>NC_142587.1:26328437-26632031 GCF_965207765.1 Zootoca vivipara | reverse complement strand
ATCAGGGTCAGCCCTACCATTGGTCAGAATGAAGCAGCTGCCTCAGGTGACAGAATCCGTGGAATGGCAGCAACTGAGCACCCACCCACATGTGCCTCTGGCTATTCCCATTCTCATGAGCTGGGGCGGCAACATTTGCTTAGCTGCCTATCTTGCCATCGTCTTCCAGTGTGTACCGCAGGAAAATTGGGAAAGGCATGAGTGGCTGCTAGCTCAGACCATGCTTTCCTGCAGGCATTTCTTGCATGTGTTGTTCTGCTCATTAGCTACAAACTGCACCATCTGCTTGAGCAAGCAGGCCCAGGGTGGAGTGGCAAGGTGTTGGAGGACATGAGGGCTGCTCACTAGGCTAGCTTGGTGCCCGTCGGATATGGTGGGCGATTGTGTCCTATTGCCAGACGACAAATCTAACATGGGTCAACAGTGTGATGCAGCAGCAAAAACGCTGATGCTCTTCTAGGCTGCATCAATAGAAGTATTTGTCCCGATCAAGGAAAGCCATAGTCCTGCTCCGTTCTGCGTTAATCAGACCTGGAGTACTGTGCCCAGTTCTGGGTGCCATAATTTAAGACTTCTATATTGGCAAGCTGGAGCATGTGCGGAGGAGGGCAACCAAGATGTTCAAGGACTTGGCAACAAAGCCTTATGGAGAATGGTTGAGGGAGTTAGGTATGTTTAGCCTGGATAAAAGACAGAGAGGAGGGATGATAGCCATCTTCAAAGATCTAAAGGGCTGTCACATGGAAGATGGAGCAAACTTGTTTTCTCCTGCTCCAGAGACTAGGACTCAAACCGATGGCTTCAAGTTACAAGAAAGGATATTCCAACTAAACATAAGGAAGAACTTTCTGATGCTAAGAGCTGTTAGACAATGGAACGGACTCCCTCGGAAGGAGGTGGACTCTCCTTCCTTGGCGGTTTTTAAGCAGAAGTTGGATGGTTGTCTGTCATATTATGATCTAGCTGAGATTTCTGCATTCCAGGGGATCAGACTAAATCCTTGGGGTCCCTTCCAACTCAGCAATTCTATGATTCTCATCACCTTTCTGATCCTCCTGTGTCAGGTGTTGCTGACCTACAGTCCCCAACTATGGCCATGCAGGTTTGGGTTGGTGCGGGTTGGAGGCCTATAAATTTGCCACCTGTCTCATGTGTTGTCAGTGAGAGGCAAACAGTTCCCTCTGGTTTTCATTACTACTGTATATCATTTACAGAGTGTTTTTCTTGGCCTAAGGTGTTACAGTTTTTCTCTTTATTTACTCTCACAGAACCTGTTGTTTCCATTTTTCATTTGTAGCAACTGAGGCTGTTAAGTAGGTACGTTAAGGTACATTAAGTCCACACGAGAACGGGTTGTGTTTGGCACAGACTTCTGGTTAGAGAAGTGATGTGGAGATTAATTAAAACAACAACAAACTCCCTTTATCAAACGGCCTGCATATTGAAGGAGGATCACCCAGAACCCCGTTACCCAACAATTTCTGCCCCCTTACCAAGGTCATTCCCTGCTTTCCATCTTTCCATTCCACCCATATCACTCCTCCTGACTGCTTTAGGAAACTCCCCTTTAGTTTCCCCCTTAATCCAGGAGTGGGGAACCTATGACTCTTCAGATGTTGTTGGACTTTAACTTATATTAGCCCTAGCCAGCATGGCAAATAGCCTGGAGTGATGTGATGTAGTCTAACAACATAGGGAGAGACACAGGGTTTCTTCATCCCTACATGATTGGTCTCACCTTTGACAACAACGCTTCTTCCTAAGAGTGCTCTGCACTGGGAAACCCTGTAACGAGTATCTTGCCTCGTTACAAAAACAGGTTAATTATTCCCCCGCCCCCAGATTTCTTCTATTCCTCCCTTGGTAAGTTTGTTCTAAGGTAGAAGGTAGTTTCTTATGCTATCAGGTGAACGGGCCAAAGGTGTTTATGGACAAAGCTTGATGTGCCAAAACATGTCACGAAAAGGAGGAAAAACAGTATCATGAGGTAAATTCTCCACTAGGGAGCAGATGACTGCCAAAAATTTCTAAGCTGAGTGATCATCAGATTTCAGACACACAAGGTATACTCATCATACGTGTGGATTATGATTCCGGTGTCTATATATAGACATCACTTTTTTTCTCCCCAGCCCCCCGTTTTGGCAAAAAAGATTTTGAATTAAAACAGCCTTAAGATACTTGCCAAGATTCTCACAATTCTGTGTTGTTTTATCAAAAAGGGATTGTAATGTACATGTGTAATGTAAAAAAAAAAAATTGGAGCCAGCAAAACACAGGGGGCCAATTTTCCTTATTCCATTCTTTGTGTTGAAACATTCTGCATCTTTCCTGCATCAAATGAGCTGTCCGTCTAATCCAGTATCCTGTTTTCAATGCAAGTTAGGTGATTCTGAAGAAGACCTTCATCAGAAGCAGATGCGGTAAAATAACCATAAAAGGAGAAGAAATGTTTATCAATGCAGAAGAGGCTTTTCAAAATTAACCTTTTCCTCTACCCCCCCCCCAAAAAAACAAATGCCTTCAGCTGTATTTTTCATGTGTGGTGATGATGGGATTGTTTCTCCTATGTCAATGTGGAATTTGAGGACTTTTACCTTCATCACTTAATTCCCTTGGGTATCCTACTCTCTTCTCTATTCTAATTTAGAGTTGAAGGTCACACCCACAACATACGTTTAAAGAACATTTACAGCAAATAGCTCCCTCCAAGGAATCCTGAAAACTGTAGTTTAGAATAACAACAACAACAACAACAACAACAACAACAAAATTATTATTTATACCCCACCCATCTGGCCAGGTTTCCCCAGCCACTCTGGGTGGATCACAACAGAATCAATCATGATGATGATTAATAATAACAGAAGACATAAAAAACTTCCCTAAACAGGACTGCCTTTAGATTTGGCTAAACCAGGTGAGGGTAGTTGACGGGTCTCAAGCCCTCAGTGAGTTAGAGACTTCCCTGCATGTGAAGACAGGCTCTTCACAAGACGAGACCAATTGAGGGTCCAACAGTCAAGAAGGCAGTTTCTGCCCATGCTGTAGAAGGAGGTGAGGGGCAGATGGGGCTTGTCAGCCTGGGAAGGTAGCCCATCTAGGAGAAGGAAAACTCTGAACCTAAATTTCCGCTACCTTCAGGAGAAGAAAAGGCTAGGGTGTAAACTCTACACAAATCCAGAGCGGAGTCCCTAAGAGGGTTGGATGGTGCCTTATATGCCTCCTTCCAGCAAGTCCTGCGGCCAGGCTGGTGCCAAACGTCTTGCTCTGCTTTCTAAAGAGGTCACTTTGGTGCCGCTAAAGCAGACTTCACCCATGGAGGCACACTCCATTGTCACTCAAGACAGACGGATATCAGCAACAACTAGGGATCGAGCCTGGGACCTTACGCATGCAAAGCAGGATCCTTACCACTGAGCTACAACTCTTCCTCCTGGTGAAAAATGCATTATCCGATAATAATACATTACTAGTCAAGGCTGTCATTTTGAGACATTTGTTTCTTTAAAACCATCTCTAAATCGCTCAATATTTAAAATTTAAAAACAATATTATAAAATTCTATTTCTCCCGTCCTCACTTTCCTACAGCACCCTCCCTTATTCCTTGCCCTTCTCGTTCTCTTTTCATCCTCCAGCAGGAAATTCATTTTAAATGTGCCCTTTCTGCAAAACTATCACCAGATATGTATGTATCCATAGCTTGTGATTGCGCTTATGGCTCCTTTCCCACATAACAATATTTTGCTTTGTTTCCACTATGCTCTGGTGCCTTATTTTCCATTCAGATCAAAAGTGCAATACGAACAAAAGGGTTCATCCAGCAGTTCTGAGGTTGCACTGGCAGATTTTTGGGAAAACATGAGCTAGTTGCACATCAGGGGCGCACTGCAGAGGGGCCACACGACCTGAACTCTCTGCCTAGCACACATTGAATGCCTGCCTTCTACCCCAGTGTTAGACTGCAGCTTTTGGCTGGTATAGAATCCTACTGTACCTAGAATATTTTCTTATTGCGGCTAGGATTGGGGGTTATTTGCTGATCTCTATTTTGTTGTTGTTGTTGTTGTTGTTGTTGTTGTTCCGTTGGCCTTTGTTGTATTTTATTATTTCTGCTCTTAGCAATCTTGAAGTGCATGAGGAAAGGTGGAATGAAGCGACTCAGCCTAAGCCCTGCTGCACTGGAAATTGGTGCAATTATGGCATATGCATTTAAATTGTCAGGAAGCAGCACCGGTCCTGGGTGGTCCTGCATCGCATTATGATTCCTCTTTTAAATTTCACACAGGGTGGTTTATCTTGTTGTAATGCCAATTGCTGACGCGTCTCATGAAAGGAACTTCTTTTCGCGCTGCTTCTGGGATGTGTATCGTATTGAAGCCGGAACCCGGAGACCTTGATGAAGGGTGGGTGGTAATGGCATACAGATTTAGAAGGCTATGCAGAGTACTACAAAGGACAAAACATTTGAAACGCTCAACAATACAGGATGGGAGTGGAGGGGGGGAGAGAATGTTTGTATAGGAGAGCTTGTATCTGTCTGGAAATTCCCCTTTCCCTCTCGAAGCTTGATAGGGGGTTGGCTGAGGCTAAAGTGTTCCTTGAAGCCTCCGGGAAAACATTGGAAGAGCTGGAGAGGATCAGATAAGGGCAACCAAAGTGATCAAGGGACTGAAGCAACTTTCCTATGAAGAAAGGTTACAGCCTTTCAGGCTTTTTAGTTTAGAATAAACCTCAGATTTTGCATGTCATGGAGAAAGCTGATAGGGAGAGGTTTTTCCACCCTCTTTCATAATATAAGAACTGGGGCTACCTAACCAACATTGGAAGGCTTCAGACAGACAAAATAAAGTACTTCTTCGCACCGTGCATGGTTACAGATTTTGCTTTAAAAGGGGATTAGAAAAATGAATGGGGGACAAGGCTCTCCCTCCACCATTTGTGGCTGCGTCCCTCTGAGCGCTCATTGCTAGGAATCACAAGTGGGTAGAGTGCTGTTGAGCTCAGGTCCTGCTTGCTGGCTTTCCATAGCAATCAAACAAAATGGCGGACTAGATGGACCACTGGTCCAGTCCAGAAGAACTCTCCTTATGTTCTTACAAGGGCTGACAGGCAGTTTTCTGTGGACTGATTTTGGCCCAAGGTGGGGGAAGTCCCCATTCACTAATCATTGTTTTAGGAACAGGATAGGGTCAAGCTGTGTCATCTGCATATGGGTAGTAACATGAGAACGGAGTCTTTTCTGCAGTGGCTCCCCGCTTGTGGAATGCTCTCCCTCGCAAGGCTTGCCTGGTACTTTCATTACATATCTTTAGGCCCCAGGCAAAAATATGCTAATTAAACAATCTATAGCCTTTAAATCTGGTGTGTGGTGTGGAGGTTATTGTTTCGTTTGTTATTATGGTATGCATTTTTGTGCTTTTATATTGTAAACTGCCCTATGGCCTTTGGATGAAAGACGGTATAGAAATTTAATGAACAATTTTGCTTGCAAAAATGTGTATGTTAGGCAAAATTGCACAGAAGAATGTGTACATTAGGATAAATGTGCACCAGAATGCTAACCCAAGTTTCTCAAATGGATGCAGAAATATGGCCAATGAGTAACTGAAACTGACGCATTTGTCTATCTCTAATGACAGGTGCCTGGGCCTCTGAAAATCTGCAGTCAGAAGAAGATGCTGAGGACAAGTGCGACTTGCTCCTTCATGCCCTGACCACAGTAAGTGCACAGAAGCTATTTTCTCCTTGTTATGGCTGTAGGAGCAGCAGGGTTTGCCGCAGAAGCAGCAGGAAGAAGGAGCCTTAGGAAGGACTGCAGCATTTCATCCCACTCCTGTGCCAACTCACAGGCCTGAGCAGGATCGCTAGGAATCTGAAGCCACACAGGCTGCAGGCAGAATTCATACATGCCGTGAGCTTTGCAAGCGCTTGGCTGTGCTGAGAACGGTCACGTGCCCCTCCCAATTGCACAAGTCAGGCAATACCCTCTCCGCGAACGCGAGCTGGCTGTTGAACAGGTTGTAAATCAGTGAGCTGGCAAACATTGGAAGAACAGACCAGGAGGAGAAAATCAACCATACACGTGGTAAACAAGAAACGTGGAGAGCAGACATACACCTGGGTGCTCATGTGCCATTAATAGCAGTAATAGTCATAACACTGGGCTCTTGAATGCCATCATTATGGATATAGCCCTTAAGATCTATTCCAAGGTCTGCTTCATTAATTCCTTCCAGATCCCCCGAACCTAATTCTTCCCAGATACGGCAAGTTGGGTCACAGATGGAACAATGTCCACCAAATTAGATTCTGCATTTGAAGCTACACAGAGCTGCATACATACTATACCTTTTAAACACCTTCCCCCCCCTCAGAATTATTATTCCCAGCAACCATTAACAACCCCCCCCGAATTCCCAGAAGCCCTTTCACCACGCTGCCGTCCGCCAAAGAAAAGCTCAACAACTTTGGATGATTGATCCAAAAAAGCTCTTGAAATATGGCAACCCTAGCTTTAAAGGTTTACTGTGGATGCTGTCTTGCCAGCTAATAACTGTTAAAATAGCCCCATGTCCTTTGAAACCTGTCTCTCTTGCCCCCACCCATTGCCTTTAAGCGATACCTCAGTGTCACATAAAACAGTCTCCTGCACTGAAGAAACACAAACACACTAAACAATGTTTGCAGGCTGAGTTGTGATAACCACATCTGCTAGTCAAGAAATAAATGATAATTTGATAGCAAAAAAAAAACAACACACACACCCCTAAGTAGAGTTGATGTATTGGCACCAGGATCAATAGATTCTAAATTAGCTACAAAGCTGCAGGGAGTAATGAAGCATTCAGGGTTTATTCTTCTTAATATTAAGTTCAGGGGGGTGTACCCCCCTCCCAAGCCCCAGAGGAACTGTAGGAAGGTTTGATGTTCATCTGGAGGGTTGTCAAGATTGCAATAGCAATTTAATAGGCTGCCAACATGGGTGGTTGTTGCTTGAAGGCATTCCAGTGCGGTGATTTTCGTATTATTATTTTTTTGGTCTGCAAACTAAAGATGCATGTCAATCAAATTTTGTGTAGAATAATTAAATTAAAAGTGGGAAACATAATGTCGGTACAACTCATGTATAAGTTTTTAAAACCCAACATAGCTCTTTTTGCTAAATATTAAAAAGGCTTTACTTGTCGCAACTGGTGGATGTATTTACCGTAACGTAAATGGTAAGAATCTGGCTCATTAGCGAGATGGGTGTGTCTCTTAAACCTGAACATTAGTGAGGAGGAGTAAGACCAATGCTGCAAAAGAGGTAAGCAGCCTCTTCTTCTGGTTTTCCACCGAGCCCAGGTCTATCCTGCCATTCTCCTATAATATATGGCAGGGGTGGCCAACTCCCAAGAGACTGCGATCTACTCACAAAGTTAAGAACTGGCAGTGATCTACCTCCTTTTTAGGGGTTCAGGTCAAAGTTGTTGAACTTTTTTTAGGGAGGGGGAAAGCCACATTTTTTAGGGGTGCAGGGCAAAAATGATGAGCTTCTTTTAGGAGAGCCCGTGATCTAACACAGACATCCAGTGATCTACCAGTAGATCACGATCTACCTGTTGGACGTGCCTGATATATGGGGTAGGGAGCTGAAACCACTCCCATCCACAATGATCCATTCAAAACCTCTTGTCTTTCTATATAAGTTTTTTTTTCCTCCCAGTGGAGATTTGTATTGGGGGGGGGGGAGTGAATAGCATTGGGTTTCAAACAGTGGTCCTTCCCAACCCTACCCGGAGACAGCAGCGATTGAACCAAGGATGTATGGCATGCAAAGCAGATGCGCTACCCTTCCTCACTAAATGTGAGCAGTGCTTACTCCAGACATTTTGCTATCTAAAGCAAGGCGCAGGAACCTGCCTCCCCACTCCCCCCATTCCATGTACAGTTAGTTCAACACTGACAACAGGACACTGTTGGGCTAGCCTGGGCAGGAGGGCAGGACAACCTAGCCCAGGCATCCCCAAACTTCAGCCCTCCAGATGTTTTGGACTACAATTTCCCAACTTCCCCGACCACTGGTCCTGTTAGCTAGGGATCATGGGAGTTGTAGGCCAAAACACCTGGAGGGCCGCAGTTTGGGGATGCCTGACCTAGCCCAAAACTTTGCTGCCTCTCCTTAAATACTAGCACTTGCTACACGAGGGAGGCGCATCAACACTGCCTAATGGTAGGACCAGCCTTGACTAGATAAGGGGGCTTATGCTGTACTTTAAATCTGCCCCCCCTCCCACAACGCTGACACTTCATTCAGCTTTGGCAGCCGGCATTCTGCACACAGGCCTGTGGCCATTACAGCTAGTTTTCACCGTCGGGGTTTGAAACGGGATATACTGGGGCAACATCTAGAAACCCACACTAAAAACTGCAGATGTGGGAGGAATCCATCAAACCTGAATTCCAAAGTGGACTGGTTTGCGCGAGCCACTCTGTGCAGCTTCCAACATACATAAAAACATAATTTAAAAATCAAACTTTTTTTAAAAAAAACCTTCCATATAAAGGGGTGGCTTGGGGGTTGGACAACTCCATACCCTCCAACTTTTCTCCGATGAAAATAGGAATGTCCTACCGTACCCTTCAGCTTTTATCTGATGAATACATGGTTGCCCTAAGGAAAAGTGGGACATTCCGGGATCAAACCAGAAACTGCGACGGCTTCTGTAAATCCGGGACTGTCCCTGGGAAATAGGGACTGGGATCTACTAAGAGCCTACCCCCACAGGGGCCCCACTGTCAGGAATCTCCTAAACCTGCTCTTCCTCTATAGGGTTGCAACCTGCTCCTTTGCACACCCACCTCTGGTTTTGGCCCAGAGAATAGGGAGAGCGGTAGTTGCCACTTCCTGGTTGCTCATTGGCTCTCTGCTTGGCAAGAAAGCAAGCACTAGCAATGAGAGGAGGAGCAGCGAGCTGGTGACAATGGCAGTGAAGAGGTTGACCCACTGAGGGAGTGGGGTGTCCAGGGGCTCTCCAAAGCTTAGAGACAGCAATAGACTTTGCATTCCTCCTTTCCTTTTCTTTCCACTACATTGTTAACTTGAAGCCCAAACTGCAGTGTTTGAGCTGAAAGAGCTTTTTGGTGTGGTGCTGGCCTGGGTGACTTATTCCATATGTAATGTTTGTTTCGTTCCGAATGCAAATCGTTTTTAAATAGCAGACGCCACTGACAAACAGTGTCTGGTAGTGAAAGTCTAGAAGGCCTTGGAAACTAGGGGAGAAAAGCACTTATTTCATTTCTGTCGCTAATCATTTCTAAATAGCATATCCCACTGGCAAACACCAGGCAAACTTGCATTGCGGCACACACCAATTTATCCAAATGACTTGAACATTCAAATAATGGAAGCTATGAAAATACATGCCGCGGCAATCCATTATGGACAGAGTTAGCCCTGACAACCTGAAATTTTGGGAAATAAAGTAGTGATGTATTTCAGTAGCGGCAGTCAATATATTTAATGTACCTTCTTTATGTTTAGGCAAAAGCTTGAGGATCTGAAGTATTTTTTAAAGTAGTAGGGGTCTGTAAAATAAGTTTATACATTAATTTTGAAGCTGTCTTTTCCCACCCTTGGGTTAAGGAAGCTTCTATTTCTGCGTGCTTGGACACTGAACTAAGTCACAGCAGCAGATGGTATTTGATTGATCATAGAAGTGACTGAGATGTTCAAAAGTTATAAATAACCATGTGATGTCCTCTCATGAAGAAACCATCCTGAAAAATTCGAGTTCAAGCATGAATCAAACAAGGAATAAATTTGGGTCTTTTCTGTCAGACCTGATATCCTGTTCTACTGGTTCATGAGGAAAATATGGTGTTATCAGTGCTTTCTCCCCTCAAGAATCCCACAGAATACAAAACTACCTGTGGATTTTTGAGGACGTCTGTGTGAAGCCAAGTGACATCATTTTGCCATGGCTATGAGTTGGCAAACATTTCAGATACTGTTTACAGAAGAATAGACACCAAGAAACCTGCAGGAATTATTGGGATTCAAAGTTAATCCTTTTATTAATGTCTTGATTTCAAAAGTAAGGATTACTGCTATTGAAACCCGAGATATAAATGCGTTGTCAAAAACTTCTTTAAAGCCATCCGGCTGTCTCATTTCTATGAAGAGACAGAAGGGTATTAATTGATTCAAAGTTCTTTCAGAATAATATTTTAGGAATTTTTGGAAGATGTTGCCAAGGCACATAGTATGAAGTATGAAGTAAACTTGTAAATCTAAGTCACATTGAAGAGGGCCTATACCAGCAATTTCCAGAGAGGTAGGCGTGCTTGTCTGTTGTAGTAAAAAGTACAAAGAATATTCTGGCTATATTTCCTGCTGTGTGTGTGCATGCAAGCATGTGAAGAGAGAAGTGGAGTGAGTGCAGGCGGACCATGCCAATTTCGGCAACACTCACTTTTGTTATGTTCGCAACATCTGCAGGCATGTGCCCTTCAGAGGGCGGGCCAGCAGTGAACCCCTTGGTCTGCAAAATGTTAGGCACCCCTGAGTTAAAACATACATTTCAGTTCTGTTAAAAAGCCAGAAGAAATATAACAACAACAACCCAGCGGCCAATAAGCCTTTCAAAACCAGAACATGCACAGTTTTTTCCAGCTCAGGTCATAATTACCTGCTAGAGGCCATGTAAAATGATGGGCCATTTAGACTCTCTTTAAAAATATTGAAGCTGGAGCCTGCCTGAGTTCATGCAGAACTAAAATTCCACAACCGTGAAGTTAAGTGTCAAAATGACCCTGTTTTGGATCCCTGTTGGCCAAATAGCCGTCGCAGGTGAGCACTCCGGCAGAGCCTTCAAGCTACAGCTTAAGTTACAAGCAGGTATCGATGCCCATGTAGGCCCTCCCAAACTGCTTAGGACTACTGAAGCTCTAGCACTAAATGTTATTTGTGTTAAACCATTTCATTAGGTCACTTTTTCGCTGTGTAAACAGTGAGGGGTTTGGGTTTTTTTGGCATTCATTTATTTTCAATCTCCTTTGAGTTTGAAGAAATGATGATAGACCTAGGTTGGTTGGTTGGTTCCCTCATGCATATGTATCTTAGTGATGGTTTGAATGAGAGAAAAATCTGCCACAGCACAGCCACAATGACCAGCCACAGGCAGGAGATTTTGCATCAGCTCAGCTGCAATGTTTTCCACTGGATTCAGTTCAAGCATTCAGCCAGGAGCCATCAAGGGTCGAGCAAATGTAAGCTTAAGAAATCATGATGGGCATGCATAAGAAAGCCAGCCTCAAATTACCCAGTCAAAAAACTCCAGGTAGTGCCAACGGCCATCTGCCCATGACTCATGTGTCTACCTGTACAGCAACGCTTCCCAGAGTTTTGATACCTGGGGTAAAGTCCCCACCCCACCCATCCACCCACCAGAATAAAATTGGAGAGGTAACATGCAGAAAGATACATATATAGTCTCTCAGACAACTTCCAGAACAAAGGGCAGGCAACTGCCTTGCAGCTGCCGGATAGATCAGTTCATATAGGAATTGCTGATATCCTCCCCTCCCCTTTGCTTAGTCACTTAGGAGTCAAGGGACAGTGGATTTTAGATCATTGTGATGCTTCCAAGCAGGCTACCTTTGAAGAAGTCCTTGCTCCCAGTCTTGGAGTGCCATATATATCAGCAGGAATTTGGGCTGTGTGGGACCTCCTCATACCAAGGAGCATGGAGTACTTGATACATGCACACTTCTTTCCAACATGCTTCAGTGTGTCTGATAGATGATTTAGAAACGCTACTATGGCACAACAGGCCCTGGGGCTCTTGAGCTTTAAGAAAACAGAAGTGAGACCTACAGAAGTGTGCAGATGGTAGCATTTTAGCTACGTAAGCAATGGCCCTCAACCTCCAAAATATAGGAAACGGTTTGCATTTCTGTGTTTAAACGTGCAAAACTGTTGGGTGATTTTTTGCACATTTCTTGGAACCAAACAGAACTTGTTGCCAAAGACCTAGCTGTAACTGGCAAAATGCAAATCGAAAATATTTGCAGACTTTCAAGGTGCTTTCAAAGAGCCGAGGCAGCTGTTTACTGACGGTGGCTTCATGCAGATGCTCACATCTGGACCAGGGATACGGCTTTCAATTGACACAATTTGTTTAATCAAAAACATTGTGTGCCTTGAGTTAACAACTATAAAATGGCCCCATTATAACAATTTGCAAGATAAGTGCATTATACGCCCCTTGGCGAGAATGATTTCCAACAACAGCAACGTATATAGCCTCTTTGAGAAAAACACATTTAATCTGTGCCTCATGAGCCATTAAAAACAAATCGCTAGCACTTTCCATGCCCAGTCCACTGTTTGAAGTAGAGGTCAGTATCCATAAATCCTGAAGGATGTGAAGACTGGAAAGCAATAGGTGCATGACACTACCCCGTTTCCACATCCTTCAGGAATCGCACCATGGATATGGAGTGGAGCCATGCCTGCAGGGACTGGGGATACAACACACGCCTCCTGATTGCCCTCAGTCGAGATTAAACATGGTTTTTTTAGAGTTCAGTGTGAGCCTGGCCTTCCAATTTAGTTGTCCCTTTCCTGATGCCTGGCTGGAGAAGGCAATGGCACTTGGCGGAGGATTCCCATCAACCTGGAACATGCCCCAAAGGGCCTCTCATTGGCTGCGAATGATGCATAGAGTGTCATTGCTTGCCAGGGGCCATAGTGCATATGGACAGGCCCCATGATCCCCAATGGGAAAAGACTCTTTGTGTGCCATTTGCTGCCAAGGAGAGGGCCTCTCTTGCATTAATGGGAACCACCTGATACCCCTCACCCTTCCACAGGGTGAGGCCCTTCTTTCCTTGCTGTATTGAATTCATTATATGTTGTCCTTCCTCCCAAAGGAGCCAACACAATGAACAAGAGAGAAAACCAATACTTTTTTTCCAGCCAAAATGCGCCAGAACTCAGTTCTGGCACCTCTCAAGTGGGTGCCATTGCCATTACAAGAGAACAAGGGAGGCGTACGCAAGTCCCAGTCAGGGGCGGAACTATTATGAAACACATGAAGCTTAAGCTTCAGGGCCTCTAATCCCAGAAGGCCCCCAGAAGCGATTTTGGTCCACATTGCTTTAAAAAGATCGGGTCTTGTAGATCCAATTTTATCTTTTATCCAGGCAAGCAAAAGTCATTATCAGAGTTCAGGGGCAATTTCTAAAAACTGCTTGGGGTGTGTGGCAGGCCAGTGAGGGGTGTGGCCTGAGGAGAATTCTGAGGGCCACACAGCAAGGACTGAAGGACCACATTCAGGCCTAGGACCTGAGGTTCTCTACCATAGGGCACACATTTACAACGGTCGCAGCTTATTTTTTACGCAATCCTTTCTCCAGTTCAAGACTCATTGTGTGTGTGTGTGTGTGTGTGTAATTTCCATTATTTATCATGCACCTTGCCAACAGAGGGAATTATACAGTACATGCTGTAGGCAATAAAATTGATGATGAGGCCTGAGCAAAGACTCTGGATGAGAAATTTATTCTGGTATAGAATTTTTGCCAACTTAGTTTATTGAGGGTTGTAGCCTTTGGGAACAATATCCCAAAAGAAGAAACACACACACACACACACACACACACACACACACACACACACTATACAGTCATGATATATGTTAGCATAGGTACTCTTTGAGTCTGCGAGACCTATAATTAGCTGAACGTAACAGTATCTTGGAAAAATCCTGAAACAATTGCTCGTTTCTCCCCCAGAGCACATACCCTAAGTCAGCACAATGAAAATATGCTGCAGGTATGGTTTTGTCTTTATGGGCTGCAGTTCTACAAGCATTTACTCAGGAGCAGGTTCCATTAAAAAAAAAATCATTGTGCATAGCCGAGGGCCTTTACAATGTATAGCAGAGGGCAAGAACAAGGTTTGCCTCTGAGAGTAGGTGCCATTCATCTGAATGGGGACTAGTTAGGCGGGTTACAGAGAGATGCATAGCTGCCAAGTTATCCCTTTTTTTTAAGGGATTTTCCCTTATGCTGAATAGGCTTCCTCGCGAGAAAAGGGAAAACTTGGCAGCTATGGAGAGATGAGCAACTCATGCAACAGACCACCTCTATCAAAGCTCCTATTTACAATTCAATATCATTTGGACAATCTGAAGCCCATTCATATAATGAGAGTGTGTGTGTAATCGTGTCTATCATATGCCTCCTTCCAAGGGGAAAAACAAGGGGAACAGCTGAATGGAGCTTTGATACTGCCTGGTTCCTAGATATTGCTTCTACTATTCTTTGTTTGGGGGGTGGGGGCCTTTTCCCTCTCTTGTTCTAAAAGCTTTAAAATGGCTGGCCCTTGTAGGATCTACTAACCACATGTTTCCCATTTACCAGTACATGTCCTTATTGAAATCAGATGATTTATGAATAGCTCAGGAAACGTAGAACAGGAGCTTTTATCACTTGGGTTCTGGCACAGGCTATCACATCTGTCCCTCCCCTTAACAGCAAAAAGGTGTCAGTTTTGGCCAGGATAACAGATGTGCCAACATCCATTCTCTGGTGATAATTTGTATATAGATCCTGAAAGCCTGAGGGAATGGCAAAACACAGAGCCTCTGGCATGCCCCAATTGTGGGCACGCCTCAAGTTGCCTTCACCAGATTTTACATGTCACAAAGCAGTAGTACACAAATTCTAATCTATGAGGAAGCAAATATTAACTAAAGTTGATTCTCCAAGTCAAGTAATTCTTTAGTTTGCAAATAAAAATAAAATACTATAGCTCTAGACAAACTTGCAAAGATTTAACTTTTCAGAACTGAAAAATAATCCAGTGTCTTGATTACTACTAAGAGTGAGTTTATCATTCCTTTTCTTATGAAAATTATAAACTCGATACGGTGTAGTTATTTGAGCTATGGCGCATCAACCATCACGAAGTTTAAAGCACCTGACTAAACTTCCAGATCACCATAAAATATTTATTGCTTTGTTCAAGTTTTCAAAGTAAGGAAACATTTTCTACCTGAGGCCCTGAAGAGCCGATGCAAATGAAAACAGAGACTGTAATACTGAGCTAGGTTGACCAATGGCCTGACTCAGTAAAAGCATTGTATGTTCACAGGCAGTGGTGTAGCGTGGTTGTCAGTGCCCGGGGCTGCGCAGAGGGGTAGGTGGGTGGGAGGGAAATGGACAAAGTATGCATGTGCATTCAACTGCCTAATGGCATCTGTGTCACCCGGGAGATCGCAACCACAGAGATAAGAAAATAATAGTCGTTTTATTATGTGGAGAGATTACTTCTTGGTTCTCATGGAGAAGCCATTTTCCAAAAAAGCCCAGCAATGGAGGTGTGCAGTTGTTGAGGCAGCACCAGGTGTAGAATTTTTGCGCCCCTAACAATTTTGCACCCAGTGCAACTGCCCCTGTAGCCTCCCACGCTCTGGCACTGTTCATGGGAGCAACAGGAAGAATGCACACGAAAGCTCATACCAATGACAAACTTAGTTGGTCTCTAAGGTGCTACTGGAAGGAATTTCGACTACGCCAGACCAACACGGCTACTATTCAAAATCATTGTATGCAGACTGTGTTAATTGGCTGATCTGAATTCACCTAGAATATAGTTTTCCCTAGCAACTGGTGCTTTGCCTTTGGATGGATTTCTGGCACTGCTTTAGAAACCAAACTTGCAAACAGCCTTAATACCACATGGCATTAACATTGGCATTAACATTTTAAATTAGCATTGTCTTGTAAGCTGGCATCAATCACACTACGTGTCTGTTTTCCTTTCTTTTCTTTCTGCCAAAAATGAGGCAATCGGTTCCCAAACATCCCTGCTGTGAATATTTTCTAGAAGAAAAATGAGGCAAAGTAACTCATAGCATTTGAGAAGTGGGTTGGTGAAGAGATGCTCGTTGCCTGCTGGGTTTATATTTTTTAGAATGTAATCACTCTAAAATAACTTCATGGCAACAGAAACACATACAGTTGAGTGGGATGGGGAAAAGATGGATGGGTTCCTTCTTTCCTTTAAGAATAAATACCTTGTTTTGCAGGTATTGTGTGTTCACCTCTAGTAAGCGTCAATAGCATACCCTCCAACATTTCTCCAGCGAAAACAGGGACATCCTAAGGAAAAGTGGGACATTCCGGGATCAAATAAGAAACCAGAGTGGAATCTACACATACATAAAAACCATTCTAAAAATGCTTTTTAAAAAATACATTGAACTTTCCATAAGGCTAGTGTCGCATTATATATTGCACTTAAAACATTTTATTTGCAGCTGTGTAGCAGGGACGCAGGTGGCGCTGTGGGTTAAACCACAGAGCCTAGGGCTTGCTGATCAGAAGGTTGGCGGTTCGAATCCCTGCAACAGGGTGAGCTCCCGTTGCTCGGTCCCAGCTCCTGCCAACCTAGCAGTTCGAAAGCACGTCAAAGTGCAAGTAGAGAAATAGGGACTGCTACAGCGGGAAGGTAAACGGCATTTCCATGTGCTGCTCTGGTTCGCCAGAAGCGGCTTTGTTATGCTGGCCACATGACCTGGAAGCTGTACGCCGGCTCCCTCGGCCAATAATGCGAGATGAGCGCGCAACCCCAGAGTCGGTCACAACTGGACCTAATGGTCAGGGGTCCCTTTACCTTTACCTAGCTGAGTCCCAGGATGGCTTGGTGGGGACACTTGAAGGGTCTGTGGAAAGCTTTGTGGAATTAAAGTTGTTTTCCCTTATGAAACTAAAACACTTGCTGATTTTAACAACAACAACAACATATTGACAAGGACAGTGGGTTGTAAGGGCAAGTTGTTCATTTAGTGAATGATATTCCTCCATGGGGCAGGGTATAGATGTTGTTGTTGTTCCTTGTCACTGAGAGTGCTGGGTGGTGGTGTCTAAGCTCCAGGGAAGGAGAGAGAATATAAATGTAGTTTTTAAAAGACTGTAACAACACTGGGTGCCCTTTAGCAAAACTGTAGATTTCCTTCCTCCTCCCTTTTTTCAAATATGAAATTTTATGTTACCATGGGGCGGTGGTAGGGGGGTTGCTAGCAAATGGAGCACAGCATGTGACCTGTGCCCCATTTGCAGTTATATAGGATGGTTCTTTACCTGTGGCAAAAGAAGCCAATCTCTGAAATGATAAAATGGAAGCAACTTCATAGGATCAGGCCATATGGTTCTAACCCATAAATCAGTTACACCAGAGTAGTCTCACTGATGTCTGTGGATGCCTTTGGAGCAAGCAAATTTTTTTGTGAATTATATTGTAGGTTCAAAGTCTAAAGGATCAAGGGAACTATTTCCCCCCCTCTCCCTCCCCTATGAAGCAGAAAAAGAATAACATACTCTGAACCCAACCCATTATAAAACCTTTTATGTGTTCTGAGCTTGAGAAGCAGCTGGCCCTATATCTTGCTCTGCTGATTCACAGAAAAATCAATCTCTTCCTGCCGTTCTTTGAACTGACACACATCATCAATCAAAGTCACCGTGGATCATTCATTCATTCATTCATTTCACATCCGCTTTTGGATTTCTTTTAAAGTTACCAATGCTCTTGTGGTGACGCAAAATAAAAATGGAGGCATGGACTGACACAACCGGCAGAAGATTGTGCCACTGAGAGGCAGTTTGGGGTTTGTAGGTTCCTGAATTGTTACTTTATAATCAAATATCCCATTGGCGATGCCAATTCAATGACTCCTTGAAGCAGCGCAGGGGAAAGTTAATCCGCTCTACCAAAATTCCCAGTGGCAAAGGCAATTTGGGATTTATTTATTTACATGTAAAATCATGAAACTGCTCTGCATTTCCTTTTGAAGTTTTGGCCCATGCATACATTTGCCTGAAATAAACCTGTTTATGGCTTCAGCCTTATAAGATGTTGGGTGAGCTCAGTTCCCACTTAAGCCAATCTGTTACGGCACCACCTTACAGATGCTAACCTTTTAAACTGCTCTTGTAAAATAGGTGTTTCATTTCCATAGCAATGAAGCAGGCAGAGGCCTGCTTCTCTTTAGAGAAGGCCTCTTGGTGTGTGTGTGTGTTGTTGTTGTTGTTGTTTAAAAAAAGAGGGATGGAGAACCTGTAGCCCTCAAGACCAGTGCTGGCCCTGCCATTAGGCAGTGTGAAGAGGCAGCCTCGGGCGGCTGATTTAGGGTGCCATGAAGGGTAGCAAATTATTATTGTTGGTACTGTGGGATTTTCTGCCTCTGGTGCCAAAAAAACCTGACCAGCCTTTAGGACTGTGCGCCTTTGACTTGAGGAACACCATTTGCTGCTGCATCTCAGGCAGACAAATGGAGTTGGACAACAATTCTCATCATTCCTGTTGGGAGTTGGAAGTCCAAGAACATCGGGGGGGGCACAAGTTCCCCATCCCTGATTCAAAGTGTTGGGTTTCAGACCCTAGTCCACAATACATGAAAGCCAGAACTATGAGACTGGTGCACTTCCTTCACTTTCTGAAAATCCAAGCAGAGGCCCCAGGCCCTAGTTTACCCAGGACCTGATTTGTGTCACTGGGTGCAGGATGGAGGGTAAGGATCCTGTCACTGGGTGCAGGATGGAGGGTAAGGATCCTGCCATGGGTGCATACCTGGGAATGTTAGAAGGCCTCTGGGGAGGACCAGGATGTGCGGGTAATCAGTAGTGCTGAAGGAGCCAATTGGCCATGCTGGTTGGTTGGAATGGACCTGAGTGGAAACTTCCCTTTGGTCCACCCCACAGGACATATCAAAGGGGCCTGGCTAGTAGCTCTGGGAGTACAGACACTGACTTCCTGACCCACCTGTCCTTGGGCTTGGTCATTAATCTTGCAATGTCACCCTTTGAGAGGGTTTGTTAAGGAATAATTATACCAGTGAAGACACCACTCAGATAAATGGCCTTGCGCTGGCAATAGTTTGATGGTTCCTATTGCAAGATGAGTCCTATATACGTGTTGGCCAAGTGTAGGGCACTCACAGTTTCAAGCCAGAGTGGAAGATCAGTGCCATACTCTGATGTTCAGAATTTGAGTGTGGCTGTCTGCAAAAGAAGCCTCGTGCATTAGTATCTGCTCACATTTAGGGGCTGTACATGATCAGAACACAAAATAGGGCAGGGTTCCTGCTTGCATGGGGTCTCTCTGAGCAAGCAGCTATTTGTGGGTCGAGCTTGCCTTGCAGACACAACCACACTCAGTGTTCAACCATCAGGGGGAAGAGGTAGTATTGCAACATGGTGTTGGGAGCAGTGGAAGAAGTATACCCCCCCTTTAAACCTGGCACCCTACATGCAAATAAAACATGGAAAGAGCCATGGCTGTCTGCTAATGGGTGGTAAATATCCATATGCTGTGATCTTTCAAATGTAAAATCTATATTCAGATTGCAGGATAACACTAAGTCAGTACAGGCAACCCCCAGTTTGCGTGGGGATTGTGTTCTGGGTCATTGCGTGCTTACGTGAAACCGTGTGAAACTGAAATGCCCCGCTCTGCCCCTGTGACATCTTTTGTGACGTTTTTGGGGTCACTTCCGGATTTGGCCCTGTGGACACATACAGGTCACATATAAAATGGGAGTTGCCCGTGAGTTTAATATGTACTCAGTAATATGCACCCATAGTATGAATGTGTTTTTGAGGCATTTGCAAATACAGTGGTATTTCGGGTTAAGAACTTAATTCGTTCTGGAGGTCTGTTCTTAACCTGAAACTGTTCTTAACCTGAGGTACCACTTTAGCTAATGGGGCCTCCTGCCGCCGCCGCACCGCAATTTCTGTTCTCATCCTGAAGCAAAGTTCTTAACCCAAGGCACTATTTCTGGGTTAGCAGAGTCTGTAACCTGAAGCATCTGTATCCCGAGGTACCACTTTAAACATGGATCTGTCTCCATTGTAAGTTGACAGCAGTGAGTAATTGAGCAGGGATGATAATAGCAATGAAACTGGCACCAAGACCCCACATAAGAGATCAGAGCTTGCAACAAAGAAGCAGTGTGTGGATTAGCGCTTTAGGCACTTCCAAATGTTTATCCATCATAATCATTTGCACATCCCTTTAATCAAAGATAACAATATAAAGAAGAATATGAAACGCTTAAAAATACCCACAGTGAAAAAGAATCTGAGTGAAGAACAGAGTGTTTCTTTTCTTCCTGTGCTTGTTACAGAACTGTCCGTGCCTACCCTACCTTCTTAAATAATCTTAGTAACAGTTTTGATCTTCATTAATTATAGGTCAGGAAAGCTTATAGAGGGAACCTGTCTTTTTAAATACAAACAAGATTAATTGCAGGGCTCCTCCATAAGGTGAACCACCAGCAGTTTAACAACAACAACAAGCGCACACACTTGCTTTTGAGAAGCCCCCATCTTACAAAAAGAAAGAACCCTATATAGAAGTTTTAACTGTTACAGGAAGCAACGCAGCTGCCAAATTATTATGCCTGTGAGCTTCACCTTCATTATTAGACTAAATGAATGCCCCCACTCCTCCACTTTCATCCTCTTCCAGGCAGAGGGGAAAGAAAAGGAGGGGGGAGGAGAGAAAAATCACTTTGCACAAAGAAGTGTCTCTGAAGTTTGGAATGCACGCTGGTTGTTTGAAGAATTGATTTATACCTGACACCTTTCTTTAAGCTCATTGTTGAGACTCGCCTGTTTTCAAATCAACCACAGACTGACTGCTTGAGGTTCTTCATCTCACAACGACCACATAAGCTAAGATAAATGCACAAGGAATGGATAATGCTTTCAAGGTTAGGAAAAGGTGTGGGGGAGCATAGGGGGTGGGAGAAGCGAAGGAAGGAAAAGATAAAGCAAATCCTTAATGCAGCTCGTCATGAGCCCAAAAGGGTTTGGGGGTAAAGATGGATAGATAGAGGAAAATAAATGTCACAGAAAAGCAAAGAGGGAAGGAGCAAGATGTTCTACAAGGAAATCTAGCAGGGTTGGCTGCAGAAATTACCCATTCAGCCAACTCTGTTAGAAAGCCTGACTACAATGACGGATGCTGTAGGACCGAGAGTGATGCATAACCATCTATTCTAAACCATCATGCTATCTCATTTCATTTCATTTTATACACGGCAATGTATACATTTGCTTTTCTGCAACATCCCACACAGCAGTCCTAGGAACATGCTGAGGGAAGATTTGCTTATGAAATCACATGCCTGGACCAGTTTAGAGAGGACTGCATCACTGAGCTCCAGATATAAAAGTCACTTTCCAGTGATTTCCCATGAACACAGTGACAGATTTTGGCAGCTATATACAGTATAAGGATGGAATGGCCAGACACTGCTTAATTCAGGCAGACTACACAAAGCATGGAACACAAAGCAGGGATTTGATAGCTCTAAGAAATTCTACACCTCAACTCCCTTCTCAACCCAACTTCTTAATTTTGCATCCAGAAAACAACCAGCACAAATGAATACACATCTCCTCTGGATTACGTGGTTTCCAATGATTTCCTTCCTCTGGTGGAAAGACGTTAATCTGACAGAAGGGGTCTTTTTCCAATAGAAGAACTCCTTCTGGATGCTACATCATGTTCTGAAGTCATTCGAGTGACTTCTCAAGGGGTTTGACCCAAATTTAGTCATGCTTGGAACAGACCCATTTAACTAAACATAACAGTGTCAGTCTGGATTCAACGCAGCAAACATACATTTTTAAAACATTCTCTTACATGATTTTTCTTTTCAACAATACGGAATGGCAATTCCAGGAAACAAAATAAATAGACTGGACAGGTTTAGGAAAGATGTGGACATTTAAAACTGGCAACAGAAAGCAAATGAAGGACGTAAAATATCTATGATGCCAAGCTCTTGAATCTATGTATAATGGTCACAAGCCAGCACAGAAAAAAGTCAGTGCTAAAACCCATTGATTTGAATGGGATTTTAGAATGACTTACGGTACTTTGTGGATGACCACCTGACATTTGGCAAATGAGACAGTTCTATTTTGTATGTCCACTGTACATACAACTACTGCACAACTACTGTATTCTGGTTGTGTGGAATTACATCACAATGCTTTTAGATTGTTGACCAAATAAATCCTGCTGCTTTCATACACTTTCACACAACCCAATGCAATAGTGTTGCAGGACACTACACCAGGCAGTTGTAGATATTGCAGCACAGCAATGCTGCGCTGATCTGATGCCTTGATTTGGTGCTGCATAGTATGAGTCCCTCATGCTTGGCCCTCATCTATTACACTGATCAACCATCCTTTAACCCAGCCAACAACTCCCAGCATCCTTGACCATTGGTCATGCTTGCTGAGGCTGATGGGAATCGAGTCCAACATCTGTACAATGACAGCCACAGCACCCCTAACTTAATGCAATGATTGATTACAGGAATAAGTTGAAATCTCTCCATTAATATGATTATGCCCTAGATCCAGTGCTGCAAAATGGTCCAAAACTGAATTTCTGTTTTTCCAAGTTCAGAAAATGTTTTTAGTCACGCAAACTTTGAGTTCACTAACGTTTCTGCTCATTTTTTAAAATGTACTTGAAAGAATTTGGATGCTGATCCAGATTCTCTGGGCATATTGACGTCTAATGTTATGGTCCATAAATATTTAGAAGCCAGAGCTATTATTTTCGTCCATCTCCCAGAGAACATTTTCTACAGCTTGAATCATTAGGAAAAAGCACCATATCTGACAGAAACTGGGCAGGCCATTACATGTCAGAATAAAGTAGGCGAGTGAATATTAAGGTTTTTGCTTTTACAAAAAGTGTGGCGGGGGGGGGGGGCTTCTTATGTATCATATGATACATCAGCTATGTAAGTGAATAGCAAAGCCTTTTGCACTCAGAGTGTCAAGCAGTGTTGCTTGCCTGCATCAATGGATAAAAGAGTGCATGTTAGTTCATAATCTAATCTGACTTCCTGCTCACCTACCATTGCCTTGTTCTCTTCTCCATGTTGACCATCCTGATCAACTGTTTGTCATGAAGTGAGAGCCAGCTATATATTTTATTATTTAATTGAGAAATGGCCGCCTGGCACTCCACAAGATGGACCCAGTCTTCAGCGGCTGCCGACTGACCTACCAAATTTTTGCCAGCCACTTTTTTACCTATGAGGAAAAGTTCAATGTTGTCAAGTACTGTATATCACTATATTATCCCCTCCCTCTCTTTTTTATGGATTTGGTGTGGAACTTGAAAATATACATATTTGTTCACTGACATCTGTCAGTTCTATATTTTTCTACTAACAGTGTAATCCTATACATGTAAACTCAGAAGTAAGTCCAACTGAATTCAGTGGTGCATCTTCCCAAGGAAGAGATTAGAGGATCACAACTCAAAGGTACCAGTTTGAAGGCCTTCCTTGAACAAATAAAGTGAAATTATTTTTGTACTTTAGTTTTCAGGAAACACCCCTCAGTAACATTTGAAAAGGTACCTCAGAGTGACATGACCTTGATAATATGATTTGAAATGACTGCCAACAAGAAATAATTAGAAAACCAACCAATAGTTATGGACAGAAACCAATCAGCTAGAGCAGCTATTCTTTATTCTGATGACAGATCGTTCCTCAAGCTATAAGCATTCCATGTTGCAAACATTAACTTTCATCACTGATCAGGAAAAACGACAAGGATTTAAACTTAGTGCTTACATTTTGAACAGGCCTTTGGGTGGAAGGCTGTGAAGTTAACAGCTACCGAAAATGATCCTTCAAGAATTGCACTGGTACTTAAAGAATTTCACACCATAAAGAATGAGGGGGGAGTGATAAATTGGTTTGCATCATGGATAAGGAAGCTTTGACTCTCCAGATATTGTTGGACTACAACTCTTATCATATTTTCACCATTAACCATCCTAACAGGGTTGATGGGAGTTTGAGCCCAACAAGATCTGAAGCGATACTGATCCCTCATCTCTGGTTAACCTAATGAATGACACAGGTCTAAGACAGCCGGTGGAACAGATACTTGCTCCACTAGCCTTATCCAGGAGGCTCTCTTCTTATGTTCTCAACAAGATGCTTAGTTAGAACATAGATATTTTGCCAGCCTTCTAATTCAGGGTATGTTCACATTAGTGGCTTAAAACTGGCTTATAAATCAAAGGAAACAAACTGTGACATTTAAAACAATTAGCATGATTCTGCATAGAAATGCTAAAGACAGCAGTTCTCTTCCCCCTTCTTGCAAAAATAATACTTATGACCTGGATCCCTCAGTTACAGTAAACAATCAGAGGAAAACAATGGAATTCCTGTTGAAGCATGAAAAACCAAGGGTCACCTTTCCGCTTCCACGGGGATGCAGAGAGGTAAACAGTACTACGGTTTCTAGCAAATCGTCCTAAAGGGGGATGGTGGCACAGTGACTCAGAAATTATTTTGCCAAAAGGCCATGGGAATCCTGATGCTTAGATATGAGTCACTGATCCAAGCAAGGCAAAAGATGGAAGTCTCTATGTGGTGCCTCTCCAGCTCCTAGCAGAACACACCTCATCACAGGGACCCGACTGTGCTCTTCTCTGTACACCACACCTTACCCTCAAGCAATGTTTTAGTGCTCCACTGAAGTTGGTTAAGCACAAATTAGAGCCGATAATAGCATCACCGTACACAATGGAGTTTACTAGAGGATAACGCTTTGGAGAACAGTTTCTCCATGCATAATGCCACACCTCTCTTTCCTCAAGGCAAGGGAAGAGACAGTGTGCCTGAGCAGCATATCAGGCTGCACCCTGCGCACAGTAGTCATGCCTATCTAGTGTTCTTGTGGCTTCCACTCATCTCAGCACATGCCATCGAGGGGTGTCACTTGTGGCTAAAATCCTGCCCTGAATAACCACCGAAAAAGCAAGATGAATAGGAGCGACATAAGAAAGATAAAGTCTGTAAAATGCAACTTTCCCTTCCGGCAAGCCTACAGATGCCATCCTGTGATGGCAATAGCCTGAAAGATACCATCTGTTTCCTAGAATCCTTCAGGTGCTGAGCTACATACAAAAGTGAGACAGCATATATTCCAGGTAGAAGTAACGGGCTGAACCAACAAAGCATTTGGGTCAGTTGAAGAATGTACTCAGTGACACACACAAGCCAAAGTCATTTCGGAGTCCACCAGAAGCGGTTCACTATGTGGGGGACCCCGACATCGGTCAACCCCGTCTGTTGACCGACAACATATCAACCAGCAAGCAAGTTGAATCAGTAGATATAGAGGAATGCTTGCGCTTCATCTCGTTCTATTATTGCTGATACATTAGAGCTAGAAAGGAAATCGACACCTGGTTTGTGAGTATCTACCTGCCATAGCATCACTTAAGGATCAGGTGTATTTGTGGAGGTGGCAGTGTGAAACCCAACATTTGGAAGCCCTCTGAGAGTCGAGCATCTTTTGCACACACATCCTGTGCTCAATATGCTGTGCATATGACCCTCAGCACACACCACAACAACAACAACAACAACAACCACAACTAGAAGCCCTGCCACCTGCTTGGATTTCTGCCTGTACATCTTTTATATGCTGGCAAAGACTGTAGAGGAAGTCCCATGACCCCATAAACTTGAATAAGTTTCCTGCATTTGTGTACAGCAGCTACATTACAGCTTAGTGCTCAGCTGACTTCCTTCTGTTTTTTAAAAGATTCCCAGAAATCTATTCCTTGATGCCAAGTACATATAACATTACATGGTATCAGCTCACTCACACTGCAAGTGACATTTAATTACATCCCTAAATACTAACGTTCTTCCAGTGATCTGCATTGAGCATTTTGACAATCAGGCTATTGTTCTGCTCAGGTAATCACCTCCGTTAGAGATGCTGGTGTCCTAAGGAAAGGGTGTTAACATCTTGTATGGTATGTTGTTTGCACTTTGTGCCAGGAAATGTAGTGGGAGAAGTTTTTTGCTTCTTCCTTTCCCCCCTTTTTCTTTTTGACATTCAACTTTGCTGTGCGTGGTTGTCAAAACGAATGTCTTTCTATTATTAAATCATTTTTATTATTGCAGATGGAGAGTGTGGGGCTCATTTGTGCTTCCGTACCTGGGATAGCTCAGTTGGTAGAGCATGAGGCTCTTCATCTCAGGGTCGTGGGTTTGAGCCCCACACTGGGCAAAAGATTCCTGCATTACAGGGAGTTGAGCTAGATGGCCCTTGTGGCCTCTTCCAACTCTACAATTCTATGATTCTGTGCTCAGGTACTGTATATAATTCACATCCAAAGTCTCGCTCTCAGGCTGGCTGTCCCAGGACCAACTGGGCAAGCCAATACAGTACATGCCTGAAGCACTTTGGTACCCCCAGCAAAATGATGCCCCATGCCACAGCATGCCATGGGTCTCCTGAGTTTCGCCACACCTCCTCTTCAATCCCTGTTGGCTTGTCATGCCCCAGTGGGACTAACTATACAAACATACATTCGCAGAGGAACCTGTTTCCTGATGGAGTCCCTTGCTTGAATGATAATTGCAAGGAAGGAGATTGAAACTAAACTTTGGGAAGAACTTGCTGATGGCCAGAACTATTTGACAGTGGAATAGACGACCTCAGAAGTAGAAGTTGACTCCCCTTCATTGGAGGTTTTTAACAGTGGTAGGATGGCCACCTGCAAATCATCCTGAGGGCTACCAGATCTACCCACTGCCTGTTTCTGTACAGCATTTAGAATACATCCCCGATGGAGTTTAGTTGACATACAAATTCATTGGCTTTCCTAACTATTATATATACTTTTCATACATACCAGTAATCATGTCACCACCTACATGGATCCTCTTCCCACAGATTATATTTGGTGGCATATCTGCCCTTCGGGGTCCTTCAGAGAGAATTGTTTGAGGTAGTGCTCCTGCTCTATAATCAATGAGGCTTCCCCCTTCGGGGCGCATGTCTTCCGCTACGATGATGTAATGCTTGAGTAATTTGACCCTTAGGCGCTGGAGGAATACATATCTTATTGAAAAGCACAGAGATGTAGGGCTTAAGGGGGTAACCTGAATCCACGGAAGTCAGCGAGCATTTGGCAGCGACTTCAGTGAATCTGGACATTTTGATATAAGGAAGCATGCCCTCCAGAGAAACCTACACTTCTGCAAGCATAAGCACAGAAAGTTTCCTTTCTTTCTCTAGATTTGCCAGCAGATTCTTGCATGTTAAAAAAAAATCATTCGCATGTGGCATGTTAAATGTTCTGTATGGTACATTGACAAGTTTCCGCCTTCCTCCTACTTGCATTTACTTGCTAGTAAATGCTAGTTCTAAGTGTGCTGAGGCTGTCGGCAGAAGTAAGACAATGTTACGTTTGTCATTCATTTTTATGAAAACCAAAGCCTTTAAAGGCTACGTTGGAATCAGTAAGTGAATCGCAACCATGCATTATCACAGTCTTTGAACTTTTCTCTTTCTGTGCAATGCTGGATTACGAAATAGGCAGAGGGGCCACATGCCTTTTAGCGACCCCGCGATAACAGATCAAAATAATATTGATTTGATCTTGAAAGAAAATTACAATCAAGCTTTCTTAGTTCAATGTTATTGCACTAGAGCAAGTGCATGGGAGGTCCCCTGAGATTTCAACTGCTTAGGGTCCTCCACAGAGTTTAATTTGGCGCTGTTCCTATGGCCAAGTGTAGTTTACACAAAAACAAGACAAGAGTTACATCTGTACCAGGATGGCCATACTCACGAGATACTGAGACTCCACATTGGTTCCATATTTGCAACCAGTGCAGGCAAAGCATCACTTCTCTATTAATATAGATTCATTGAAAAGCTGGAAAAATAACAAATCCTTTAAATGCTCTAGTCCTGTAATCACAAATCCACCAGTATTAAAAATCCTTGTTAGATAACCTCAAATAGATTATATACACTGAGAATTGAGGTAAGTGATGGGATTGTTAACAATTCAGTAACATTTTTTAAAGGATTAGAATATGTAACAAATCCTATTCTTATACTGTGGTTGCCCAAATGAGGGGTGGTTTAGAAGGAGTGAGGAACCTGTGGCCTTCTGGATGTTATTGGACTCCCAAGTCCCATCAGGCCCAACTTGCATGGCCAATGGCCATGGATAATGGAAGCCAAGTAGATATGGAGAGCCAGAGTTCTTCATTCCTAATTTACAGGGAAGGCATGGGGTTTCAGGGAGGGATGGAATCATGAAGTTATGGTGGCACATCCCCCAAGTCCAAACCTGGGTGGATTGAATGTCCCCAGCAAATGCCCCTTCATTGCCTTATCATCCGTGTGTCAACCTTGCGAAGAAGGTTGCTCAGAAAGACCTGCTGTTTTCTTTTTATGATGCTTCCCGGTATATTGTTTTAGAGGGGTGTCAAATAAATTCTGCTCCGTTTCTCTGCTAGCGCTGGTGATAGGAGTGGAACCCCAACCCATAGCTCTTTGCATGCAACACCAACTCTTCACACATGACTGTGTTATGTATGACACATGAGCAAGGGTCTCCTTCTCTCTGACTGCATCTCACCTACAAAACAGATTATTGCTGCTGGGTCATTGGAGGGGGTGGTGGAGAAAAATAGACGAGTTTGTTTAGAAGGGGGGGCTCATGTTCAAAAAGTATGAGAAACATTGAACTAGCACAGACTCTCCTGCTTTTACTAAGCTTAATATACCTCTTTATTTGAGTGTAAAGAAATGAGCTATGTGAGCATTGTTTGTTCACCTCCTCTTTATTGTTTCATTAAATTGAAAAGCATAGCTAAGCATAGCAGACCCCAGCATCCCTAATAGCCCTTCTAAACCCTTAAAAATGCTCCTAAAATAAATTGAGATTGCACGGTTGTAAGAGTTGACACAGTTTGCACTTACTAGCCAGAGTACTAAGGGCAGGGTGCAAATGTCACTGAAATCAGTACCAATCTAGAGTTTTTATGCAGGTTCTTCTTTAGTGTTTTAATGTGTCCCAAATGGTGGAGAGAAGAATGATCCTTTATGTGTCAATTCAAAAGTATATCCCACTTATTTCAATGAGGATGATAGCCAGGTCATCAGATACAATCTTGCAGCCCCAGAAACTTTATTTAAGGCAGAAAAGCAAAATAATTTAAGCATGTGTGAATCATTTCTAAATGCACCTTTCATTTCTTATTGCGATTGATGAAACTCTTGAAATGACCTGTCCATTGGTGCTTATTACACAACAGGATTTTTTCACCATTAAAACAATCCATTTCCACCAGAAATATATACTAATTGTCACTTGCAGTTTAGTACAATGACTTGCTCACTATTTTCGGTTTAGTTATCTTTGATTGCAAAACACACACACACACACACACACACACACACACACAAAGATGAAATCTATTGTAACTCTGGCAAAATATCCACTTTGGTAGAGAGCTGTAAAGCAATAATTCTAATATCGTCTCTTACCATTGCTCTGCTTCCTTCATTTTGCTCTTCCATCACAACAGGAAAACTGCTCTGAAGCTTTTGCCATGTCTAAAACCCTACCTAGGTTTCACACCTGATCCTGGGAAGGCGGAGCAGCTTTCTAGCTTGGGAGGGAGTGCAAGACGGAAATAATTAAATCAACTTTTTGATCTATGCCAAACAGTTTGAAAAGGAAACCATCCAAGCTCAAAAGCCTTAGAGTCTAACCCAGGGTTAGACAACTTACTTGGTGTAACTTTAGAGCACATCGAAAAGCACATCGTGGCTGGAGGGCTGTAGATTTTAGTTACAGCTAATCATCAAATCTGCATATTTTTTCCATTAACACGATAGGTGCCAAGACGAAGTTAATAGACATGTAGGCCTTCCTCTGTGACATTCCCACCCCCTCAGAATTATTAACTCCGAATGCGAAAAGCCACAAATCAAGAGCCTCAGCCGTCACAAAATGTACTTGGGAAATATGAATTGCACAACAATTAATGTTAGGCTTTTCTGAATCGGTCTTAAGAGCTTCTGAGCTTGTGGCACGTTTTGATTCTTCTCTCCCTGCAATCACAGGGGCTGGGAAGTAACATTTTAGCAAATGACAGCTTTCAATCTTGGCTGCAGGATGCCCTGAATAGTTGTTTTCCTCCCCCCACCCCTACCCGTTTGAAAGACTGGCATGGGCCCATTCCACAAAATGAGATTTTACTAGGGGTGTGTGTGGACCTCCCAATCCACCCTGTGGTCTTGATCTGTGGCCACCAGATCAGACCAATTCATCCTGTTCTCCCGAGGGGTGGTGGTGGTGGTCATCAGATCCATCCCTAAATCAATTCAGGGGTGTAGCAAAGGAGTTTTAAAGGGTTCTTTAAAAAAACCTATTTGAACGTATTAAAAATATATTTGGGAGGGGGTGTGCCAACACCACAAAGGATCAGATTGCAAAGGAGCAGCACCACACAGGACCACACAGGATTGAATACTCCTGTTCAACAATTGTAAAGAAGGAACATCAAGTCCTGCCCAGTGCTGCTGTAGGGGCAGGAAGAAGGAGAGGCGTGGAAGGAAAGTCTATTCCCCTCCTTCTCCAATGAAGACACAGCTGTGTGGTAGGTCCCTCCTTTTTTGCAGTTTGTCCTTCTCACTCACACCTTCCTCTCCTTCCTTCCTGAGGTCCAAATCCTTCTGAATACACACCCAGTTTGGCTCAGGATTTCAGCCCCAGAGAAATCCAGTGCACAGCCTTAGTTTTTAATTCACTAAACGTTGTGTTCTATCCTGGCACTTCTCCACTTGTTCTTCCATTGTAACAACAACAACAACAACAACAACAACAACCAACAACCACCACCACCACCAACAACAACAACAACAACAACTTTTATTTGTATCCCACCCTCCCCGGCCGAAACTGGGCTCAGGGCGGCTAACATCAAATATATAATATTAGTATAACACCAAGCAATAATTAAATTACCTCCTAAAAACAAGTCAGGATCAAATTGTAGGCTTAGTACCTTTTCCAAATGCTGTATGTGATATATTTACTTTCTACTATATATTTTGGGAAATTGTTCATTTGTTGGTTATCCATTTGGACACCACTTAAGACATTGTAACCAAACTTTGCATGATGGTTAGGGAACTCAAGGAGTAGGTTTTTGTCTATGTTGACGGCGATTCGCCACCATTTTGAATCAACATGGTGGGCTGAATCTCTCAAAACTGCCCTGATTTTAACAATTTTTTGCAAGATGCTTCATCAGATCAAGGAGTAGGTTTTCATCTACCTGTGTATTTGGATTCAGTTGAATGCCATTTTTAATTAAAAAGCCAGAACCTTTAAAAACTGAACTGATTTTAATCACTCATTTCAAAACTCCTTGATTTTTCTTTCTTTCTTAGAATTCCCAAACAACACTCAATATTTTATATCTGAGGAAATAGTGGTATTTTTGTCTTTGTAGTCTGGCTGTATGTGTTTTGGAAATACCTAGAAGTTACTGTGTGAGTATGCAAATACAAGACACACCATTTCTCTTCACTAGGGGCAAATCTACACTGGTCAGTTATAACGTTAAAATGCATTATAAAAATGTGACGCCAGAGGGCTCTGTAGAACAGCAATCCATCATCAATGGGAAACTGCATTGAGAGCTATTATTACATTTTTTTAAAGCATTTTTGCAATTGGTGTAGATCCCGCCCAAATCATGCCGTGTTGTGGGTTTGAGAATAAAATAAAAGTTCTTGAAGGATGTGAGCTCCCCAGTTTTGTAATCATGAAACGTTTTATTTAAAACACTAAGAGATAACAAATCCCATTCCTGTCTGACAACCTCACAATGTCATTTCAATAATCTCTTATTCCATTACTATTATTCTTCATTTTCTTTTCCTGTTGATTATGTTGTTGCACAAAGTATGGCAATCATTCCCTTTACAGGAGGACTAGATGTCCTGCTGGTGTGGGACTTCGTTGCTTGCTACCTACAAATGCTGTTTAGGGCATGCTTGTTCTGAATTGCCTGGAAAAACCCTCGATTCCCCCAAAGTAAGAGAAAAACACACATCTAAAATATTGTTTAGTTGCCATTTGCCAGCAATTAAATCTAATTGCAGTTCTTATCTAGATGTGGAAAGTAATTCTCTGGAAGGTAATTTTCTGCACCGAGGTGCTACAATCATAAAATGTATGGCCCAGTCCTAAAACTTGCCGAACCAAATAATAGCTTAGTTTATAATCCTGGGGTGAATAATGAGAACAAAAGAATGGGGAACTGCATTGCTCAAGATGAGCAAAAGCCTTTGTCCAGCCTTCTGTCTCATACATCAGTCACCGGGCACCCTGAGGGAAGCTTTTAAGCAAGACACAATATCCTGCTGTTGTTCCTATCTGTAAATATGGAAATCCCATCCTCAAATATCGCCTTTGATAGGTATGGCCCTATTAAAAAGTCTTAGCTTTCTTTAAAGAATGTCTATGCTGGTGGTTGTCATAAGATCTAGTGACAATGTATTTCTTAAGATCCGAATTGTTTGTTGTGGTTATACTCTGAATCGGGTTACTGTGTTCATTCCTTCCACACCCACTCTGAATCAGTTTCATACATTTCTACCTAGTGTCTCTTAGGAAAATGCACTGGGAAGTGTGGAATAACATTTGCTTTGATGCAACTTCATCTAATCTCCCAGCAAATAAATCTGAGTAAGAGTCCATTAAATAGCCAACATCCCCTAATCTCTTTGCAAACAAATCAGGATGAATGTTCAGCAAACAGGCCATCTGAGAGCTCCCTTATTTTTTTAAATATAAATTATGAAAAGCCCAATGCTGGTGTAAACTTTCTCAAGGAGAAGCTCCACTGCTTCCACCAGGAATTGAGGCTAGGTTAAACTATTGGTTTTTTGAGGGGCTTTTTAAAAAATAAACCAGGATCAGAAACCGCAGTTTGATCCTGGCTTGTTTCAAGAAAACATAGTTTAAGCACAGTTTCTTTCTCCTTATTAAGCACAATAACAAACCATGGTTAGTTTAAATCTAGAAGTAGATTCTTCCAGTATCCTCCTTTGGCGGGCATAGGGAGGTATACAAATTTTAATAATAATAATAATAATAATAATAATAATAATAATAATATGGGCAGGCGGAATGGTCAACCACCAAGTCTTAAGGGGGCTTGTTCCAACAATGCTAAGCTATGGCTTAGTGTTACATCCAAACCAGGCCATTTTTAGGGAGCCTCAGCAAAAGTAGAACTTGAAAAGGTGAGAGAAAAACAAAAAGTAGTTTTACAATGGATCTCCTGTTCAATAGGTTTTAATTATTTGCAACGTTTATTTAAACTGTTAATCTGCACGTAACTTGTCGGGTTTGAAGATAATAAAACACATACAGGCATACCTCGGGTTAAGTACACTGCAGGTTGCGTACTTCCAAGTTGCATACTCGGCGGACTCAGAAGTGTTTGCTTCCAGGTTCCACCGTGCGCGCATGCACATAAGCACTCTATCGACGCTTCGCACATGGGTGCTATCGCCGCTCGGGTTGAGTACTTTTCGGGGTGCGGACAGCACCCCAGAATGGATTGAGTACTCAACCCGAGGTACCACTGTAGTTTAAATCTGTGGCAGCTAGGAGAATGCACAATGATTGTTGACACTATAGACCCCCAAAATGGGGTCACGTGGGAGAGGGGAGACCTCAGGAAAACAGAGAAATCTAATTACTCGGGAACTCCATAGAATTCAGGGGGACTTTCTTTCTAGTAAACATGTATGGATTTGAGCTGCAAAACTATGAATGTACTCCAGTCCTTGTACTACAATACTCGACTTCTTATTCTAAGAATAAGAGTAATTATTCATTGTTTCAGGGTTTTTGTTTGTTTGCAGAGATCAAGGCCCAAGGCAGAAACCAGCATCCTCCGCACACCTTCAAAGCTTTCATTTAAAGTTAACGTTTCATTGCTTTTCATCTCAGCCTTCCCCTCCCCCCCCCATATCTGTGAATAGCCTTGTGATGATCTTGGTCTGCTACAGATGGTTTCCTGTTCTTTGTGCCAAATGTGAAATAGCTATAAAACTGGAAAAGGGTTTGAGGTTGTCACTGCATGAAAAATTACATTTTAGGGAGAAAATTAAATATGAGCCTTATCCTTTAATTGCTTCGCTTTAATCTTGTTTCATAAAACGAAGTTTTTTTGTTTTTTACCCCGAAAACCTAATCTCCAAAGTTTCCGCTAACATGACCTGAAGGGCAAAAATATTGTTAGGCGTTTCAGTCAGGTATCCTTCAACAACAGCGGCGGCATCAACAACAAAAGAATAATGAGCTAGTTCCATTTCAGTTACAACCAAAATGACACACTCTTCATTTGAGAAGTGTTGTTCCTTTGGCTCCCCTCCATGGTGATAGGGAACGAAATCCCAAGTAGCAAAGATAAAAGCTATGGGATACAGCTTTATATTATGTAAAACCTTCAGTCCAGAGATGGGAGACTTGTGGTCTTCCAGCTGTTGAGAGGCTTCAGCTCCCATCAACCCCAGCCAGCATGGCTAATGGTCAGGAATGATGGGAGTTGAAGTCCACCCCTGCTGTAGTCCATTGTGTTGGCAAATTATCCTTAGAGTCCATCGGGGAATAAAGGTAAAGGGACCCCTGACCATTAGGTCCAGTCGTGACCAACTGTGGGGTTGCGGTGCTCATCTCACTTTATTGGCCGAGGGATCCGGCGTACAGATTCCAGGTCATGTGGTCAGCATGAGAAAACCGCTTCTGGCGAACCAGAGCAGTGCACGGAAACGCCGCTTACCTTCCCGCTGGAGTGGTACTTATTTATCTACTTGCACTTTGACGTGCTTCCGAACTGCTAGGTTGGCAGGAGCTGGGACTGAGCAACGGGAGTTCACCCCGTCACGGGGATTCGAATCTCCGACCTTCTGATTGGCAAGCCCTAGGCTCTGTGGTTTAACCCACAATAAGGACCCTAATCATATCTGCTCAAAAGTAAGTCCTTTTGATCCCGACTTTACCTCAATGGGGTACACTCCCAGGTTAATGGGTTTAGGCAGCCTATGAACACTTACCTGGAAACAAGCCCTATCAAACACAGTGGGATGTACTTCTGAGGAAATATGCATAGCATATGCATAATGAACCCTCTGTTAATGAATATTTATACAACAACAAGCACTGCAGAGAAGAGATTCTCATAGTAGCTTTCCCCCTGAAGCTCTTATTACTGTAGCTTGATGGAGAAAGGCAGGTATGGCTTCACACATAGTTTGACTCTTCGTCTTTCAGTTTCTCTTTAGTTCTCATGTATATGGATCGTCTGTAAAAATCGAAATGATGTGTGTGTGTACGGTCGGATCTAACTCCTAGTGAATTTACCGAAAATAATTTACGGGAGCAAATTGTGGTTTTGAACTAATTACCAGTTTACGTCACTGGGGACCAGATTAGGATCATGAATTCCCCCTTTCATTTCAGTCACTCATGCATTAGTTACATGGATTGTGCTTCGCAATTTTAGCCAAATATCAAACCCATTTTGCAGTTTCTCCTTCCTGAGGCCACACAAACATTTGTGGCGTGAAACCATACTGGTTCATCCTTGATGTTCAAAAGTGCATCGTGTATACGCTCCAACATTTCTCTGATGAAAATAGGAACATCCTATTCCACACTCTCCAATATTTTCCTGAAGAAAATACACACATCAGCTCCAATGTTTCTCTGATGAAAATAGGAAAGGCATATTGCATACCCAATGTAAATAAGGACGTCCTAAGGAAAAGCAGGTCATTCCAGGATCGAATCAGAAACTGGAACGGCTTATGTCAATCTCGGACTGTCCCTAAAAAATAAAGACACTTGGAGGATCTGATTGTGCTGTATTTGACTGCATACAGCCACTGCTGTTATCTGGTACCTCTTACAGCACCTGGCCATTTTTTTTAGGAAGCTGGGGGCCACAAATAGGCTCAAGCTCATTGAACTGAAAGAGGAAGGGTTAACACATCCCATCAAAGCTACTCATCACTCCATCCCAGAATGGCTAGTAGCAGCTCAGGGTGGGGGGAAACAGGTGGGCAGGAATTGGTTGAGTCCCTTCTTCCAGTGTTGTGGTCTTGATCCAAACTGGATCCTTCACACAGCTGCTTTTAACAGCAGCAGCAGCAGCAACAACAACATCAGGAGACCCATCAAGGTCTGCACCTCACATCTGGTTTGCACCTGAATGTTACAGCAAGGCTATAATCATACATACTCTTTCCTGGAGAGTAAGTCCCACTGAATAGGCATGTATAAGATTGCACAAAAAAGCACTATTTGTGTCTTTAAAATGAAAAAAAAAAAACAAGCCTCCATGTCGGGCACCATCAATTGTCAATTTGTTTCAGGGCTGTGGAAATGAGCTGACAGCTGAGTCAGATGAACACTTCTGCAGGTCATGGATCCATATGCTCCTGCTCACCACCCTCCTACACTGCCATACACTTTTTATAAGAAACAGTTAAACCCTACATATTATTTGTATAACTAGAATTCTTTTTTAAAAGGGGGACTTTTGTGAGGTGAGAGCTGCAACAACTATCTATTGTCCATCCTGCTAGTCTCACTGTAACAGATTTAGGTAATTTCAATATACAGTAATTATCTCTGTCCCTCCTACCATCATGTGAATTCCATTTGCCTCTGCAAAATGCTTATAACCCCATAAAGTGCTTTGGCCACTTGTTTCTTCAGGCACATGAGAGACGTGTACAGTCATACCTTGGTTTAAGTACACTTCGGTTTGAGTATTTTCAGTTTAAGTACTCCGCGGACCTGTCTGGAACAGATTAATCCACTTTCCATTACTTTCAATGGGAAAGTTCGCTTCAGGTTAAGTACGCTTCAGGTTAAATACTCCACGGATCATCTGGAAAGGATTAGTCCACTTTCCATTACTTTCAGTGGGAAAGTTCGCTTCAGGTTAAGCACTTTTCAGGTTAAGTACAGACTTCCGGAACCAATTGTGTTTGTAAACCGAGGTACCACTGTATTGGATCCTCTGTTTCTCTTCTAGCCACATTAGGATAGATAACAACAGCACTGTTACCAGGGCACATGAATGATTCTCATTCATACTAAGAAGAGGCCCTCGAGATTATGTATGGGGATTCTGAGTCCCTGATGATGATTTTAGCTCCTGTTCACTCAGCATGGTCTGGGATGATGGGAGTTGTAGTCCAACTATTTATGGAAGTACAAAGGCTCCCCATCTCTCCTCTAGGCTCCAGTGTTTCCAGATGTACAACTCTGATCCTCCAACCAGCACTGGGTACTAGGTCATGATGCTCTTCAGCGGTTGCCTAGCTTGCAGCTGGCTTGTTTCTGAGCCTTGAGGTTTCCAATATTTAAATCGTGTTCCAGAATGAATAAGATAAGAATCAAACAGCGCATGATGATCAACACATCTAAGAGCCAGTCAACTCAAATATATTGCTTTTCATCATAACAGCTGTCTTTTTAACCCTCACTAGATAAGCCAAGAAAAATATTTGTTTGAGAAACACCCGCATTGCATTATATGTTGTGAAAACAGGATAAAAATAGCAACACGAATACATACAAAAGTACGGCAGTGCTTGTTTTGGAAGGACACAATAACCATCATCATCAATAATAGCGGCCGCGGTTCTCTTGAGTGCCAGTTCTTATGTAGCCAGAACTGTGCCACCCACTCGCAAGAGGGAGGGACCAGCATGCTTGGGAAATCCCTGAGGTTTGCAGAAAGGCAACAAACATTTAGAAAACCTCAGGGGGCCAATAAAACCAGGCCGATGTGTCCTGAGCATGCTCAGTAGGCATGGAATGCTGACTGACTATTTTGGTGGGAGAGAATGGAAAAACTGATGGGTGGGGGAAATTGCATGGAACGCTGAGCAAATGCATTCCACATTAGAATATTTTGGAATATTGGAATATACACGTGTGTGTGTGTGTGTGTGTGTGTACACACACCACTTGCTCATTTACAGTTTGTATTTGGAATAACTTTTAAGGCACTTACCCCAGTCACAGAAATATGAGTCAATTCTTAGAATGCTAAGGATCAGATAAATTCTCATAAATGTGTGCAAGGAAACAATTTGGGTTTCTGTTGTACAAGTCCAAGTCCTTATGCTAACAGGGCAGCTTCATTTGATGCAACCCTTTTTGCATTACACTCCAGAATGAGGCCCCAGGATGGTAATTTTCAGTCTGTAGCCTAATCTGCACTATCATCATTATCATTCCAGGGGCCATAGGTTGGCAGTCCAAGTCATCCGAAAGGGGCATTACCCACTAACTGGAAGTCTTACAAAAGGTTTCTGCATATATAGCGTGGTCTAATAATTCCAAGGCAACTGGGGGAAAGTATAAATCTCTATATCATCTTGCAGGAGAGAGGGGAACTCAAAGTGTGGTGACTGACAGGATTATTCTATGAAAGGATCATAAATCAAAACCAGCAAGCAAGGGGAGGGGGGAATCTCCTGAGAGTTGCCAAGACACTGGACATGTATAAAAGATTAGATGTCTAGAATCTATGCCAAAATGGGGCAAGGATCTGGGATGGTTTTAAAAAGTACTGTCTCCTCCAATAGACTCAACAGATTATTAGCTAGCTTGATGCTTATTTTTTTCTCCACAGTGTAACCCAAAGATTGTAATTTGTATCCAAATGCCGAATGTTGCAGCCGAGTGGTGGTGCGGAGCCACAAAACACAACAAAATACAATCTTGTGCAATTCTATGAAAACACAGATCCTATTATTACAATATAGAGTTAGATATTCGTGCATATTTTTAAAAAAATGCAGTAGTTATAACACTCTTGAAATCCCACTCCTGTATGATTAACTCCTTTCCTTTTTGGGTGTATGGGGTGTTAGGGGAGGGTAGTACATCTGGGGGAACACGTCGTTCTCCTTCTAGGGTAGTTTGTCCATCTTTGGTCCCCACCCTGCGATCAGGGGTCCTGTGGCTCCTAGAAGCTGTCAGCATGTGACAGCAGCCACACCCCAGGAAATGAACAGGCAGCTAAACCGGGTGACGATAGCCAATGGGGCTCAAACCCTCGGTTACTTAGGGACCTCCCCTGCATGCAAAGACAGGCTCCAGCTGATTGAGCAGATGAGACACTAGAGGGTTCAAGAAGGCAGTTTCTGCACGTGCTGTAGAGGGAAGGGAAGAGAGGTGCTGTTTGGGCTCGTCACCCTGGGAGGTAGCCCATCTAGAGGGAAAACTCTGATCCTAACTCTCTGGTGCCTTGCGGGATATATTCTGGAGAAGAACAGGCTAAGGAGTAAACCATACACAAATCTGGAGTGGAGTCCCTAAGATGGTTGGGTGGCGCCTTGTACGCATCCTTCCAGCAAGTCCTTGCAGCCAATTGCTCTGTTTTCCTTTGGACCACTTCAGCAAGGCCCGCGGGGCCGGGGGGTGGGTGTCGTCTTGTCATCTGGGCAGCCCAGGATCCACACTGTTTTGGCTTGCACGACAGGCCGTCATTTTGGTGCTGCTAATGCAGCAGTTTGATTTCACCCTTGGAGGTGAACTCCATTGCCTTTCAAGACAGACTGATGCCAACAATTTAGGGATTATTACTACAGTATCTAGGATAGGATTGCCACATTTGAAAACACGAAAATCCGGACACAAAAGTTGTTGGGTGTGTTTTGTTTTGTTTTGTTGTTTTTGTTTTGGCAGAGCTGTTGTTGTTAGCTATTTTTTTATATACTGTAGCTGTCATACGCTTATCGAAAATCACGCCCGGATGCCAGTTTCGACGGAAGAATCCCAGCTATGTCCAGGAAATTCTGGACATATGGCAGCCCTAATCTAGGATTAGATATTCATGTATATTATAATTTTTCACAGTAGCTATAACATTCTTGAAATCCCACTGTATTGTTAACTCCTTCTAGGGTGTTTAAGGATAATATACCATGGGCAATTAGTAGCAGTATTTGCATGGAACAACACTTCTGTTATATATAGAATTACATAACCTGAGTAGTAAAGAAAGCCTATTAGATGTGTTTTCACGGGCAACAGATGTGAGCAGCCATCCTGTTTATTTAGTGTTTTCATTAAGTCATTTTCATCCTGCTGTTTGGGAGCCAAACCGAAGACAGTTTACAATATAAGAAATCAGGATTAAAAAGTTAATACAATACATGTCAAAACAATCTATAAAACAATCCATAGTCACTACTTTTCAGATGTCATTGTATGAATTGTTTTGATATGTATTGTATTAATGTTTTAATCCAAAAGCAAATATAAGCACATAACATCAGATTAAAATGTTGTCACCATGTTTTAATTTGATGTTGCTTAATTGCTAGTTTTGATATATTAATACGGCAATCCCAATTTCTTATTTTGTAAATAATGCAGTGGAAGCTGGAAAAAATTCGTAATTTCAGGATAAGTTTAAATACCATGAGAGGGTGGCCACGCAATGTTTTTGGGGGAGTTTCACTGACGTGGGACCACCGTGAAGGAGACCTCATCCTTTATACCCTGATATTTCTTAGTGGCAGATCAGAGAATAGGGTCACAACCACACCATTCATTAAAAGCACATTGCTTCCCACAAAGAATCTCCAGAACTGTGTGTTGTTAAGGGTGCTGGGAATTGTAAATCTGCAAGAGATAAACTACAGTTCCTAGGATTCTTGGGAAGAAGTTATATGTGCTTCAGATATATGGTGTGGATGTGACCTAGACCAATTTAAATTCTGTTCCCATTCTACTCTTGTTTAAGAGAGATAATAAACTTCTTTTCTAGCTTCTGGACACCTAGAAATGTCCATGCATGTATAAAGAGCCCTTCCAATAAATTTCCCAAATAGTCAAGGACTTTGATAGCAACACTTTAAATTGAGCCTGAAAATTGTCCCATAGGCCATCTTATTCTCCATCCAGAGCTAAGATAGTGCAACATCTGTCTGCTATTAATTAGCTAAGAATAAGGTCCATAGCCCCCTTCATGGATCAATGCCTTGTCGTGGCGAAGGGGCTTGAATAACTCAGAGAAGCTATGAGCTATGCCATGCAGGGCCACCCAAGATGGACAGGTCATAGTGGAGAGTTTTGACTAAACGTGATCCACCTGGAGAAGGAACTGGCAAGCCACTCCAGTAACCCTGCCAAGAAAACTCCATGGACAAAGACAACAGGCATATAAAAGTTATGACGCTGGAAGATGAGCCCCTCAGGTCGGAAGGCATCCAACATGCTACTGAGGAAGAGCGGAGGACAAGTACAAGTAGATTCAGAGCTGATGAAGCGGCTGGGCCAAAGCCGAAAGGACGCTCAGTTGCGGATATGCCTGGAAGCGAAAGGAAAGTCCGATGCTGTAAAGAAAAATATTGCATAGGAACCTGGAATGTAAGAACCATGAATGGAGGTAAGCTGGATGTGGTCAAAAATGAGATGACAAGAATAAATATCGACATCCTGGGCATCAGTGAACTAAAATGGAAGGGAATGGGCGAATTCAGTTCGGATGACTATCATATCTACTACTGTGGGCAAGAATCCCGTAGTAGAAATGGAGTGGCCCTCATAGTCAACAAAAGAGTGGCAAAAGCTGTAATGGGATGCAATCTCAAAAATGACAGAATGATCTCGATACGAATCCAAGGCAGACCTTTTAACATCACAGTAATCCAAGTTTATGCACCAACTACCGGTGCTGAAGAAAGTGAAATTGACCAATTCTATGAAGACCTACAACACCTTCTAGAAATGACACCAAAGAAGGATGTTCTTCTCATTACAGGGGATTGGAATGCTAAAGTAGGGAATCAAGAGATAAAAGGAACAACTGGCAAGTTTGGCCTGGGAGTTCAGAATGAAGCAGGGCAAAGGCTAATAGAGTTCTGTCAAGAGAACAAGCTGGTCATCACAAACACTCTCTTCCAACAACACAAGAGACGACTCTACACATGGATATCACCAAATGGGCAGCATCGAAATCAGATTGATTATATTCTCTGCAGCCAAAGATGGAGAAGCTCTATACAGTCAGCAAAAACAAGACCTGGAGCTGACTGTAACTCAGATCATCAGCTTCTTATAGCAAAATTCCAGCTTAAACTGAAGAAAGTAGGAAAAACCACTGGGCCAGTAAGATACAATCTGAATCAAATCCCTTATGAATACACAGTGGAAGTGGGGAACAGGTTTAAGGATTTAGATTTGGTGGACAGAATGCCTGAAGAACTATGGATGGAGGCTCGTAACATTATGCAGGAGGCAGCAACGAAAACCATCCCAAGGAAAAGGAAATGCAAGAAAGCAAAATGGCTGTCCAACGAGGCCTTACAAATAGCGGAGGAGAGGAGGCAAGCAAAATGCAAGGGAGATAGGGAAAGATACAGGAAACTGAATGCAGATTTCCAAAAAACAGCAAGGAAAGACAAGAGGGTCTTCTTAAATGAGCAATGCAAAGAAATAGAGGAAAACAATAGAATGGGGAAAACCAGAGATCTGTTCAAGAAAATTGGAGATATGAAAGGAACATTTCGTACAAAGATTACCATAATCAAGGACAAAAGTGGTAAGGACCTAACAGAAGCAGAAGACATCAAGAAGAGGTGGCAAGAATACACAGAGGAATTATACCAGAAAGATATGGAGGTCTCGTACACCCCAGGTAGTGTGGTTGCTGACCTTGAGCCAGACATCTTGGAGAGTGAAGTCAAATGGGCCTTAGAAAGCACTGCTAATAACAAGGCCAGTGGAAGTGATGATATTCCAGCTGAACTATTTAAAATTTTAAAAGATGATGCTGTTAAGGTGCTACACCCAATATGCCAGCAAGTTTGGAAAACTCAGCAATGGCCAGAGGATTGGAGAAGATCAGTCTACATCCCAATTCCAAAGAAGGGCAGTGCCAAAGAATGCTCCAACTACCGCACAATTGCGCTCATTTCACACGCTAGCAAGGTTATGCTTAAAATTCTACAAGGCAGGCTTAGGCAGTATGTGGACCGAGAACTCCCAGAAGTGCAAGCTGGATTTCGAAAGGGCAGAGGAACCAGAGACCAAATAGCAAACATGCGCTGGATTATGGAGAAAGCTAGAGAGTTCCAGAAAAACGTCTACTTCTGCTTCATTGACTATGCAAAAGCCTTTGACTGTGTCGACCACAGCAAACTATGGCAAGTTCTTAAAGAAATGGGAGTGCCTGATCACCTCATCTGTCTCCTGAGAAATCTCTATGTGGGACAAGAAGCTACAGTTAGAACTGGATATGGAACAACTGAGTGGTTCAAAATTGGGAAAGGAGTACGACAAGGTTGTATATTGTCTCCCTGCTTATTTAACTTATATGCAGAATTCATCATGTGAAAGGCTGGACTAGATGAATCCCAAGCCGGAATTAAGATTGCCAGAAGAAATATCAACAACCTCAGATATGCAGATGACACAACCTTGATGGCAGAAAGCGAGGAGGAATTAAAGAACCTTTTAATGAGGGTGAAAGAGGAGAGCGCAAAATATGGTCTGAAGCTCAACATCAAAAAAACCAAGATCATGGCCACTGGTCCCATCACCTCCTGGCAAATAGAAGGGGAAGAAATGGAGGCAGTGAGAGATTTTACTTTCTTGGGCTCCTTGATCACTGCAGATGGTGACAGCAGTCACGAAATTAAAAGACGTCTGCTTCTTGGGAGAAAAGCAATGACAAACCTAGACAGCATCTTAAAAAGCAGAGACATCACCTTGCCGACAAAGGTCCGTATAGTTAAAGCTATGGTTTTCCCAGTAGTGATGTATGGAAGTGAGAGCTGGACCATAAAGAAGGCTGATCGCCGAAGAATTGATGCTTTTGAATTATGGTGCTGGAGGAGACTCTTGAGAGTCCCATGGACTGCAAGAAGATCAAACCTATCCATTCTTAAGGAAATCAGCCCTGAGTGCTCCCTGGAAGGACAGATCGTGAAGCTCAGGCTCCAATACTTTGGCCACCTCATGAGAAGAGAAGAATCCTTGGAAAAGACCCTGATGTTGGGAAAGATTGAGGGCACTAGGAGAAGGGGACGACAGAGGACAAGATGGTTGGACAGTGTTCTCGAAGCTACGAACATGAGTTTGACCAAATTGCGGGAGGCAGTGCAAGACAGGAGTGCCTGGCGTGCTATGGTCCATGGGGTCACGAAGAGTCGGACACGACTAAACGACTAAACAACAAGGTCCATAGAATTCCATGGCAAGCTTGGTCCACAAGAGGCATAGGCAACCTTGGCTCTCCAGATGATCTACAACTGACCACTGGCCCTGTTAGCTAGGGATCATGGGAGTTGTAGTTCCAAAACATCTGGAGAGCCAAGGTTGCCTATGCCTGGTCCACAATAAAACCGAAACAAATACCCGAGGTTTCATGCAACTTTGCCCATCAGATTTTTGCACGAGATTTCAAAAACATAACTCACATTTGCATTTTGAACCTTTGGATTTGAATGCTTTAGACTCGTTGGCACCGTTCGCTGGCATTCTTCAAATGTGAAACCTCGTAAGATGTCAACTGTCAAATACTAATTACTCTTGTGTGTTATCTTGCAAATCACGTCAAAAGCACCTGGCAGGATACCACCATCAGCTTGTGCCATTTGCAGTCCCAGGGAGGCGTCAAAAGCAGAAGCTTTCTCAAAACCCTAGCGAGCTGTTGTTCGTGGAGGGTGGGTTTTTCTCCAGGATCAATGGCACTATTTCAGAAAACGTGCTTGGAGAATTGCAGCCAGAAGGCGCCTGTGAAGATATTAACCATCACTCTATCCGCCTTAGGCCCTTTAGCGAAAAGGTTGCGGTAAACACACAGTTTGCTTCACATCTGTATGTTTTGAAAATCACACCATGGCAGTGTTATCTCATGACTCAGAAGCGTCTCTGTAGGCAGTTTGACTCTTAACAGGCCTATCTGCGATACACTGACTAAGGCTTGTAATTCATGAATTTCCTTTCCCTCTTAGATAGTGATCCTGTGGGTTTTGAAGTGTGCTCTTCCTCCCCCACCCCCACCCCGGTTGCCTTTATTTTAAAATAGCATCCCAGGTTAAAAAGAAAACACTCGAGTCTTTAAGCTATTGAATACTTATGGGTCAAAGTAGTTCTACCCCACCTTTCTAATCTTATCTGTGAGCATTCTGCATGTGAACTTGATTGCTTGTTCCTTGATTACTCATCGCTTGATGACTTTTAGTCAAATGTGTGGGCTGTCTCATTGAAAGGCATGCTGTTGTTTTTTGAGGTGAGCTGATGCCAGATGAAAATTATGAGTGCGGTGTGCAAATTTTTCCTTTGCACCTGCAATCCATCACTTTAGCTATACCCAATCTACATGTGTGAACAGTTCCTGTTTCAGAAAGAAGAAACATGTGTACATACATCTTTAAAAATGAACCCAGATATCTACTTTGCATAACGGGGTGCTTGGTTTCTTTGCTCTCTCTGCGAATCACCGAGATTGTCCCTTAGAGGCTCCTCCAACCCCCCAGTGCTTGGGGCAGAAGATAAAGGAGATGCCCCACAGCAGAAGTAGATAGTATGCAGGGCCGGCACCTCCATTTAGGCAAACTAGGCCTTGGCCTAGGGCGCCGAAATGGAGGGGGCGCTGTTGAGCCTGCCCACCAGCCGCCCGCGCTGCCGCCACCGCCGGCAGCAACGAGCGAGCGGTGGTGGTGGCGGCGGCAGTGCCCGTAGCTGAAGCCTTCAGCTATGGGCGCTGTTGCTGCCGACGCCAACGCTCGCTCGCTGCCGCGGCCGCTGAAGAGCTCACAGCATCCCCTCCATAGGCGGGAGGCATGCGAGCCGAAATGAGAGCTCAGCGCCCTCCCGCCTATGGAGGGGACGCAGCGGCGTCAGCGGCATTGTGCACGCGTCATGACGCATGTGCCGGGGGGAGCCGCCAGAAGGTGATTTAGCCTAGGGTGCAAAAAGCCCTAGCACCGTGCCTGATGGTATGTTGGAATCTTATCCTGTGTGTTTTGTAAAAGGAGGGGCTTCTGCAAACTGCAGACGAGTGAAACCTACTCTATGCTGCATACCCCTGGAGCTCTGGCATTCAGGCTGAAAGTAGGCCATAGCTCTGCAGGTGGTTTTGGTGTTATACAGTCAGCACACATGAAGCTTTACAGAATGATAAATGAGGCAAGTTTCCTACTCCTAAATAGCAGCAGATGTGAAAGAGCATGCATGAAAGATTGATGATACAGAGCTAACACCAATAATAATAATAATAAACCCCAGTGTAGATTCAGTTCTAACAAAAATGGGGGAAACCAAAAAGGTCCATGCCCACTTTACTGATGTTAACAACAACAACAACACCCACCACATCTGAAGTATATTTTATCCTTTATCTTTCTGTTCATGATGATTCAGACTTATGACTCCCTGTATCATTTCAAATGGGTACCCTGTGACCCCTGCTTACGAGCTGGCCAGGTATATCAGGCCTAAAAGCTTTAGACCCAGAGGAAAGCTAAATGGGATACAAAGCTGGTTCATCTAGGTGAATGTGAGACTGCTCTACTAACCCCAGTCTGCTCTCTGCCAATCCCCACCTGTCCAAGTGATGGCACTGCCTGTCAGCTTTCTCCTCCTTAGTCTCAGGATTTCATGTTGTATAACTCAGTAGCGAGGAGGCTGGAAGCAAAACTAGAATTAGTTGGCTCTGCCTGTCATTGGCTCTGACTCCACCTATTCTTGGCTTCCTGGCCTTCCACCCCATCAGTCCTGATGGGCAGCAGCTACCACCGGGGGCAAATATCCAAAACCACACGCCAGTGGCTCATTTTTCACATTTTTCTCTTTGTCGAAATCAGGCATGGCCAACTGGCGGTCCATTGGCCACCTATAGCTTGATTTGACCTGCTTCTCTCTCCTGTCCCCAAACCATCCCTGCAGAGAATGCTTGTGAGTACATATATGTCCTGCAACACATGAAATAGGTAGGAGGATTGCCTTAAAGTGGAAGGGGAAAGCTTCAGTGCTGGTGTGAGCACCTCTACATCTGTGGATACCTTCCTGCTGTGATGCCTAGTGACTCATGCATGCTCTGAGCCTGACAGCAATAGCATATTTGCTGTGGGATTATCTGCCCCACAACCAGTCAATGAGATTGTAGGCCTCCAAACTCAGGAAGCAGGTCAGCAGGAGTCTATAAGTTGACATTTCACTGCATTGTAGAAGGCTCACTTAGAAGCACATTTCAAGTCTTTATTCTTGACATTAGTGGTACCATGCATTTGCGGTCCCTCCAATGCAGAGAAAGAGCTTGTATTGGTGCAAAGGCTTCCTCCATGGTCTTAATCTCTGCATAAACAGCCCAACCAGACCATTAGGTTATACTTGGAATTGGCATAGATAAGCATGACTGAAGCAGATCAGAGTCCATTTTTATGATTTTTACTTATGGGATCCTGGCTGAAATAGAAATACTTTATTGTCACTGTACCACTTGTTTACAGTGGGATTAAATGAGCCCCCCCCCCCAAATCTCTCAGTCCTTGTTACACTCTGGGTGCTGTCGTACGACCAGCAACCCCGAACATCAGCTGCAATGTTGCTGTCTTCCATTCAGCAGCCTCACGGCCCACGGGTGCAAACTGTTGGTGTGGTTTATCGTGCTTCTATATCTCCTGCCCAAGGGCAGGAGATTAAAAAGGTGCTGGCCAGGGTGTGAGTCATCCATGAGAATGTCCCTCGCTCTTCTTAGGCAACAGTCTCCCGCGATGACATCTAGCGGACTCAAGGACGATATCGTTTGCTGTCTTCACCACCCTCCGTAGGGACTCTCTGTCCATGGCTGTCAAACCAGCGTACCACACCGTAATACAGTGGTACCTTGGTTTAAGTACACAATTGGTTCCGGAAGTCTGTACTTAACCTGAAGCGAACTTTCCCATTGGAAGTAATGGAAAGTGGATTAATCCGTTCCAGACGGGTCCACGGAGTACTTAAACCGAGAGTACTCAAACCAAAGCGTACTTAAACCAAGGTATGACTGTACAGTATGAGAGAACACTTTCTATCGTGGACCAATAGAAGGAAATCATCAGTTGCTGTCCAACCTTGTTCTTTCGAAAGACCCTAAGGAAATAAAGTTTCTGTTGGGCCTTCCTAACCACCTTGGCTGTATTGACCTTCCAAGTTAGGTCTTCATTAAGATGGACTCCCAGGTATTTAAAGGAAGAGACTCTCTCCACACAGCCCCCCCCCCCCGATATACAATGGGGCTAGCTCCCCTCTCTTGCTCCAAAAGTCCAACACCATCTCCTTTGTCTTGCCAATGTTTAGGTGCAGATTGTTCTCTGAGCACCATGTGGATGGTGAAACCATTAAACATAATTTACAGGGCAATGCTGCATGTCCACTCAGAAGTAAGCCCAACTGAATGAAACAGGGCTTAAGCCCAGGAAAGGGAGTGTAGGATAGGATTGCAACCTTAATTTCCTTTAAAATGCAGCATTTAATGACATGCATATTGCATTGGGTCAAACCGTATTCTAACATACAATTTGGCTTGTATTGCAGGATGGCTGATGCAAAACTGCACATCCCGAGCAATATTTCTTAGTGGTTTATTTCTCAGCATTAGAAATTTGTTTCCTACCTATTTTGAATGAATTTGAACTTTGCACATTTCTTAATATTTTATCTTCCTCTTCTAGGTTAGAGAGCATTTCATTATGAAATACTTTCTCCTCGTTAAAGTATTTATACCCTGTGGACAACTCACCTCTTCAACTTTTTTTTGATATGATAAATAGCTTGATCGTGTTAAGTTGCTAGCTGCTAGGCTTGTTTTCCAATCCTTAAAAATTCTCATAACTCTTCTCTTGAACGCTTTCCAATTATTTTTAATGTCTTTTTGTCAAAGTGGACATAATTCTAAACACAATGTTTCAGCAGTGCTATTAACATCACCTCTGCCCTCCCGCACCCGGATCCTCAGTATATTTGCCTTCACATTTATTTCACAGTTATAAGTAGTAGTGTTTAATTAACTGATGGTCTAAAGCTGCAATTCTGTGCCCACTTACTAGGGGACAAATCCCTTTGAGCATTGCATTAATTACTTCTGAGAAAGATATGCATAGGATTGGGCTGCATATTATTTGCACTTCTGCATCGCATGCGCAAATTGGCATGTGTGACGGTTGCTCATGCATACATTTTCCTGTGGTCCCATGTGGGATACATAGACTCTGGGCCATTGGGCTTCCTGCATACCCAGATCACAAATGATTTCACTAGAAATCAAAGAGCAGTATATAACTCCAGATTTGTGTCAGTTTAAGCAAGGTCAAACTTTGGCACAGGGAATGTTGTTTGAAGCCAAGAAAGCAGCTGCCAGGGGCAATTTATTTCCTTTGCTTAGCTTTTTCCTTTTCTTTTGCCTGTGTATTCAAGAATGAAAAAGAAAATGTCTTGGGGGAATAATTACAAACATTAACATTTAATAATTATTTTCTCCTTGGTGGCTTTCTTAAATGAAATATTTGAGAATTCCTCAGCCAAGGAAGATTAAATTAAATACTTCTAATCTGAGTCATTTAGCTGACTTCCTTTTGCCCACCTGAGCCAATTACTACTTTTTTTCCATTTTGATTATCTTGCATTCATTTGGCTCTTGTACAGTTTCACTGACTCTGCAGCAGCTTTATATCCAGAACGTATCTGATGATGGCCACGCTCAGTTCTGCCCCTATCAGCAGGAAACACCCCAAGGGGCTCCTGTCATGCCCAGTCCTGTGGCCCCTCGCTCAATAAGTTTTCAGCAATGAGCCTCATAACATATTGCTTAGAGTAGATCCCAGAATCAAAGCATCAGAAACTCAGAAGTACATAATGCCCCTACATAAATTAGCACTGCACAATTTATAGAAGCCAAGTCTCTGCTTCCAAGTGTTCATTGGCACAGTACAATAACTAGAGTGGCACACACTGAGACGGCGTAGGTGCCGAGTTGCACATCAAGCGTGCGATGCACATCTCGTGCATATGATGTCACACACGTCACATGCATGACAGACAACTATTGCATCAGGAGAGTGCCGACCAGGCATCTTCCCGATGTAACATTTGTGTGCCAGGCCGCACTGGTCTGTGCATCTCTCCTGGCACTGTGCAACCCTTCTCTGCCGTCTCAAGATAAGAGGGGGTACAGACATTGGGGGGGGGGCTGTAGATACCTCAGCCTCATAGAGTTGGCGCGCCTGCACTGAGAGACTAGAAAGTTAGACTCCTCCAGCTTATGAAAGTAAGGAGGGAAGAAAAAACTGCATAGATGTTGACAGAGATACATATTTTGTTTTACTGCCATGCATAATAGCAGCAATAAAACAGAGCATGGTAATAAAATATTGGGATAGTTTTAGCAGCAACAACAGTGGATGCATACAGCATCCAACAGTTGAGAGGGGAATTTAAGGGCATATATAATTCATACTTTGGTCCCTGCAATATGTATCATATACTGCAGCAACTGAAATGTCAAATTATTAGCACGGGAGAACACAGAAGAAAAAATCCAGCCCATAAAATTTAGAACGGGCTCCTTCCCCACATGTGAAATTGCTGCTCCCCATCATCCTTGGGAGTATGGAAGATACTGTCACACCAACAAATTTGATGTTAATTTGTAAAATAAAATAAAATGGAGAAGTAAGAAAAATTAATTGGCCCAAAGGCAAGATGTTGACTGGATGACTTAATAAGGACGCGGGACTTTTTCCTAATGGTCAGGGTCTGACCGCACTGGGGTGGGGAAGGAACTGCCTGCTGTATTAGACTGGTTAGTGACCAGAGGGATTGGTGCCTTCAGGGCATGGCTGGCTAGCTTGCGTCGGCCGCTATTCACTTGACCTGACTCTTCATGTGGTGTGCTCTTCTCTCTGCATAGCTTGATGAGGGGAAAGCAGGTTGGAGCAGAGGCAGAGACCACCCTGCTTTTTAGCAGGAAATTACATTAGTTGGTGCCTTTGAGGAGGTAGTTTGAAGAGTTGATCCTTGCAGAATCACACTGCCACGAAAAACAAGGAAAGCTATTTTTATATAGCTGAGCTGGAACGAAACACAGGAATATCGGGAACTGCCAAAGTGGTCAGGGCATGCTTACAAAACTTAGGTGAGCAAAGACTGTGTTCCACCCTATGGAGCGAGGTATGTTCTGTGCCTTCAGGCCTTGATCCTCATGATAAAGATGCCCCATGCCTATGCCATATAGCAAACGGATGGAAGTGGAGAGCAAACAGCTGCCTTTTCTTGTCCTATCCATTTGCAGGAATGTAGTGACCACTGCTGGCCAAAGGATGATTAGATGGGCTGTTGGTCTGCACAGCTCTTACGTTCTTGCACAGTGCAAATCAACGTTGGTCTCGAGATTATTGCAGATTTTAAGACAGCTGAAGATCAGATCCATTATAGTCATGCAAGGAACAGATCCACTAAATGTTTTAGCCTGTATGACTGTAAAAACAGCATTACCTGGAACTCACAGATGTCTCCGTCTACCTTTCCACTGCTGGTCAGAAATGCTAAACAACATGCTTAAAGATCTAGCAGAATGCAATCATTTTCTTTCTAGCGCTTGGGTTCCCTGTTGCTCTAGCAATATTGAGAAAACTTTCTCCTGGAAACAAAACCGTACATGCTCCTAAACTTGTATTTACAGGTATGTAATTCCCCACATTCAATCAACCTCATCCCGGCGGGTGCCGAGGTGCCTTGCAGTAATATTCTTTGTTCCCGTCAGCATATAAGTTATAAACATATTGCTGGTATTCTGTACAACTCAAATAACGAAGCTGCAATCTCCAAGCACAAACTCTAAAATGCCAACAACAACAACAACAACAACAACAACCCACCTATCAAAGCTTATTGCCCATTATTGCAAATAGCCATATAGCAAAAACCCAACTTCTTGGATATATGTTCCATGCTGTATTACATGGGCACTACAAAGAAACACAACATCACACTTGGATGAATCCTCAATGGAGAACGTGCACACAGTTGTTCGGGAGAGATATGGGGGTGGGGGGGATAAAAATGTGGAATCCAGGGCTTTCAGCACATCCCATGAGCGGAGGCGCGTCTCGCGAAATATTAAAAATGACAAGTATTTTGAAAACATTTTCTGACTGCTTTTATCCCGATCGCCGCCACGAAGAGTATCTAGCTTCTCCAAACATAAATTTCTTATGGAAAAAAATCTTACCTTGCGCAGAATTTAAGAACAAAGCCGAAATCCAGCCAAGCAAGCAGTCTGTCAATAAAATGCTGACAATATCCAGTTTCAAGCTACTGAAGCTCTTTTCGCAGTTGCCTATGGGCATCCCACCATCAGATGCTGCAAGGCAGGTAGGTGGACCATATCTCATTGGTGTTCCAAGACCTGCTGCTGTCCATAAAGGGCCACCATGTACCCTGTGCTTCGCTTGTCCTACACTTACTTTGCAGTCTCAGAGGACTTCCCGCAACTTTTCCCTGAGTGGCTTTCCTTTGAGTTTGATAGATCTGAAAACTGCTAAAATAATGGGTTTCCCTTCTGTGGAAACTCACCTGCACCACCTAGGGGTCTAACACAGGATAGGAAAAGCTACTGGAATAGGACATAGGCTCCCTCCCTCGCAGAATTCTTTTGCCTGGGTTCACACTACAGTTTAATGCTAGATCCGATACAGCCTTGCTTTATTTAATATTATTTATTGTGATTATTTGTATCTTGTATTTGAGGATACGGATCATTCCAGGACAGCTTAGTTACAGATGACTGTGCATTTAATCTTTGTACATTGAGAAGCTATGGTTGGGATAAATCTAAAAACCATTGTTTAAAGATTCTTGAAGATGGGCTAAACGTTGCCTCCTCTTCCCTCCCCATTTTGTTGATTGACATATTTTCGCCAAAATCCACATGGTGCATTTTAACTCTTGTGAATGCAAATGGAAGAGATTTAATTTTTTTAATAGGTATCTAAAGCCATTTGCACATGTTGCCATTCAACCAGTCCATGCAGAATGTAGGCACCCTATATATAGAAATGAGCAAAGCAGAGATATTTTAGGGAGCAGGCTTGCAGGCGGGGCCCATGACTTACCGTACATCATAGGAGCCTACACAACACAAAACGCTGTTGCTGTATGTAGGTTTTATTTCATTTGTTTTTTATCTTATATTTTGGAAATGTACATCCAGTTTTTTTTCCCTTTAATTTTTTTGGGGGGACCCCAAGAGAGGGGGACCCAAAGCTATAGCTTGTTTAGCTTATACGTAAATCCGGCACTGGTTATCTGCCTGTGTCTTGTCAGCATGACAGTTCTGAATGAATACAAGACAACTCCGTGAAGTGAATTTCATAAGGGGTTTTTAGGAGTAGGCAAGGATCAGGTGGTTTGATCACCTTCCAAGACGCAGGCAAAGCTGAGATAGGAACCAGCATTTTTATCCTGGGTGGCACCGGGGCTGGGAATGTCTGCAGAGTGTTGGCAACACAACCTGACCTTCCACCTGCTCAGCTCCAGGCAGTTGGCATGTGGTACCTTTCTGCTGCCAAGCAGAGTTTCAGCTGAAGGCGACTGCATGAGGAGGCACCTAGGCGCCACCACTGGGGAAAGGGAGCCAGCAGAGAACCACTGAGGGGCAACCAGAAAATTACATTTCTGCAGGCCAGAAAAGGGGCCAAACTGCATGCGTTGTTAAATGTGTATTTTGCACACTCACACAAATGGCATCCGCTGGGGGGTGGGGGTGGATCAAGGACAGGCATGGGGAGGGAATCTAACCCTTTCCTCTCCTGCTAAGCCCTGGAGAAAATTCTGGTTCTGAATAAGCTATTTTGTATTGGGAAGAGATAGAGCAGGCATCCCCAAACTGCGGCCCTCCAGATGTTTTGGCCTACAATTCCCATGATCCCTAGCTAACAGAACCAGTGGTCAGGGATGATGGGAATTGTAGTCCAAAACATCTGGAGGGCCGAAGTTTGGGGATGCCTGAGATAGAGGATGGCCAGATTGTGGAATAAATTGGTGCTCCTGCCTCTTTAATAGTCTTCATGCAATCTAGGCAAGAAGTCCTGGCTTCTATTCAACTATTAAACATTGCAAGAGCCCTGTCCCTTTTTGTGTGTCTGACTGTCTTAAAAAACACTAATACAACAGGGCCGGGGGGGGGGGGAATCAGAGCATTATTTATTTATTTTTTGCATTGTGGATGTAATGAAATAAATTATAGGTGAGGAACCAATAGTATTTCTTTTTTATATATATAATAATTTTTTTTGATTTTTATAGAAACAAAACATACAAAACATACAAAATAAGCTCAGTCCCTTCATTTACCCTCCACCCACAAGACCACTTCTGCCACCAGTGATACCCATGGGCATTGGGAAACAAAGGGGTCCATTTTAAGCTGGGTTTGACCTCCCCCCTCCCTCCTCCCCCCTCACCCCCCCCCTGCCACTGAGAGGACAGAGGCGGAGGATCTCTGAGGTTTGGTTTGTCCCCCAGCTAATTCTCCAATATAACACTTTAGTTAACAACAAAACAACAGATAGGGGAAAAAAAGAAAAAACAGGAAAAAATAAAAAATAAATAAATTCCAAGTCTTATTCTCTTAACAGTTTGCTTGCGGCTTCCAATAGTATTTCTTTATGCCCTCCCCACTATCAGTAGCTTATTAGGGTTGCCAGATTTCAAAAAGTATAATTCCTGACAGCCACAAAGTTGTTGGGCTTTTTTTTTTTTAGGAAGACCCCAAAAAATTTCAGTTTTTTTTTTGAGAAACCCCCAAAATTAGTGATTTTAAGCTTTTGGAGTTAATTCAACAATATCCCCCCCCCCTGATGTCATTTTTACACATGACGTGTCAGGAATTTTCCGGGCGTATGGCAAGCCTATTTAATGTTAAAGATGTGGATATGCCACTGGCAAAAAGGAAAGGGAAATGTAAGTACTTGATTCTGCTTATAATTAAATACATTTAATTATATCCCATTCATTTTTATCAGACTTAATGTGCATGACTGTTCATGAGACTACAGCCTCGGTGTAAAAGTTATTGTAGGCACGTGTGACTTTTGATGGAGTAGGACGTCACTGTTTCACATTTCCATACCAAAGAGGATCGTTGAATTATTAGTCGGTCGTCATAAAGGCTGGTAGTCTACATTTGGCTTGGAAGTCATGCAGGCCTGGTGTATTTACTCATATGGGGAAGCAACGTTGTAAGCTATCCTTGCCATTAAAATAAAATAAAATGCAGTCCTATTAATCAGGACATTTTAACAGGCCAGATGAAGAAACGTTTTTGTGCTTCCTTTCATTCTATTGGGGTTGTTATGGAAGATGTACCTAGTGAACTTCCTCCAATAGACAGAGAATAGATTATTTTATGGGGTCTTGACATTACTTCCAAACAACGGAAGAGCTTTCTCCGTCAGTCAGAAATAAAGAAGGAAGGAAGGAAGGAAGGAAGGAAGGAAGGAAGGAAGGAAGGAAGGAAGGAAGGAAGGAAGGAAGGAAGGAAGGAAGGAAGGAAGGAAGGAAGGAAAGTGCTTGACTATGCCGTGATGTTGGCATGCACAAGATTTAGTTATAGGCATGCTTATAGGCAAGGCCACCTTCAGAGATTTTTCACTGCCCTGGGTGGGTGACAGGCCAAGTCTGGAGCTCCCCTTTTGGTTCTAGCAAGACCTGCTTCTCATACAAACTAAGCATGTGGCCAGTAAATATTTGCGATGTCTCAAAGTATGCTGGGCCGCATGGTTGATTTGCATAGTGAGATGGCTGACCAAACTGGAAAGAGCTCATTAGCTGATATTATACGCGGCTTTTGGCATGACAGGCACCTCTTAAATTGTGCCGCCCATGGGAACTGGCTAGCATGCCTTTATAGTTGATGTAGCTTATGTAGATGAAACTTCCTAATGTGGAAGGGGGAAGATGGTTCTCATAACTTCCTATTGCCGTTTGAGCTCATTTACCTCCGCTCTTAGTAGAACCCTATACTAATTTGCATGGGCACATCAGCCTTCTATGCCTGTATTACTGGCAGGCCTTAGCCAGGGCTTGATCCTGATCACTGGATACCAAGAGAAGGATATAGTCAGGATTGAGACTGGAGAAGCAGCTCAGGTTCCAAGAGGCCAAGGGCATAGGCAAAGCTAAACTGTAGATCAGGCACCAGGAAGGTCTATCAGGGGCATAGCTCAGGGCCAGGCTGAGGGTTACCTTCCAAGGAAGATGATGAGGCACAGCACTAGGAGGCCGCTCCTTTTTATGGTGAGCATTTGCTGAGACCAAGGAGCTTGATAGGCCTAGGTGAGTGTTGCGAGTTGTTCAGTGGAATCCCTTCTCTGGAGCTTGTGTAGAAATGAATTCTCTTCACCGCAAGAATGCGCTTCAAAGCTTTACTGCAGGACAGTAGGGCGATCCTAAGCTTGTTCATCATTGCAGAACTTCTCTGAAACATGCTGCCGCTGCTACTGATACTAGCCATCTCCAAACAAACAAACACACATGGTCCTCAAGTTTCAGCTTCCTGCTGTGAGAGTGTCACGGTCCAGTCGGTGCGCGGTTGAAGCCCTGGCTGAGGACGTCAGGACCAGAGGCAAGATGGTGGTGTAGAAGCAGGAACAGGTGCAGGGTTGAGGGTCCAGCAGCAGGCAGTCGCAGGGTCAAGGAGCAAGGCGTCGGCGAAGGTCTGGGAGTCAAGGAGCAAGGCGACGGCAAGGCAAAGGTCCAAGGGTCGAGGATCAAGGCGTCGGCAAGACAGAGGTCCAAGGGTCGAGGATCAAGGCGTCGGCAAATGCAAGGGTCCAAGGAGCAAGGCGTCAGCAAGGCAAGGGTCCAAGAGCAAGAGGCCAGATGCAACCAGGCAGGGATAGCGTTGCTGTGGCAAAGAGCTGAAGGGAAATGCTGAGCTTTTATCCCTCCCAGCTCCTGCCACCAGGTGCAGTAAGATATCAAGTGGACCACCTGAGTGGCCACTCCTTGCCTCTCCAGCACAAGCTGAGGCAGGCCCCAGTCCTGCAAAGCACGACAGGCCCCAGAGCCTGACTCCTGCCCATACTCCTGACAGAGAGCTCTGCAGCCTGTGTTTCTGGAGATTAGTCATCAGGTAGTTGATCTCCCTCTATTGGACAATTACCAGCCTTCTCTGACGCTTTTGCCAGAGTGGCCTTTTTGCTTAAGGCAAACCAGAGGAGGCAGTATTACTCCTTGCACTAGAATGCTCAACCATCCAGATTTCTTGCTGGATGCCCTGCTCAAGTATTGCTGGATTCCCTGCTCAAAGTATTGCTCAGCAATACTGCGATGTGACTGTTGGAGATTCATTCCCTGTGTCTGCAGTCATGGGATTGTTGTCTGTCACATGATAGTGTATGTTTTCATTCCACAGAGTGGGAAGTGACGGAGACAGGTTGTCTGTGTTACAGTGTTCCGTGAAGGGGGACTATTGTCCTTTGTTCTCTCTCTTTGCTGTCTGATGCTAGAGAGAGAGGGAGCCATGTTGCAGTGCTCCGTGTGTGTTTATATATAAACAAAGTTGGGTAGAAAACTCTCCTAATGTTCAAGTCCCTCCAAAATGATCACAATTTAATATTACTGGCTGATCTTGAATTTATGTGCATGGTAATTTAGATTTTTATTGCATTCTGGCATGTGTTTACGCTGCAAGATGGTTTGCTTATTTGATTACCTGCCTGCAGAGTCTGGATATATTATGTGACGCCTTTACTCATAACAATCATTTTCATTTATCTGTTTCTTATTTTAAAATTACTATATAGTGTGTTGCATGCTCCATATAGCTGAGCAGTGATGCTCCACATCCTTTCTCTGGTTCCCACTAGGGCAGGCATAGGCAACCTTGGCTCTCCAGATGTTTTGGAACCACAACTCCCATGATCCCTAGCTAACAGGGCCAGTGGTCAGGGATCATGGGAGTTGTAGTTCCAAAACATCTGGAGAGCCAAGGTTGCCTATGCCTGCACTAGGGAAAGTTGGACGGGTCCACCCCTGTTCCCGCTGAGTGAATAGGTCTAAGTCCATCCTATCCAGGCAGACTTTTAAGGGGGAATCCATTGAAATCCATGCAGAAACACAGATTTATTAATCAGTATGCAAAGTACAGAAGGGCAGCAGAGCTGCGGTGTCTGCTCAACTGCCCGTGTTGATGGGCATTGACTTGGATGCTCCTGGCCTCTATGGGTTTGACTCTGGACTGTATCCTGACTGCTGGACTTCAGGCCTGCCTACCTGGATTGACTCTGGACTGTGTTTCCTGGACATTGCTTGTGTGGATTGAACCCCAGACTTTGAACTTTGGACTTAACATACTGGCTTGTTGCCAGGTAGGTCAGGGGTTCAGGACAGTGAAGTTCCAATCGGCAGTTCAAAAGTTGGCGACATTTTCCTTCCCTGATAAAGTCTGGGGGAAGTAAGTACTGGCAAAAATATTGCCGTGCATGGCTAAATACAAAAATGAAGCCAGTGACTCTGCCAGTACTGCAACATTTGCCGAGGGAGCCACCTAGCAGGTGCTATGTGCAATGTCTTTCATTATGAAATTTCGGTTAAATGAGTCTTGTCAACCTTCTGGGCCCTTGGGCACATTTGGAAACCTTATAAACTGTCATGAGAGGCTACACTTTGTCGGTTTGCTTTTAAAGAAAAGGTCTCCTGAAAATTGATCAGCATTTTGTTGCAAATTTATCCTAACGCATTTACTTTTTTTTTTATGCAATTTTGTCATAATAGGCACACTTTTGCAGAGCATTTCTCTCTAATATTTTATATGTCATTTTCATTAATATACAGCAGGGGTGGCCAACTTCCAAGAGACTGTGATCTACTCTCAGAGTTAAAAACTGGCAGTGATCTACCCCCTTTTGGGGGGTTCAGGTCAAAGTTCTTGAGCTTTTTTTTAGGAAGGAAAGCCCTGTTTTGGGGGGTTCAGGTCTTTTTAGGGGTGCAGGGCAAAGGTGTTGAGGTTTTTTTAGGGGAGCCAAAGTTTTTTAGCTTCTTTGGGGGGGAGCCACTGATTTACCAGTGATCTACCACAGACGTCCAGTGATCTACCGGGCAGATCACGATCTACCTGTTGGACATGCCTGATATACAGTATTCAATTTTATGGGTGCTTTCCTCAAGGCCATGCATTTTTTGTTCACACTACTTGACTGGGGAACTGCTTGCAAAATTTAGAGAAGTGTGAACTTTGGAGGATGGCTTTGTTTGAATACTGTTTCAGAAAGTGCAAATTTGGTAGGTGAACTGAATCGCATTTCTTCTTCCCCTATCCCTAGTTGTAAGCAAGTGCCCCATTGCTGATCATGGGGCACATCCAATAAGGCATGGGCTTGTAATTTCCTACGTTGTGGATCGTGAGTCAGTCAGTAATGCTTATTCTCTTAATGGTTCCAGAACAAATGCAGAGGAGATAACTAAAAAGATATTGAACTTGAAAAATTGTATTTTTCAAATAATTGTACTGGATTCTACTGCTGACTTTGCATGTTTAAATGAGGGAATGGGGAAGTGGTGGCCCTCCGCATCCGCCCCCAACTAGCATGACCAATGGTAAGGAATAACAGTTGTCTCCATCCATGTTTTAAATGCTTTGGTTTATCTTCTGGATGTGAAAAGTCTTTGAATTGATGAAGGCCTCTACAGTCTAAATCAGGGGTCCCCAGACTTACCGTGCGGCGGGCTGGTGCCCGCCGCGCCGACCGCGCGGTGGGCCGGAGGGCAGGGGAGTGCGCGCGCAGCGGGCCGGAGGGCGGGGGAGTGCGCGCCCGTGCGCATGCGCACACGCGCCCGTGCGGGGAAAAAATCGCCGAAAATCGCTTGTGCGCATGCGTATGGGCCTCCCCTGACCCGGAAGTGCACCAGAAATGACCTCTTCCGGGTCAGGAGAGGCCCATACGCATGCGCACAAAGGATTTTCGGCGATTTTTTGCCGATTTTTTAGATCGTCGCTGCGCCGCGCGCCGTGAGAGCGGGCGGCGGCAGCGGGCAGCGGGGGTCGTCGCGGGCCGGATTGGAAGGCCGATTGGGCCGCATCCGGCCCGGGGGCCGTAGTTTGGGGACCCCTGGTCTAAATGGAACAGAGGAGGAGGTGGCAATTTTCACAAATTTCTCCATGTAGCTCACCCTATCACATTCCATGCTATTTTGGAGAGTCAGCAACTCTCTGCAACACATTAGGGGTGGAGGGACACAAGGAAATGGGAACCAGACCCAGAGCCATAGCTAGGTGCTTACCTTCCAAGTCCCGGACTGCAGAATCTGGGACTGGCAGCCGTGCGACACCGGAAGTTGCGTCGATGTAACTTCCGGTGTCGCTTTGCCCTTCTATGGGCACCAAAAATGGCCACCGCCGGCTTCAAAAGTAGCTTCTACGCATGACCAGAAGTGTGTCGACGCAACTTCCGGTGTCGCCCCGCCCATCTATGGGCACCAAAATGGCCGCCGTCGACACCGGAAGTCGCATCTATGCACTTCCGGTCATGCGTAGATGCGACTTTTGAAGCCGCCAGCGGCCATTTTTTGTGCCCATAGAAGGGCAAATCGGAAAGGAAAAAATGGCTGCCGGCAGGAGAAAATAACGGAGAAAAACGGGAGACGAAGTGATACGGGTGACCACCGGGAAAAGGTAAGTAAAAACGGGGGTTTCCTGGGGAAAACGGGAGACTTGGCAGCTATGGCTAGGTGATATTGCGCCCCTGGCAGAACCGTCCAGATTGCGCCCCCTAGCCACTGACAAATTAGCTCTTCTTTCCGTCTCTCCTCCAACCCCCTTTCCACCCATGCAATTCACCCTCTATTTAAAACCATTTCTTATGAGGCAATAATCGATATTTATATTTATGGACATATTTTTAGCCAATTCTGTGCGCCCCCGTCGCCTGCATCCCTGGCAGGGGCCCACCTCACCACCCTCTAGCTATGGCCCTGGTGAGACTAAACAGTTGTTTGCTACATAAAATACCCTTCCACAAATGGACAGGTGCAATTGGATCCAGCCCTCTGCATAGTGACCCTGTGTATGCAATGATTTGGGCATAATTCTCATTGAAATGTACTTCTTGAAATAATAGACTGGACACTGCCCTGTGCTGATGACGCAGCACTCATCTTGATATACTCAGTGAAGTCCAAATTGAATATTGACAGCCATTGAACTGCTTCGGTGAGCACAGGTTATTTCAGTGGAATCTGATTGCAATTAGCTCTCTGTGTTAATTATATGTGACGTAAAACCAATAAGGTGTTTTGTTGTGTTTTTGAACATGTGTTACTCTTTAACTTCAGTAGGAATACTGTTTAAATATTCATTTCTTGAAATGGCTGGCCATCGACAGTTCAACCTTAGCTAGCCAAAAATACAGTGCGGAGTTCACATACTGAATGGAAGTGGGCGGCATGGTAGGGTACCGCCCCTCAACTGACTGCTTTACCAGGGGGTAGATGAAGGTTGAGGTTGGTGTAGTGCAAATGCATTGACAGGAGACCTGGGTTAGTTCTGCCAGTGAGCTTACACCATGCTGACCTTGCCGCTGCCTCGCCCTTCCTCCTCTATCTCCCAGTAAGCAGCAATGATGTAACAGACTGGAGGTCAGGTGAGAGGTCACAGTCCACCATGCCATTTGCATTTTGTGCTTAGCAGTACCATATGTACACAATCCAGTGTGACCTAGTAATTAGGGAGTTGGAGACCCACACTGAAATAACTGATAAGCCACAAAGCTTGGTCTACCTGGCAGACTAAACTATCTTAACTTACATGGCTTTTGTGATTATTTAAGGGGGGACCTTGTAAACTACCTAGAATTCGTTGATAGAAGGGTGAAAGAAAATATAAGGAACAACAATAATAGATGTTATCATTCATATCTTGGACTGAAATAAATGTGCTGCGTACACATAGGAATGAAATAAATTTGCTCCCCAGACTTCTCCTGCAAGAATTTTGATACTGAATATCTGTATTTGGCTTCAGGTGGTATTTTATTCCAATATCTGATACTTTCACTTGACAATTTATATTTGATGGCATCTCTTAATTGGCTTCCTTTGGGCAGGTAATAATCTGAAAGTGCTCAGATTTCAGGTTTGCACTAAACGTTCACATTGCAAACGTGGATTCAAATCTTTGACCTGAAAAATTCACCAATAAAATATAAAGATTTTGTGTGGCTGATTTTGGTGAATGCTGAGTATTGTGAATTCAGTAATTTTAAGTGTAAGCATCATAACAAAACTGGGACAACTTTTGTCTGATCCTGAGTCTAGAGCAGAGCTTTCCAAACTTTTCATGTCGGTGACACACTTTTTAGACATGCATCATTTAACGACACAGTAAATCAGCTTTACTAGCAAACTGGAGGTTAAACTAACCCCTTTCCAGCCCCACGAGAAGTGCAGGGAGCGTTCACGTGACACACCTACACACTGCAGCCAACGCACTAATGTGGCGCGACACACCATTTGGAAAGCTGTGCTCTAGATGAATACTAGTTCTCAGTTTTTTTGAAATGTTCTGTAGTGTCAGTATGAGCGTGTACAGAGACATCAGGCTCTGATTGTGCAGAGACAGAAAATTAAGTACAGTGGTGCCTCGCTTAACGAATGCCCTGCTTAATGATATTTCCGCTTAATGAAAGGATTTTTCGAGTGGAGCTTGCCTCGCTAGACAAATGCGTTTTACGAAAAATTCGTCTAGCGAATCGCGGTTTCCCATAGGAATGCATTGAAATTCAATTAATGCGTTCCTATGGGCAAAAAAAAATTTCAATGCATTCCTATGGGATTCGCTAGACGAATTTTTCGCTATAAGAAAAGACCCATGGAACGAATTAATTTCGTCTAGCGAGGCACCACTGTATTTGCTTATTCATAGGACACCTTCAGTGTGCATAGTGCATTACAGAGTGGAAGACAACAGTGCCCTGGAAAGCTTACAATGTCATATTTTCATGGGGAGGGGAAGGGAAAGGATTCAACAGGAGGGAAATCTGTGATCATGTCAGTTATATGCACTTAGGCATAGTTGCAGATCAAGCTGGAGGAATCTGTCAATTCTGCTTTCTCCCAATTTCAGTCTGAATTTTTTCATCATTTACACATTTTTCCAAAGCATTTCCCCCAAATATAACACATCTTTTATGTTATTTTTACTAACATAGCCATTTATGTGTGTGCTTTACACTAGTGTGTGGATTTTTGTACCTACGGTATTACTTGACCGGAGACCTGCAGTGCATAATTCAGAGAAATGCACATTTTAAAGGATGCCGTAGCGCTCTGGTCTCATGCGGTTTCCAGCAAGTAGTACTCAGAGGCTAGTTCGAAGCCACTAATAGCCATACCCTCTGTGAATTGGTCTAATCCTCTTTTAAAGCCACCCAACGTAGTGGCTATCACTATCTCTTGAGGAGGGAGCAAATTCCATAGTTGTGCTTCTGTGCGCAGAAGTACTTCCGTTTTCCTGTCCTAAATCTGCCAATTCAGTTTCATTCACATACAACATGGGAACAGTGCTTCCATATATTAAGGTCCTATTTTAAGGGACCAGGTGGTGCTGTGGGTTAAATCACAGAGCCTAGGGCTTGCCTATCAGAAGGTCGGTGGTTCGAATCCCCGCGACGGGGTGAGCTCCCGTTGCTCGGTCCCAACTCCTGCCAACCTAGCAGTTCAAAAGCACGTCAAAGTGCAAGTAGATACATGTAAATAGGTACCGCTTCAGCAGGAAGGTAAACGGTGTTTCCACTGCTCTGGTTTGCCAGAAGCGGCTTAGTCATGCTGGCCACATTACCCGGAAGCTGTACGCTGGCTCCCTCAGCCAATAAACTGAGATGAGCGCCACAACCCCAGAGTCGTCCGCGACTCTGGACCTAATGGTCAGGGGTCCCTTTACCTTTACCTTTAAGGTCCTATTTTGCCTTTACATAGGAGCCAACTCCTAGGGGCCATGGGGGGCTTTGGCTCCCACAGTAAAATATTTGAGGGAGCCGGGCCTCCACAAAGTTTATGGGCATTCCCATTCAAATGGTGTGTGTGTGTACTGTGTCATGTGATTGATTATGCGGGGCAGAGCTTACCTGGGCCCACACAATATTTTATTCAAGTTGGCACCTCTGCCTGTTTACACCTCTTATATACTGATTAATCTGTTCCTTTCTGTCCAGTGCAGATTACATGTGCTCTGGCGCATGAGTGAACTTGTCCCTTCTACATATATGACATTAATCTTCGCTGTAAAATGTACAGGTCACTTTGTGGCTGTTCTGCCCTTTTCAGTTCAGAGTAATAAATTTCGTCCCTCTATTACAACCTAATCAGATCTTCACTGTTACATAATTGGCTTGAATTCTCTCCCTGTAGACACAACCTATAAAGTCCAGGGACATAAAACTTAATAATCTTTGATATAATTCCACAATGGTACTCTTTGGAAATTAGGTTAGGGGGCTGCAAAACATGTGGAATAACGAGGCTTTGTCTACATTATAGCAATGATGAAATAGCATAGCTACCTTCTTAATATGTTTTATTGAACGCCTTTGGAATATCCAAGTAATAGATCCTGTGTCGTAGCTACATGCTTGTAATTGAATTCCTTGAGAAGGCTGACTGGGGAGGAAAATTCTGCTCTCCGGTGCCTTTTCTTTGTAATATAACCTAAATCTTTTAGTTAAGGCAAAATTGTTACAATAAATTATTTCACGGATAGACCTCCTTTTGTGCCATAGCAATGTACCCCCCAAACCTGGTTGTACCTAAGGCCAATGAAAAATGCAAGTGGAATAATAGTGTAGCTTTCTGATCTGTGCCCCTGAAAGTTAGGTTAAAGAATTTGGATGAAGGATTTAAAAACAACAACAACAAACAAACAAACAAACAAACAACAACAACACCCAACCCAAATCTTTTAAATTCAAGGTTCAGAGGATATTGGTCTATCCATTATTAGCATCCCTTTGTTATTCTAAACCCAATGGGCTTTTTTCTTTTCTTGAGGCACCAAACCCAACAGGACAAGGACAGCAGACATTGAAACAGGCAATTCCTCCTTCGTTTTAATCGCCATTAAAATAACCAGCAGTATTAGCACAGATTAAGGCGACAATTATGTATCTGGGAGTAAGGCCCCCATTGAACTCTGTGGGACATACTTCTGAGTAGACATGTATTGCACTGAAAAAGGAGAAGGCTTTCTCATTTGGTTGTGGACTTCTCCCCTTGAAGAGGTTTGCCCTGTGCTTCCTTTTATAAGATCCTGACCACATCCCAACACTGAAAAGTTTCCAAGCCAAAGCTCCAGGAAGAACTTCTGTAAATTAATGGGGCAATGAATGGGGCCTGCGAGGCAGAAGGGATCCAAGTGATTTGGTTAGGAGAGTGCCTAGTGGGATGATCACAATGGACAACTGTTGGAGTTCTTCAAACACCTCCTGGGGTTGTCAAGGTGATGCAAGCCCATAGCTGTTCAAACAATCGGCTCTATACCAATGCAGTGTTGGTGAGAAAATATAGTTTTTGTGTTGCTTAAGCTCTAAAATGAGTTCTAAACCATGTTTTATCAGATTTTCCCTGGGTCCACTGCAAAACTAAGAGATGAATGATGCTTGGGGTAATAATACATATGGGGAACAGAAGTGTGCCCTGCTAAATAGGACAGACGATGGACAAATAAAATAGCAGTGATAAGTGAATTGCAGACAAACCACTTTGCCTCATGCAGAGTGAATAATAGTGTTTCATAGTAGCAAAAGGGAACTTGCTGTCAAATGCATAGCGGCACCTCCTGGGGAGACATACATTTAGACAGCTTTCCAATGGAAAGCTTGCAGTGATTCAATCTCTTCTTGCACCCAGCACTATGTTGGACTGGTATACTGATTTTTACGTCTCCTTTTCAGAAGGGAATTGCTTTTATTTTCTTCACTTGCTGCTCTGTGCTCTCCAGCTGGCTGACCCCACCTTATCATAGCTGCCGACCCTTCCCTGCTTCTCATGAAGAAGCACACTGGCTATTCCCCAAAGATCTACTCATGTTTTCAAAATAAGGGAAGTAGACTGAAACCTGGCAGTTTTGGTTTCTCTCATGTTCATGCTTCCCCAAACTTTCAGTTTAGTGCTCCACATTCAAGGGCTGGATTATCCATTAAGCAAAATAACCACATGCTTAGGGCATCAAGGGAAGGGGGGAGGGCACACAGAAATTTCCCATTGCCAGATTCACTATGGACTATATGGTGCAGCTGAACAAAATAAACATTATTTTTACAAATATACAAAAAACATTATTTTTCACCTTACTGTAGGTTTTGTTTTCATTTTTTTGGGAAAAAAATCTTTTATGGTTTATCATTGTTTTTATTTTTAATTAGATATATATGAGGGCACCCAAATCCTTTTAAGTGCCTTAGGCCCTCTAAAGGTCTTAATCTGGCCCTGTCCACATTTTTGCATAAGTTACGTTTCGAAAAAAAGGAAAACCTCATGAAAATAAACCAGTTTAATTTGCATTTTTCCTAATATATCCATTTTTGTACGCAATTTTCTGTGACAGGTAAATATTTTTGCAAGCAATTTCCACTAATAAAATGCATTTTTGCGTGTGTGTTTTCACGAATATATACATTTTTATGCACACTTCTCCTGGTTGGATAACCGTGTTGTACAATTTGGAGAAGTGGAAACGTTGAAGATCAGCTGCGTTTCAGTTCACATATTGTTGCAGTAAGTGCAAATCAGGTGGGTTTGCTTTAAAATTAATTTTCCCTATCTGCCACCTGCTTCACCTGTTTTTGTTTTAATTAAATAGCTTTATTACAAAGTAAAATAAAATAAAATAGAGCTTTCCAGGGCACTTTCGTTCCAAAAGAAACTGACCCTGTAGAGAGATATTTTGGAACTTTGCATAGCTCTGGGAAGTGGAGGGTGTGATATGAAACGCAATTCAACAGGAGGAAAAATTAGAAGGTAGCCCCTGGCCTCCTGTCTTGTGATAACTTAGCAACTGCTTACGTCCATCTGCGCTTTGAGGAATTTCAGAATGATCCCAGTGCAAACAGGGAACAGGACTGGCAAGCTCCACACTTTGGGGAAAACACCAGGATAACAGCACCCCAGCAGGAGCGCTACTTAAGAGCTTACTTCATAAGAACGACTCACTCCTTCTTGAATACAAGTATAAATCCACACATTTAGTTACAGTAAGCATCGCCAACCCCGCTGAGATTACTGGTGCCTTTTAGCTCTGTACTCTGCAGGTTGTTTCCAGTGATGCATTTGTCTTCCTCCCAGACAGAAATAGCATGCAACATTTCGTTTATTTATTCAAGATATCCTGCCTTTTGAAACCAAAAAGGCTCCACAAGGAAGCCAACCAACTAAGTACGTATTAAAACGCAACATAATGATAGGAAACGGTGCACCAAATAACCAACTGGCAGCTCATTAACAGAATTAAATATTAAAAGGAGTAATAAACAGGGCTGCCTTCAGGTGTCTTCTAAAAATCTGGTAGCTGTTTTTCTCTTTGACATCTGATGGGAGGGCGTTCCACAGGGCGGGTGCCACCACCGAGAAGGCCCTCTGCCTGGTTCCCTGCAACTTGGCTTCTCGCAACAAGGGAACCGCCAGAAGGCCCTTGGTACTGGACCTCAGTGTCCGGGCAGAACAATGGGGGTGGATACGCTCCTTTAAAAATTCACCAGCATTTTAGGGTCCATTTCTCCTAATGCATGCAATGAAATGTTGCATCTGTCTTTCACCCTTGTGTTGAATCACTTCAGTTCCAAACATGCATACCTGAAAATTACTTTTTTTTTTAGACATCTCACCATACTATTCTGAGTATGAACCTTTGTTCTCATGCACACTTTGACCTAATTGTCCTAAGCAACAGATGAGGTGGTGGACCTGATTGTACCATTTCAGGTACAATAGGTTGTACCACTTCAAACTGCAGGTGGAGATTAACACAAGTGATTGCTTTCTTTCTTAAAATAATAAAAAAAAATCAATGGAGAATTATGTATCAGAGAGAAGGCTAGGCCTTCCATGGTTATATGGCTTGGTATATCAGTGGAACGAAACATGGAACCGCATGCATCTGGTTGTTTTCTGACTGGAATTAAGTTTTGTATTTTTGCCTTATCGAGAATATATTGAATTGCTATGAAAAGATCTGTTTGTGCTTTATACCTGCATTAATGAGCCTGTTGTTAGCTGCACAGTAGTCAGACTAATGGCCCAAATGAATGCTTTGCCCCTGGCTCGAAACTAACTAGTAAAAAAAACCTTCCAGTGGGTGTACTGATAAATGTTTCATGCTCACATACTACAAGGAATCTAACAGGACAATTAAGTGCAAATCAGTTCACTTAATTCCCCTGGTGTACATAATGCTATCGTATGTTCCTGGCAGCTTTTTCACAGTAAGAGTTTACCTTCTGAGTTTTTCATTCCCAATGAAAATAAAGATCTGCCAAAACCACCATTCATATCCCACCTTTGGCGTGCTGGACTCAGTGTAATCCCATTCACCAAAGTGTACTCCCATCTTTTCAATGCCTCACAATCTGGTCCGATGGAATCTCAATGTGTTGACCGGCAACATCTGTCAGGGATGCCCTAAATGGTTTGGGATAAGGTTCTTTTCAGAACCACCTTCTCTTGCATAAACTGCCCCCCCCACTGGATTAATAACCAGAGGTCTTGTTCCATATCTTGTTGCCATCAAAGTACCAATTGGCAGGGTGCTCATATTGTGGAATTTCCTTTCCAAGGAGGCCTGATTAGACTTCTCATTACTTGTGCTTAGATGAGCTTTTAAGACCTTTTTCTTCCATTGCACCTTCAGTTTGTTGGTTATTTATAATTCAGCTGATACCCTGACCTTCCTGTGGGATGCCCTGAAGGTTTTTGAATGGAAAAAAGGTAAAGGTCCAGTCGCGGACGCCTCTGGGGCGAACCAGAGCAGTGCACGGAAATGCCATTTACCTTCCCACCAGAGCGGACCTATTTATCTACTTGCATTTTGGTGTGCTTTCGAACTGCTAGGTGGGCAGGAGCAGGGACCGAGCGACAGGAGCTCTCCCCGTTGTGGGGATTTGAACTGCCGATCTTCTGATCGGCAAGCTCTAGGCTCTGTGGTTTAACCTACAGCGCCACCCGCATAGACAGTCGTAAAAAAAAGAAGTTTTTTAATGAATGAATGAATGCAGATCCCTGCATATGCTGCACTGCTCTGTTCTCTTTTATAAAATGAGGGCCACAACCCACATTTCTGTACTGGCAGAATTTCTATGTTATTTATTCATTTATTTATTATTTATTACATTTATATCCCTGCTTTCCTCCAAGGATCAAGGACCAGTTCCCTCCCCCTCACAGTGACCCTGTGAGGTGGGTTAGGCTAGGAGACTGCATCTGGCCCAAGGCCATGAGTTTCATGGCCAAGTGCGGATTCGAACTCGAGTCTTACTTTCTACTCGCTGTACACTCTAGCTTTCAAAAATATCAGGAACTTTATTCACAGGTAATGTTATGACCAGTAGTGCTGTGCCAAATTCGCCGGGCTTCTTCTTCTTTTGCTGCAAAATGTTTGTGTGTGAAAACGTTTGCAAAACCTCCTACTTCCCACTCTTTTTTTCCACATTTTGCACCCCTTGTTTCCTTTCAAAGCCGGTGTTCCCTTTCTTTATTATGAATGTATAAATTGCATTAAGTGCCACTCCATTAAAAAGCACTCAGAGCAATTTACAAAGCGCAGTCCCACTCGAACATACAAAAATAACTTTCTCCAGCTGGTAAAGGACCGTCTCCATTTTACACTTTGCAGATCTCGACTTTTATTTCAGAAAACCTTCAGAAAATCCTGCAGACCTGAAAATTATACAACAGTGTATTCATTAATTTGTAAAAAGGTAGTTCTGAATGACATGGAAAGGAACTGGCTGGTTTGTATGTGTCTTCATTTAATGTATTTTATGCTTGCTTTCCTTCGTTCTTCATCATGTTTTGAGGCACATAGCAAATTGATTTTAAAACTGTATGTAGCAAATTTGTGAGGGAGATAACCAGATTCAGAATGGTAAAGCTCTGTTTCCAGACTCAAATAAAACTCATAACTAATTTCACTGCAGAAATATATGCATTTCAGAACACTGGCTATAGTAGCTCTTGTTTGATGAGTCAGTCGGTCATGGAAAGATTTGATTTGAATTTTAAACGTTTTGTATGGCATAATGAGACATTTTGTCATTGATTAGATGAAGAAACAAGTTTCTTTCCTGTAGAGGAAACAGAGGCCATAATTTGCCTTGCCTTAATTAATGGGGCTAATTTTGCTTTCAAAAGTTAAGTCAAAACCAATTACAGCAACAACTTTATGGGAAACACAGATAATTATTTAAATTGGAAAACATACTTAAACTCGATAATTTTGATCTTTCCACTGCTTGTACGATAAAACATTTATCACCTACTACAATTCAATTAATAATCAGCAGGAATGCTAAAAATGGGTGCATTAAGGCATTGAAATACGACAGCGTTTCTGGTTTTAATGTTTAATGCTTCATAAATGTTGCACACGGAACCCGGTGTGTACTAGAAATTACCTTATTTTTCTCTCGTAATAATTGAGCAGAAAACGGCAAATCACATTTTACTAACGTAGTTTAAATAGGAATATTTACGGATTATCAGGATGTTTAATATTATAGCTCTGCTTCAAATGGTGTCACGTAAACAACCATGTCTCCATACTGCTTAATGCTCCCCAGTTCCCTGAGCAAATCACAGGGCCAACTTTGACAAGGTCACTTCTTTTCTGCATAGAGTATCCTGAAGATGTATAGTGCCCTTTACAATAAAGTGCTTATTTACAAAAGTTCTGGTTTGGCAGATCAGAAGGAAACCTTTAAGCAGGCATCACTTGTCCACAAGTAATAGTACAAGATGAGTCCTTTAAAAGAGGCCCCGTGGATACAGAGTACGCATGTTACATGGGGCCTATTTTAAAGCCCCTTCTGCCGTAGAAGGAGGGGGGTTGTGGGCGCCACGAGCCCCTCACGTGCTGGGGGGGCGTGGTTGCCATCCCCCAGCCCATTGGTTAGCTTCCGGACGGGCGCTCCCTTGGCGCGCCCAATCCGGACATTCCAAGGGGACGTGGCTTGCTGATTTAAGCGAGCGCGGCTGGGAGTCTGCCTCTCTTTCCTGGACCCCCCAGCCACTTCGTTTTCCCGCCCACCCTCCCTTTAGGCAAGGCTCTCCTTTTGACATTGCTATGGACCTCGGTTGGTCGCCGTTGAGGGGCCTGGTAGGAATTTATCCACTTGGCAAATTGGCTCTGGCCTGGTGGTTTTCGCCTACCTCATAGCAACTCGTCACAACTTTGGTTTTTTGGCGGTAGGCATTGGATTATCTCTGAAAGGTTACAGGTGGGGGGAGGGAGGTTGCTGCCATCACCTCCCCCAAAATGCGGAAGGGTACTCCCTTAAGGAGTCCAGGGGCGTGGCCATGTCCGAAGCCGTGGTAGGTGAGGGCCTAAGGCACGCCCCCTAGTGGTTGCCACAGGGTGAGTTCCTACCCTGTTTCTCATATTTTAAGACATACCCATAAAATAAGCCATAGCAGGATTTTTAAGCATTCAAGGAATATAAGCCATACCCCGAAAATAAGACATAGTGATAGGCTCAGCAGCAATGCTGGCCACAGCAGGAGGAGGAGGGAAAAAATAAGACATCCCTTGAAAATAAACCATAGTGTGTTTTTTTGAGGAAAAAATAAATATAAGACGTGTCTTATAATATGAGAAACACGGTAGTTGATCTGCAATCGTAGGGCTCACTTAACGGTGGTTAACCCTTCACAGATATAGACTGTTAGATCCAATGCCTAAGCCAATACCTCTCTACACCCGTAATCAATAAAGTTGTGGCCTTTTACGCCCATTAACCTTGTGCAATGTGTCCTGTGTCTTTATTTATCCCGGGAGGGCTCGGGGTATCGCCACACAAAAGACTCACCCTGTCGTACAGCTGTTTTAGTATCAGTACCTCCAAATGTAGACTGTTTGTTCTAAGTGCAATATTGCTTTGCCCCTCCTTAGGACAAGCACATCCTAGGCATCTAGGCACATGTGGTGGCATTGCAATAAGATAAAACCATTCTGGAATTTAATTATAGAAGAAATAAAAATAATAATAAGGTCTAATATTAAGAAGAGTTCTGAGAATATCTTACTGGGAATGATTGATAAAGAGGTTAAAAAGCAAGACCAAAAAATACTGCTATACGCTACAGCAGTGGCACGTATCTTAATAGCTTCATATTGGAAAAAGCAGGATGTGCCAAAAGTAAATGAATGGCAGGAGAAATTATTTGAATATGTAGACTTAGCAAGATTAACTAATGTAATAAGAGGAGGTAATAAACAAAAATTTGAACAGAACTGGGAAAATTTTGGAAATTATATGAAACAACAATGTCCCACAATTAAATCTTGGATCCATTTTTAAAGATCGGCACTGAAAACAATGAAAACAAACTATTGCACTGAAGCACAATAGAAAAGTAAAAAGAAAAGAAAAATATATAAAATCAAAAGAAGCAGTTTCAAAAAAAACTACTAAGGGACCAAACTGCAAACAAGTGGAAGTGACAGAGTGGAGAGAATTATAAGTTATGTGATTTGATTTTTTGTGTTATTGGTATTGTAGTATTTATTATAATGTTGTTATGATTCAAATTTGATGTATTATGTGTTTTAATTTGAATCTTAATAAAGTTTATTTTAAAAAAATCAGGTGATTGGTTCTACTTAGTATCAAGATGTTCATAACAACACCTAAGAATTAATCATAGGTTTAAGTGATTGTTTAGTAACATTTCAGCACAGGGACGAAAGAACAAGACAGCAGGGTTTTGCTTTGCTTTCAAAGCAGCAATTGTTTCTATTACTTAATATAAAATTGCTTCCCCCCCCACTCAGGGGCAGTGATCATCATTTGTGCATTTAAAGCAGCTTACATCTTCTGAAGTGCTGTACAAATTTTAATTGGTCGTTAACCGTGGCTGCAGAATAACATTTTCTTATAATTGTGTGCAGTGGTTTCTGTCCCCAAATGGCTTACAAGGAAATAATGCTTTTAGTAACCAATATGTACCAGAGAAACAACTTAGCTCACCACCCAAAGGCAGCAACAAATTATTATTTAAAAAACTCTTTTTCTTCAACATAAAATATAATCACATATGAAGATCAAATAATATTAAAACAACATTTTTGGACATTGTAGGTCGTGTTAAACAATGCCACATATGGCTTAATATTTTTGTATGCCCAGTTTCTCTTTAACCTTTAATCCCAGAATATCCATATTTCTATTAAAGGAATGTGTAGCGTACATGTTAATGATTGGACACCTTTGAAATAGCTTGGAAGCATGGACCGATGTCGGAAGATGTTCAAAACGTGTGAACATCCCTTTTCGAGAACCTGTTACTCACATTACTTAAATGGTTCGCAAATAATTACTCAACACTTGGGTAATTTGACTCTGGGTGTTTTGCCAGCTGAGACAGAAAAAGTGTCCTGTTTAAAATAAGCATTTTCAGTAATCCCATATTCTCCAAATATTATGAGACCAGCAGTTTGTTTACTTCTCTTCCTGACATCCTCTAAGCTCGTCTGGGCCTTCTTGCCTTAAGCCAGATTTTCTAAACATTTGAAACTCAACTCTCCCTTGTCAATTTACTGTACCTTTTGGATCTCTCCAATTTAGCACCAGCAATTTGTTCCAACCTGGATGCTCCAGGATCTCTGTGGGACTGTGCTTTGGTTTGGACTTCGTAAACTGGACATGCGGACTGACCCTGGACTGCAGACCAGATACTGACCTGCTGCCAGGTAGGTCAGAAGTTCAGGACACCTTGACTACAACGGATATTTTCTCTGCTGCTATAACCTTACTCCCTTTGCATTTGAAACCAACCATTTGCCCCTGTAAACTTAAGGTCCCATGCCAACTCTGCAAAATAGTGTCAGCGATCCATTTCGATTTTGGAGGAACTCAGCCGTAACTTGTCCTGCTCGTGTGCAGCTGGTAGCTGGCGGTGAAAGAGAAACCACAAAAGAACTGAACTCACGAGAGCCTTGCCAGGGAGGAGAGGACCTTGCAAGCTGGGAGGATTGCATTTCCCACAGTCTTAAGTTACAAAGTCGTTTCTTTGTCCCTGAAGGCTTCTTTGCCTGAAGGAATCTGGGGGTGCGGGTGTCGACTATTTCCAAGGCCCCCCGTGAACAATCACATCTTACTTTGTGTGAATTTGAACTGTACCAGCATGCTTACAGCATGTATGGGTGCATATCGCTGTTTTCAGGGCTGCTACACATAATGTGAAAAAGAGATGCTTGTCACATTTACTTACCATAATCAGGATGTTTTTTCTTGTACATTAAAACGTTTATGGCTGGAGCAGCCAACAGGGTTGGACTCCAGCTTCCATCATCCCTGATTATTTACCATGCTGGATGGAGCTGATGGGAGCTGGAGTCCAGCAACATATTGGAGGGCACCATGTTGACTATTCCTGATTTATGGTCTTAATTGGGCTGGGGCGGGGGAGAAACTGCAAAACTTGTTTATTACATCATGCAACCCCTCCTCTACGTTGAGGGGGAAACTAACAGAAAGTGGAAGGGTACAGGCATGAACGAGTCATGTCCATTTTGAAGATGAAAATGCCCTTCATTTTCTCTTTGGCATGAAACGTATTTCTTGTTTTCCATTATAACCCCTGCTCCGGAAAACTGCTGCTACTGGACAAGCTGCCTTGCACCTGCAATAACACAGGACGCAAGAGGAAAAGCCTCGCTCAGATCTGCAACATTGAAGAGGATCAGATATGCCTCTCTTGTTGTTAGTTTTCATTGCTAACGAGCTGGCACAAAGAAGCAGTGGGAACGTTTACTTTAAAAGTACATTCCATATTAGTTTGTAGTGGAGCAAAAAAAAGGGGGGGAGCAGTATCATAACTTGGTTAAAAGGTGGGGAGGGGAATCCTGGTTCCAAGGAGTGTTTGCTGAATTCTGCTCACTGAAGATAGTAAAGTTTTTTTCTTGGTTTTAAGGCTTGGTGGGCCAAATATATGCTTGTTCACTTGCCAACACTCCCCCCCCCCACACACACCATAAGGTTGGCAATAAAATCCATGGAGTAGATTGTATTAACCAGTCCTTGGCAAAGGACTATTTCATCATTAACACTAACACTGTATGTTATCTCCAAAATGCCTACTTCAATATTAGTTCTGGGCTGGATCTACACTAATTTTAAAAAGCACTTAAAAAAAGTAGTTATATAGCTCTCAAGGCAATTTTCCATTGACAGCTGTACAGCACCCCCTGGTGTCATATTTTTATAACACACTAGTTGACCCTCCCACGTGTTGCTGTCGGTTATCCCTGTGGCTGCCCCCACCCTGTGATGATCCATGACGTGTTGCTGTGCCTGACTCAGCGTCATAGCTGTCAAGTTCTCCCTTTTTTTAAGGGAAATTCCCTTATGCTGAATAGGCTTCCTCGCAAGAAAAGGGAAAACTTGACAGCTATGCTCAGGGTCAATGTTTCCCAGGAAAGGGGGAGGATGTGTCCATTTCCCTCGGACTATGTGTGCCCCCTCCCGTGGTTGTGTCTCATCCCTGTGTTTACTCCCATCCTGTAGAGACCCATGAGGCCTAGTCTGTAAAGTGGAGCCGAGGCCTAGTCTTTAGGCTGTAAAGTAGAGGCGAGGCCTAGTCTGTGAAGTAGAGGCGAGGCCTAGTCTGTAGGCTGTAAAGTAGAGCCAAGGCCTGTTTGTAAAGTAGAGAAGAGCCCTAGTTTTTAGGCTTTAAAGTAGAGGTGAGGTCTAGTCTGTTGGCCTCGGCTTGGGCTAGTATTTAAATGCGAGCCGAGGCCTCCGCCCTGTATCTCCATTCCTTGGCCCCGGCCTGACTCTGTGGGTTGTCTGGTAATGGCCGCCTTGGTGGTTTCAGTTGCTTGGTTGATGACATCATTATTTGGCGCTGCCCTTCAGAGCTTTTGCTGGTGACAGTGTGCGATCTGCCTTTCTATTGGATGCTGCTGGAGTCTTCAGAGCTTCTGCTGGTGATGTATAATTTGCTCGCCACTTTTTGCGTTTAATCATTATTTTAGGTGTGAAAGGTGTGGTTTTTTGATAATTTTTTAATGCTAGATCCCTCCCTGATGGGCAAGGTACGCTTTGTCCTAATTTGATGCAATTCGGTTCAGCGGTTACGGTGCAAGGCTGGGACATCCACACACGCAGTGGGAACATTTATATATATATATATATAGATTTATAACGTTGGAACTCACCAGTCCCTGGTGCTGTGATTGCTGGGACCGTTCTGAATTCTTAAAATTCTTACATTCACTTAGTCACAAATTTGAAATGAAAGGCGGTCTTTGAAATGAAATGAAAGGCGGTCAACTCAGATTGAGGCATCATTTTACATTTAGTAAATGGGAAGGGCAATCTTTAGCCCAGTTGGTAGGTAACACGCTTCCATTTTATGTTCACTGTGAAGTCATCTAAGGTGAAGAGCAAGTGCTATTCCTTGCCCTTCCTACTTTGTTATTGGACTTGGTTGTTTGTGGAAGGCACACTTTCACCAAAATCCCACATCACCAGAGTCCCTCCCTGCTCTTGTGCATCCATAGTTCTAAAGATACGGGAGCAGAGTAATGTTTTTGCATGTCGTGGATATTCAGATTTGCTATGCTCCCTTCCTGGGGTTTAGACAACCTGGATGCTCTGCTGAGATTGGATAGCTGGGACCCTAACCTCAAGTATACCTGAGTGGCACAAAGTTTAGGGCAACTGTCATGAGCTCTGCATTGATCTGCATGACATTTTGTTTTGACAGCTCTTTTTGTGGGCAAAATTTTACCTGTGTGGGGACCTAGCCCTGTGACAGGATGGCATGCTAGCTAAATTAATTAATCATTTGCTGTTTCCCTACCATTTCCACTTACATGCTTGTTTCCCTGTTTACTGTGTTTCTCCTAAAATAAGACACGTCTTATATTTATTTTTCTTGCAAAAAAAAACACCACGGCTTATTTTCAGGGGATGTCTTTTTTATTATTATTTATTATTATTATTATTAAGCTCTGTCGGGGCTCGGCACAGCGCGCCGCTGGCTTTGCCGGCTCCCGCTCTGTCGGGGCTTGGCAGGGCGCGCGCGCTACTGCTTTTGCCGGCTCCCGCTCAGTCCAGTCGGCAGGGCTCAGCAGTTCAGGGGTCCGCAGGGCGCGCACGCCGCTGGCTTTGCCGGCTCCCGCTCTGTCAGGGCTTGGCAGGGCGCGCGCGCTACTGCTTTTGCCGGCTCAGGGGTTGGCAGGACGCGCGCGCCGCTGGCTTTGCCGGCTCCCGCTCTGTCGGGGCTTGGCAGGGCGCGCACGCTACTGCTTTTGCCGGCTGCCGCTCAGTTCAGTCAGCAGGGCTCGGCAGTTCAGGGCTCGGCAGGGCGCGCACGCTGCTGCCTTTGCCGGCTCCCGCTGGGTCAGGGCTCAGCAAAGCGCACACTGCTGCCCTTGCCGGTCCCGCTGGGTCAGGGCTTGGCGCGGCGCGAGCTGCGGATCGCGCAGGGTCCTGCTGGGTCGAGGCTCTGCGCGGCGCGTGCTGCAGCTTCTCCCGGCTCCCGGTCCGTCTGTGCTCCATGTGGCGCACGTTGCGCATCCGCTTCCTGACAGGAAAGGCATCTCCCTTTTCCTGTTCCTTACGGAAGCGCCATCCAGACCTGCTCCAGCACGGTAGGGTACCAGTACCCCAACACGTCTTATTTTGGGGGGATGTCTTATATTTTTTTGCCTTTAAAAAATCATGCCATGTCTTATTTTTTAGGCCCGTCTTATTTTGGGAGAAACACGGTATGTAATCGGTTATGATGGCATCCTATATATCTGGCTCTAGAGGACGTCTAATGTCACATAATCAGGACTCCTATCTGTGCAAAAGAACTTTCTGTTCCTCTCCTCCATGCTTCCCAAATGCTTTGCAGCAGATCGGTGGGGTGGGGTGGGGAGGGCATGGGGATATTATAGGGGGGGGGGAGAAGAGCTGTCTGAGCAAACAGTGAACCCTGTTGAATGTTGCTATGATACAATCATATATTCATTCTGCTAGTATAACGTAGGTCACTATGTTGCCCTTCTGCAGTCAGTGTGACTCAATGATAGGATAGGACAGTGGTTCCCAACAGGTGGTCCGCGGACCCCCAGGGGTCCGCGAGCTATGCCAGAGGGGTCCGCAAGATGCTATTAGAATAAAAAATATATTAAATATATTTCGAATGATAACAGATTTTTTGTTTTGGCCGCTTCCTGCATGAGCAGAGTCTAGTGCAAAACTAGAATTAGATAGAGGCAGTAGTTCTGCTGTATGCCGTTAGGTGGCGCTTTACAAACACTACTGTTTTGCAAAGAGACAGTGCGCACATTCTACTAACGCTCACCTCCCCAAGATGCTTTGCGCGCGTCGGCTTCATTTGTGCGCTACTGCGCAGGTACCCTGTCTTCTCCATTCCCCTCCCTCCTCCCTGGCGTGCGCTGCCTCTTTGCAAAACTCTTAATTTGGCTCTCACTTTTTAATTTTAGGATTAGGAATTAATGGGGGTCCTTGTCACAATAGCGGCTCGATGAGGGGTCCTCGAGAAAATTTTGTTGGGAACCCCTGGGATAGGACAAGACTCTTCATTAACAGCAGAACTGGGCTCTAGTAACTTTGACAACCTTTAATATTTGCATCTTTGAGGGAAATGAACTGAAATGCAAGTACTGTAAAAGAGTTCTCACATTTTGTTACACTCATCTCTAGTGCTCTAATCTCCCTCCCCTTTTGGAAATGTGTATTATCCTTATATGTTCCTCCAGAGCTTTTGTTCCAGAGATTGACAGTTTTACTGAGATTGCACCTAAGACCTTGATACTTGTCTTTCACATTTCTCTGTACATCGGTATTATTTATAGTTTATCTTATTGGATAGTTTGGCCTCTTTCTGCAAGGACATTGCTGAACACCAGTCAGCAACAAAGGATCATCTGACTGTTAAAAAAGCAGCCCCGGTGCTAGCTGGATCCCATACCTGAAGGCAGTGAAATCTACTCCAGCGAATGTGGTTTGAGGAGCAGAGAGTTTCATGTTCCTTCAGCTCTGTGCTTAATTGTCATCTCAGAAACAATATCTTACTGTGATTACCATTACACTGCATGCCAAGGAGGGGGCTTATCGATATTAAATGAGAGACAAGCAGACAATGTGACTGTGTGTGGGCCCATTATTGCACGCAGACGTCGTTAGTGTATGATTTATTAAGAGTGCTACTCAAGGGAGGAGTAGAAGGGTGACTAAAAACCACCAAATGTTTTCTGTGCACCGGAAGATTGGATGACATAAAGCAGTGATTTGCAAGAAGATAAAGATCTGAAAAGGGACGCAGGTGGCACTGTGGGTTAAACCACAGAACCTAGGGCTTGCCGATCAGAAGGTCGGCGGTTCGACTCCCCGCGACAGGGTGAGCTCCCGTTGCTCGGTCCCAGCTCCTGCCAACCCAGCAGTTTGAAAGCACGTCAAAGTGCAAGTAGATTAATAGGTACCGCTACAGCGGGAAGGTAAGCAGCGTTTCCGTGTGCTGCTCTGGTTTGCCAGAAGCGGCTTAGTCATGCTGGCCACATGACCTGGAAGCTGTACGCCGGCTCCCTCAGCCAATAATGTGAGATGAGCACCGCAACCCCAGAGTCGGTCACGACTGGACCTAATGGTCAGGGGTCCCTTTACCTTTACCTTAAAGATCTGAAAATGTGGTTCTGGAATATCCTCTATTCTGATAATATTTTTGCTACTAAATAAATTATGGGTTTTGAGAGAGGGCTGTCCCCATGTGTCCTTTATCCACCTTCCCTGCTTCCTTTTTGCATACAAAAAGGTCTTCATCTTTCCCCCTGAACTCCTGGCAGTGATAACAAACTCTGGGTCACACCAACCTTTCCAGACAAGATGGTGTGGGTGGTGTTAGAATGAAACACACCGCTCGGACAAGTCCAATAGATTCCAAGTCTGGTTCTTGTTAATAGTATGTAAAATAAACATGAGAATATTGAAATGCATCAAACTGTGTTTTGCTGCCGTTTTTCTTGGCAGAAGGACTTGTGTGCTAAACAAGAATAGGATTTAAAAGTGGAGCTATACAAATATTTTAATAAAAGAGCTAAATGAACATGGACTGTATTTATATAGTCCGCAGCACTAAATGTTACTATTCTGTGAATATATCAGCATTGGATTATTATTATTATTATTTTTAAATACATTGCAGAAATATTTCAGTCAGATTTCAAGACTTCTCAAACGTAATTACTTTGCAGGCCAAGGCCAGTGTTTTTGCATTCACTGGATCGTATGTATGTCACTGAAGATTGCAAGGATATGAAACATCACAGTCTGTTTAGCTGAAGCCAGCTAATTAGGTGGATATCAGCATTAATTTTTAATAAATAATACTGCAAGGATGGTTAGCAGTATCAGGCAGTTCGCTAAGGAATGGGAGGGGGGAGAAGGGAAATATTCTTCCATCAGCAACAACACCAAATGCTATTTACGCAGAGCTCCACCAGGGGGAGGCCCACTGAAAGGAATATGTTTTCCTTGTCCGATCTGAACAAACTTCTGCAAACTTCCCCATCTTCTCAAATTGCTTCAGGGGTACGTATTTCCGTTGCTCTGACGCTTGGCCTGAGACCGGGCTTGAAGAGGGGGGGGGAGCACCTCCTCCTCCTCCCCACACTCCGAATCACGATGACCGAGGGAACATGATGCAGTGGCGCAGCACTGTAGTAACTACTACACGAAGTTGGAATTTTACAGCTTGGCATCTGCCGGGCTTCCTCCGGATCGGATTCCTGAGAAACCTCCTGCGGGAGCTGAAGGCGTTTGAGAGCGGCTGCTGCCGGGACCCAGCAGAGAGCAGTAGTTGGCTTGCGCTGCGTCTTCCTAGACGAGAGACGTTTCTGGTGGTGCCGGAACCCCTTTGCGCCGCCGCCGCAGCAGACTTTTCTCCAGGAGCCGCTTAGCTGATTCACACCGCTCACAACCTCCTTCAATTAGCAGCAGAAGCAGCAGCATCCCTTGGGGGATAATAGCACCACCGGCCATCGGAGGAGGAGGAGAGGGCGGGGACTGAGCGGCTGCCCTGCTGCTGGCGAGTGTTACCAACAGGCCAGCTGCAGCAGCAGCAGGCGCCCAGGATCTCTCAACAATGCAGGGCAGGAAGCCCTCGGATCTCGGAGCAGCAGCCGGGGAACGCGCCCGCTGCTTTTGATCCTCACGTTCGAGTCGGATCCAACTCGGAACTCGTCTCCACGGCGATCGCGCTCGGAAACGAGAGGAGCTGGAAGTTGGCAGGGGATCCGGAGAAGGGGCTCTGCCGTGCGCGCGCGCGCGCGGGTTGGTGGTTGCCTCCCTCTGTTTCCTCCCAAGGCTGATCTTGCTCGCCTCCCCTTGCTGTCACTCGGGATATTTGGGCAAGAGGCGAGCCCGCGAGGAGGAGTGATGGAGGCCGCCGCTGCCATCGGGTTGCGATGATGGGAGAGCGACGGAGGTCGAGCTCGGCTGCAAGGGAGACGGCGAGAAGGGGCGGCGGGACGGGGGCAGCGCACCAAGCCTTGAAGGAGCAGAGAGCAGCTTTTCTCCGGAGCCCTTGCGGGCCAGCACTTCGCCCTGAGGAGCAGAGCCCAGACAGCGCCTCTTCATCCGGCTTCTGACCCAGCCTGGAAGGGAGAGAAGCGGGAGCCCTGAAGGGAGCAGGTGCCCCGCGAGAAGGTGGGGGGACAGGGAGCCCCCGTCGCCTGTAAATTGGGGGCGACAGAGGACGGAGCCGGCGACGGCGAAGGAGCAGCGCTTGACTCCCCTGGAATTATTATCACTACCACCCTGCTTGGAGAGGGGTCAGAAAATAGGTCTCCCAGTCCCCGCCCTCTGGTCCTTCTGACAGCACCCCCCTCCCCCCCGGGCGGGCTGGGCTTTGGGCTCACTGCCGGCCCGCTTCTTCCTCCTCCCCAGCTGCCATGTGTTGTGGCTGCCGCCTGTCGCGCGGCCTCCGCTGCTGGTCTCCATGCTCCTAGGGGCGTCCTGGCTGTGCTCCTCCAAGGCCGCCGCCGCCGCCGCCGCCGAGAAGCGGGCTGCCGAGGAGAGGCGGAGGCGGCGCGCTGCTGGAGGAGGTGGCGGTGGTGGCGGCGGCATTAACGGCGAGGGGCCACCATCCGCCGCCGCCGCCTCCGCCTCCGGAGGGACCATGGACGAGTCTTCGCTGCTGGACTTGCTGGAGTGCTCCGTGTGCCTGGAGCGCCTGGACACGACGGCCAAGGTGCTCCCGTGCCAGCACACTTTCTGCCGCCGCTGCCTCGAGAGCATCGTCAGCTCCCGCCACGAGCTGCGCTGCCCCGAGTGCCGCATCCTGGTGGGCTGCGGGGTCGACGAGCTGCCCGCCAATATCCTCCTCGTCCGCTTGCTGGACGGCATCCGGCAGAGACCCCGCGCCGCCGCCGCTGGCAACGGAGCCCCAGGGAGCCCCACAGCCCCGGGCAACGCGGCTGCTCCCAGTGCGGGCAACCCCGCAGCAGCAGCAGGAGGGGGAAACAACCCTGTTCCCGCCACTAACCCCAGCTGTCACCCCGTGGTGGCGGCGGCTACAGCAGCCTCCCCAGGCTCCCCTAGCAGTGCCGCCGCTGCAGCCGCAGCCTCAGCCGCCGCCAGCCTGAGAGAACTGGCCGCCGCTAGCCGGAGCGCCCTGCTGAAGGTAAGCCTTTCCTTTCCCTCTTCCCGCCTTTTTTGTTCTTAGGTCTCCGCCCCGCGCCAGCCAACAAGCTGCCTGTTCACACGTGGCTCACCCTTCCAGTTGTGCTTATACAGTATATTCACATATATATGAACACAACCACTTGAATGGCAATTCCTTTCAACTGGGGGGGGGGGCTCAAATATTTTATGGGGGGGGGGCACAAGGGACCTCGGCCCCTAGAAGTTAGCTCCTATGGCTTATATATATACTGCTCCTTAGTTCCACACCTTTCGTTCAGGACGTTGATGTGTCCTTACTAGCGATAACAACACAACAATGGCACTGCTGGCAGCAGTACATGTTGGGCTGCCCCCTTTGGCTTAGCTGGAAACCAAGGTCTAGTATGTTGGTTAGCTAGCACTCCTCTTGAACTTTGAACATCTGGGGATGAATGACTTTTAAGAGGCACCAGGGGTGCCAACTTGACTAAAATATTGGGGTGGGGCAGGAAAGCTCTGCCCCTCATAATCGATCACATGATGCGGCACATGCACACCCTTGAACTCTGAGGTGGGTGGCCCCCTCAAATATTTTATTGGAGGGCTGAAGGGACCTGGGCCCCTAGAAGTTGGCTCCTCTGAGAAGTGCTAAGTTTTTGCAAGGGCATTTGTGGCATGGCAGGCCTAGGTTGTAGGGGAAATATGATGTCCCGAAATTCCTTACCACTACTAGGCAAAAAGGGCAAGCGGATGCACTGAGAGACTCTGGCTCTGGTTGCTTTCAAGAGTTGCCATTGCCACTTGAAGAAGCTAGCATGTCTTGGTCCTAATAAAGATACTGTTTGGCTGCCTTGTTGGATTTTGTGTGCAGCTGTTTCTTTTTAAGCAGGACCTACATTTCTTACGACATGGAGCTGCAGAGCCAAGACAAGCTGCACCTGACAAAATTCTTTTCTGCACAGTTATGATATATATAGCAGCCTTGCCCTATCTTATATCTGTGCCACTTCATCCGACTTGTACGTTGCCTAGTTATGGATGCTTTGTTCAAATCGTGCATTAGTTACCAATGGCCTTTTTCAAATAGCAGAGGGCATGCCTGCACGCTGCTCTGCCAGTGATATAGCAAAATAGCATTGTTATCAGAATTTGCATCACATACCCAGGCGGGTGCTCTTTCAAAATTTACTGCCTTTCTCCCATATTCCTTTTTCTTTTGCTCTAGTGCGCATGCAGTTCTGTGGACTAGCCCTGAGGGAACGTTGTGCCTTTGTTGCAATATGCTATACTGAGATATTCCTCAGGTTTCTATTAAGATGGGTGGCCAAAGCCCACATTAATTAGTATTTGTGTAGAAGTGGATGCTGCAAGAATGTGGCACCGTTTCCAGTGTGTTAACTTCAGAGGAGGCAAGCGCTCTCCTTAAGAATGATTAAAGGCAGGTGTTTATCTTGTGCATCACTTGTCTCTCAAAATGAGGGTGGCCAAAACAAGTTCATGTTACTCTCCTGCTCTTTTAAAATAAAAATCAGGGTGCCGAAATTCAGGATGTTGAGTGATGGCTTTATACTTTGTCAATGGATGGACAAAACTGTACCTCTGTTGTAGAGCATGTGCTTTGCATCTAGAAGCTTCAGTCGCTGACCCCGCTGCTTGAAAGGATCAGGTAGCACAGTCTGCAGGCAATGCACAAAAAGACAGCAGGTACACACGGGGGAAGCCTTTTTTTCTGTCCAAGACCCTGGAGCACTCTGCCAATCAGAGTAGACAATACCTGGTGGGATAGACAAATGGTCTAGTCTTCAGCTTCCTATGTTGCTGTGAAGCAACAATACAACTGCGACATCATTTGCCAGACTCCGCACAGGTCGACTTAACTTTCTTCCTTCACCGAGTTGGGTTGCATGTTAACTCGCACAAACTGACATAACCATACCATACCACATTGTGTAGAATGCACAGACAATCACTGCAAATCGAAAGATGAAGGGTATTGGGTGTACATGGGTAGATGAAAAGAGCTGCTACTGAAGGAATACTTGAACATACTGGCTAAAAGTGCACATTTCGAAGAAGTTTGTTTTCCTATCTTGTTATGTGTGCATATATACATATGTACTGTAATTTTTTTTATCATCCACATTGTAAAAATAACATTGTAAAGAGCTTTAAAAAATATTAATAATGAAAGTTTTGCAGAAAGCTCTGTGTGATGCTGTGCATACATCCTTGCCTGACCAACCCATGCTTTGTTTGATGGAACAACTTGCCTGGCTTTTAAAGTCACTGCTTGGCTGCCATGATTGATGGTTGCATTTTAATTCCCTTGCTTGGGATAATGAGTGCATGAGCACAAAAGGTTCCATGGAACTGTTTGTTTAGCCTTTGGAATGACCTCACAGCTTTATCTTTGAAATTGATGCAGTTCCCAATCCTTGCAAGGTTCATTACACTGAAAGAAATCTGAACTAATCTGGTGTGTTTTTTTAAAAGCAGAAATCAGCAGGCGATAGTAATCTCCCTTACAGCTGCTTTAATACAGCTGGTTAGCAACCTTTCCTGAAAACTAGATGGAGCATCTCTGTATGTATTAAGCAACACAAAAATACAAAGATAACTTGACAGCAGAAGGCAATTATTTGCCAATTCATAGCCTTTATCTTGGCCAGTATTTCAAAATAGTCCCCCCCTTCTGTATAATTTGCAGAAAATTAATAATGATTGCTCTTCTTAAAGATGGAATTAAGAAAGCTCATTCACTTATTTGACAGAAAAATGAACAGGAGTTGTAGGTGTTGCACTATGACACTTAATTGAAGTCCAAGTCCAAATGGTTTTGACCCTTAACTATCTTTGCCATTTGTTGACCTTGGAATTCCTACCATTCCCACCTGTCCTTAGGAGTCATAGCTGCCAAGTTATCCCTTTTTTAAAGGGATTTTCCCTTATGCTGAATAGGCTTCCTGGCGAGAAAAGGGAAAACTTGGCAGCTATGTTAGGAGTATTTGGGTGTAGAAACAGTTAAAAAGGTGAGAAGAAGGCGGTTAGCCACTGGAGGGTTTTATATCACATCCAATCAGCATTTGTTATGGATGTTTAAGTTGGGAGTCTCAGAGCAGGAAGCTGTACGAAATGCCCTTCATGCTGCCCTGTAGTTCAATGCATCTAGGAAAAGCAAGGAAATGACTCCTAACTACAAGACAAACTTTCTAAACTAGCACAGTGCATTACTGGGAATATTGGGAATATTTGCCAGCCATCTGCTGTACAGATGACAGCTATAGGCAAGCCTTTTCTTTTCTTTTGCATTTTGCTTCTTTCAGGTTGGGGGTTGGGCTCATGCACTTCTGTCATTCTTTGTTCGTCTTAGAGCTTAGAGCAAAATCATATATTTATCATTGATGTAGTTAAGAAAATCCTGATTCTTATCACTGAGATTTGCAGTTGATGAATAAAAATAGTTTTGCGTTTCTTAACGATTTGTCGTTTTGCTTGGACTACTAATATTGCAGGTTTTTTAAAAAGAACATCAAACCATTCAAATATTCTTTTTTATCTTTTGACAAATCTTTGTACAGTACTTGCTGAAGCAATAACTTTCCATACTTAGCCAAGACCACCATAACAGGCCTTCCTTTCTACCTGATAATGTGTGTATTTGCTTCAACATTTTCTAAGTACTGTACCTTGAAATGTTTGATGGACTTGTTTAGCATTCATCTGATGAAATACGTTAAAAGAAGCAGAAGCAGCCCTGGACTTTTATTATTTATTTTCATTAAAGGGATCACTGGGTAATGGAGACGTGTGCTTGGAAGATGTGTAACACATTAAGCCGTTAGATCTGCAAGAAGAGCATTCTTACATTGCTAACTTTCTTTCCATTGTGTCTTGCACCCCCACCCCCACCCCCGCCATATTGCTCTAGTTTACTGAACATTCAGATATTTCTTTGATCTTTGTGTGGGAGATGAAAGACTTCCTTCATCATATACCTGCAGTGCCATGCAAAGGTGCGTGCTGCTATTCCTATGTGTTGTTTTAGCAGTTCTTTGAACCCCAGCATTTATTCTTATTTCAGCTTTCATCTCACTTCAGCCATGAACTCACAAAATGGCGTTAAGCAAGCCAATATCTCTCAGGCTCAGTTTCCCATCTGCAGTATATGGGGGCTGACCTACCTATAAGACTCTTACAAGGATCATTGAGAGGACAGGTATCAACAGGTCTGTTTTTCCTTCTCCCAAAACAATATGGCGACCCATGAAACAAAATGCAGCCTGGCAAATATGCAGTATGACCTGCCACCTGTTTGATAGCCCCTCTCCTTTTTTTGTAATCACAAGAACAGAAAAGTGATCAAAACCACGCATATCACAAGAACAGAAAAGTGATCAAAATGTATGGTGAGCTATATGTAAGTGATGAGAGGTTTCATCTTAGTTGGCCACAAATTCCAGAGGCTTCTCGTAAGAGGATGTGATAGCAAACCTGCATATTCTACTGCTTTTGGTGCCAGGGTGCTAATATTTAGGAATACCAGCTTACTACATGTTCTTAAGATGGGGGCTCTACATGCTTGTGGGCAGATTGATATAATGTTAATTAATATCAGATTCAAGTGCAGTCCCACAGGGCAAACTTTTCATTTCTCCGCTTTATCGTGATTTGACAGGTAATTTCTAGAGTTGCTCTGGCTGTGGCTGACTTTCCAACAGATCATGCTAGACAAGATGTTTTGAGTTGTAAAGGAAGAGTTCCAAGAGTGTGCAGGTGAGATGAATCTAAGAGGCTCTGGTAAATCGTGTGAGACTTATCCCACAATCCATTTAGTCCATTGATCAGTACTGTCAATTTCAGTCACGATAGAGAAACCTATGTGATGATTCTGTGTGCTATTTAGATCAAGGCACAAGAGAAGTGGAAGGCTGCTTATAGGGGGAGTGTCTCTATTTAGTCATTTGTTATTTTTTTAAAGAAAGTTCATTTTAACGTTATCTGGTACATGTTATCCAGGGATTGCTGGCAGACTAAGAGTATTCAGCTCCCAACCAGGTTGCAGCTGATTTTGTATGTGTGAGACTGATATATTTATTGTTCATTGTTTGTTTACACCATAAATGTGTACTGTACTCCGCAGAATAACAATAAGAAGAAAGGGGCTCAATAATTTTACATTTGCAGCACCTTAGAGAGTGACTATAATCAAAAAACAATTTCATATTTTCTTTTATCTTACCCCCCCTTTCCATTGAGTAATTGTTTCTCTCCTGCTGCTGCACCCTACCCTTCTATCTATCAAATCATAACCACAATATTATAATCTAATTACTTCTGTTGTGCCACTTCCATTTTTTAAAATTCCATTACTGATTAGGTAATATTTTTGTTCATATAATCTTTTCCTTCTCATGCATGCAGTAGCCCAGGCACCCCCAAACTTCGGCCCTCCAGATGTTTTGGACTACAATTCCCATCTTCCCTGACTACTAGTCCTGTTAGCTAGCGATCATGGGAGTTGTAGGCCAAAACATCTGGAGGGCCGCAGTTTGGGGATGCCTGCAGTAACCCCTTAGGACTGCCTTCATGCCATCCCATAACACGTGTGTGTGTGTGTGTGTGTGTGTGTGTGTGTGTGTGGCACTATCATTCTTTCTAAAATAGTATTGTAGTGATTTCTGAAGGAGTTCCTGGAACCACGTCAGTTTTGTTCCTGGAACCACGTCAGTTTGCTTTTCGGACCATGTACTCCCCAGAGGTGTAATTTGTGGGGCATTGAATTGCCTTTTTGAAACCACTTGAAGTGTTAATTATCCCATGGTGATTGGAGATATAGTCGTACCTTGGATCCCGAACACCTTGCAAGTCGAAGGTTTTGGCCCCCCGAACGCTGCAAACCCGGAAGTGAGTGTTCCGGTTTGCAAGTGTTCTTTGGAACCCGAACATCTGATGGGGCTTCTGTGACTTCCGATTGGAAACCACACTTCGGTTTCCGAACGTTTTGGAAGTCGAACAGACTTTCAAAACAGATTCTGTTTGACTTCCAAGGTACGACTGTACGTACTGTACTTATGCTGCCATTTAGCTCCTCGGCTAGCTATGCCCCTCCCCCAATAGATTCCATTGCCTGTTGCAAAGTGCCTATAGCTAGTTTCAGCTGGTGTATCATAGGGATAGCTTGGTCATTATTGGTCTTGAAGACAGAGGTCAGAACCTTTTTATTTTTTCAAAACACTGGCATTTCCCTGGTCTCTTGACCCGAGTCTCCTGCTTATGTATATTTAAAAAATTTAATGGGATTTTTAAAACTGTGTGTTGTAATAAATTTGTGCATTTGGTTTTTATATTCTGTAAACTACTTAGAGGTCTGTTTGGCATTTAGCCATATAGAAATTTAATAATATAATAACAATAACGATGAAAGGAATAATGATGGTTGCAGATGGGAAAGACAGTTCACATTCTTCCACTGCTATGACTGCCTTTTACATTTTCTGTCTTTTGGCGCTGTAACACATTTGTTATCATGGACCTCAACAATGCTAACCCTTGGAAGAGAAGCTATTGCTTTCCCTTCTCTCTGCTGAAATATGATAAGGTTTCCAGAAGAAGCTGGGAGCAACTGCGGCAGCAGAAGCAGCTGTAGCAGGAGCAATTGGTTCCAAAGGGAGCATGCCATGGAGCAAGGATTATCCCCAGAACTGGTGACTTTTCCAAGTTTGACTGGGAATGGGTCTGCAGTTGCCAAGGTGGTTTAGAAGATTTACAAGCCAATGCTGGCAATAAATTATTGTGATCATTTTCTCTCTCTGTAGATAGCTGATATGGCTTTGCTCATGTTCTACCTTCTGTGAAGAAAATTATGGGCTATGAAATGGACAAGCAGCAACTAGCTGGAAAATACTTCTGCATCATTATGCAGAAAGAACAATGGTGGCAGCCTTAGGCAACACTATTCTGTGTTTAGGTTTATAGTGGAGAGGTTGTTGATAATTCAGGAGGAAGCTGAATTGGTAGAGATCAGTTTGGCATCAAGGTTGTTGTTGTTTGAATGGGGGGAGGTTTGATGTGATAATGTTCTCAGCAATTTGTCTAAAGCTTTCCCTGTTGATAACGACCTGGACCTATATAATAAGTAGCCAAATATTTTGTTTTCATAAACACATTTCTCTGCCTATCTGCTTGCTCTTTATTATAGTTGAAACTCTTTAACTGCTGGCCTTCCCCCTGCCGATTGGAACATGCAGATAAAAGAGCAATAATAATAATATGTATCTCAGTACAGTAATGTGAATTGGGAGGAAAAACACATAAGCCAACTGCAGAATAATATCGTGTGTTAAATTGTTTGTAAAAATCATTTATGCACCTGCAAAGTCACTAAAATATCAGACAAAACAATCTCTTAAACTGACTAGCCAACAGACTTCTGTTCTGCTAATTTTGGTGGGAAGATTGTATCTTCTTTGGCAATCACTTGTAGCCGAGTAAGGTTGGTAGTCCAATAGCTTTGTAAACAAGCATTTTTGTTTCCCTGTGAATGTCCCGGTCCTCAAACACTCTGCACTTCAATCGGGAGAAAGCTGCACTCGCAGAGCTCAGGCGATGCTGGATTTCGGCATCAATGTTGGCCCTTGTGGAAAGATAACTGCCTAGGTAGGAGAAGTGATCAGGGGTGGCTAACATGTGGCTCTTCAGATATTGCTAGTCTATAGCTCCAGAATCTCTGCCAATTTGTCATGCTGATTTAGGATGAAAAGAGGGGAGTCCTGCCACAGTCAGATGATTCTGTAAAATATGGTCTGAAAAATCAGGAATAAGCAACATTTGAGCCTTGGTCTCATGTGTCCCGTCCCTCCTCAGCTTCCTTAATGTGTGATGAAGGAGATCAGAAGCTTCCACCTCCTTAATGTGTGATGGAGGAAATTAGAAGCTTCCACTTCCAGCAAACCATATTTTAGCTTGAAATCCTGGTTTGGGGGACACTCTATGGTTTGTGCAAACTATAGTTTGTAGCATTGGGATGAAATGGCAGAAATAGAAGCTTCTAATCTCCTTTACTGATGCGCAGGGAAATAAAATGAAAGGGTGCATGAGTCCAGTCTTTCTGCTACTGTTCCCAGCCTGCATGTGGTTTGGAGGATCATCTGAACTGGGCCTTATTTTAATAGCTTTGCTGGTATATTTACATGGAGGTATACAGTATTTAGTTCTGAGTGAATATTATATTACAGCCACAGACCAATGAAAGTTAATACAAACAGAATAAATTGCATAATAAGATTATGGTTGGATATAACCCCTCAGCTTATTTTGACATACAGTAGTTTGCTGCCCAATCTTTTTGAGGTAATGCACCAATTAATAACAAACTGCAAAGATGGATCATTATTGACATTCACTACATTAGGATTAATCCACAGGTGAATAGTGCAATTCTTCTGGATTCCAGAACCAAGTTCTGATGCTGTTTCAGCATTAGCTACCAACATTGAATCTTTGTGGTCAAAGACACATAAAGGTTTCTAGTAATATAATTCAAGAATTCTTTCTTGTGTATAGCAGATGTAATCAAAGTAGCTTGAAAGCAGAAAATGACCATGAGGTGAATTTTGAGGTGAAAGCTTGAATTTTGGTGCCACTGTCAACCTGCTTAAATGCTTTGCAAGTATGACATCAGCAGGATAAAAAATGTAAGGCAGCATTGATGAGACTTTGGAAAGAAAAGTCCCTTCTGGGTGTATTGTTGATATACATCAACATTTACACACACACCCTCTCCATTCAGGTTGCTCAAAATGCCTTATAGGTGCCCCCTACCCCCGGTGATTTTAGTATGTTATCTCTTCTGGAAATACCTATACAGTGGTGCCTCGGTTTAAGAACAGTCCGGTTTAAGAACGATTTGGTTTACAAACTCCGCAAAACCGGAAACAGTGTCTTGGTTTGAGAACTTTACCTCGGTCTAAGAACGGAATCCGAATAGTGGGAGGGCACCAGCGGCAGGAGGCCTCATTAGGGAACGTGTGCCTCGGTTTAAGAACAGTTTTGGTTTAAGAACAGACTTCCAGAACGGATTAAGTTGGTAAAACGAGGTACCACTGTATTGAAAAATGGTCTCTTTATGTGGAAATAAAGCAAATATGGTTCTTAGGTGGTCTCTCTTCTAGGCAATTTAGAGTGCCAGAACTTCTTAGCATTTTAAGCCTGTCTTCTGGTGTGTGTGTGTGTGTGTGTGAGAGAGAGAGAGAGAGAGAGAGAGAGAGAGTCTAATTAATGGTTTCGTAGCCATTTGCAACTGCAATGTGTGAAATCCATATGAATTTCAAAACACATTGGCAACTCCACAATTTAGCACATTTAACCAGAGCTTTGTGTGATTTAGCATGCTTTATTATCTTCTGCTGGAATCAATGGAATATATTTTTAAAAATGTTTAATTTTGCCAGGATTTTCTTGTTATCTCAAAATTAACCTATTTTGTGTGGAGGGAGTAGGAAGAGGGAGAAACCAAGAGTATACCTGCTTTGTTTTGTCCTCCCATCCCACCCCCATCTCTCTTCCTAGTTAGTTGAATGAATTTGATCTTTATCATATTCATTTTCCCCTTGATGTATAAGCTTCAAAACTGAGATAAGATTGAGATGTAAGATTGAATAAATGCTTGCCTGCTGCCTTCATTACATATATTTAGGCGGCAGGTAGAAATGTTTCTTTTCAACCAAGTCTTCAGCTAATTAAACAATCTATGGCCTTTTAAATGTGTTGGGGGATTTATATATTCCCGGTGATTTTTGACTGAAGGGCGGTATTAATAATAATAATAATAATAATAATAATAATAAATAATTATTTTATTTTATTATTATTATTGGTTCTGCTGTCAAAGCATCCGCAATAAGAATATAAATAGGATTATTATTTTTAAGATTAGGACTCCATTTCTCAATTTGAAGGTGATTTCAAACCCGAGCCATTTGGTTTTTGCGAGCCCTTTGTGGAGCCATATGCGGATACAGCACTGAGGGCCCGATTGGCATCACCTATGCCAAACATAGGGACCCAGGTGGCGCTATGGTTAAACCACTGAGCCTAGGGCTTGCTGATCAGAAGGTCGGCGGTTCGAATCCCTGTGACAGGGTGAGCTCCCGTTGCTCGGTCCCAGCTCCTGCCAACCTAGCAGTTCGAAAGCATGTCAAAATGCAAGTACAGTGGAACCTCGGTTTATGAACAGCTCGGTTTATGAATTTTCGGTTTATGAACACCGTGGACCAATCTGGAATGGATTAATTCATTTTCCATTACTTTCAATGGGAAAGTTTGCTTCAGTTTATGAACGCTTCAGTTTATGAACAGACTTCCGGAACCAATTACACCCATGCTTCAGTTTATGAACGCTTCAGTTTAAGTACTCCGCGGACCCGTCTGGAACGGATTAATCCACTTTCCATTACTTTCAATGGGAAAGTTCACTTCAGTTTATGAATGCTTCAGTTTAAGTACTCTGCGGACCGTCTGGAACGGATTAATCCACTTTTCATTACTTTCAATGGAAAAGTTCACTTCAGTTTATGAACGCTTCAGTTTATGAACAGACTTCCGGAACCAATTGTGTTCATAAACCGAGGTACCACTGTAGATAAATAGGAACCGCTACAGCAGGAAGGTAAACGGCGTTTTCATGTGCTGCTCTGGTTTTCCAGAAGCCGCTTTGTCATGCTGGTCACATGACCTGGAAGTTGTACGCCTGCTCCCTCGGCCAATAATGCGAGATGAGCGCGCAACCAAGTTTCCCAGAGGGAGGTGGAGAAGCAGGGTTGGAGGAAGGAGGAGGTGTGCCCGAGGGGGATAATGAGGAGAGAGCTGTTGAAGTCAGTGTAGACTGGAACGAACAGGGAGGGATATAGAGCCAGGGAGTTCACAGGAGCAACAAGGGTTAATTTCCAGTTCAGAATTGGGGGGGGGGGAGGTTTAAGCCCGCTCTCCCTTGTAGAGAAGAGGAGGGGCGAAAGACTGAGTGGGCGAATTTGCCATTTTCTGGGCTGCTGGAAGGGTAAACACAGACCTCAGCAGAGATCTGAACTGAGTGGCTCTGATGAATGATCATTAGGTGCTAATGACCCATTGTAAATACTGTAAATAAATAGACTATTAAAAACCAGAAGACTCTCATGGTGATTGTGTGAAGAGAGGAAGCCCGTCAGCCCTGACACATTGCTTCATCTATATAGGTTTCACTAATACACACTAGGTCAGTGTTTCTCAACCAGTGTGCCTCCAGATGTTTTGGGACTACAACTCCCATCATCCCTAGCTAGCAAGACCAGTGGTCAGGAATGATGGGAGTTGTAGTCCCAAAACATCTGGAGGCACACTGGTTGAGAAACACTGCACTAGGTCAACCCTTTCATCCTGGTTGAATCATTTTCCTTATTTATATTTAATTCTATAAAATTATCCAACACTAGTTTGCTGGGTAAAATGTAAATATTTGCTGCTATAAAATAGCACCAGGCCAGGTCTGCAGCTTGTTAAACTTAGGTTCGAGAAGGATTTGACTTCATAGAAGTCAGTTTATTACAGCTTTGTTGCATTGTGGATTGTGTTGTAACTCTGTTAAGGATTAGACGGCTTTGTTCATGAAAGATGGATAAAAAACTTTGTTCCATTTACTCTGCTATCTGTAAATATAAAGAAGGGGATAAAGTGATACACCAAAACCAGTTAAGGTGTTTCTGGGCAAAATTAAACTGTGAATGATGTACAATACAACCCTCTGCATGTCTACACAGAAATAAGTTTGACTTGGGTGGGACTTGCTGCCACTGTACATCACTGAAATGTTAGCGAGTTTAGCTATGATTGCCTTAGAAATATAATTTCATACAAAACCCATGCTAGCGTTGGTGGCTGCTGTCCGTTGGGTCAGGTGGTGCAGAATTCAGGGAGAACAACAGCAGGTTCGACCAGGGCCAATGACAGAGGGGCGCGGGTGGCGCTGTGGTCTAAACCATTGAGCCTCTTGGACTTGCCGATCAGAAGGTTGGCGGTTCGGATCCTCGTGACGGAGTGAGCTCCCATTGCTCTTCCCTAGCTCCTGCCAACCTAGCAGTTTGAAAGCATGCAAGTACAAGTAGATAAATAGGTACCGCTGTGCTGGGAAGGTAAACGGCATTTCTGTGCGCTCTGGCTTCCATCACGGTGTTCCATTGCGCCAGAAGTGGTTTAGCCATACTGGCCACATGACCCGGAAAGCTGTTTGTGGACAAACGCCAGCTCCCTCGGCCTGAAAGCGAGATGAGCGCCGCAACCCCATAGCCACCTTTGACTGGACTTAACCGTCCAGGGGTCCTTTACCTTGTTACCTAATGACATGTGAAGTCAAATCATTATAGTTTTGTAAGTAGGGAGACAGCCAGATGGGGGTTGTCTGAGGGCAGACCTCATTTGCTCTTATGAACCAGTCTCCACTAACTATGGTATTTTACTTTATTGATTTCCCACAAAAATTACAATAAATTATCTTCATTTCCCACACCCACCTGGTTTGTCCACTTCTCCCATGGATTCTGGCCCACATTGTTTTGGGCAGGAAGCATAAGGAGGAAGTTCCTGCCAAGTCAAAATAGCATATGTTCCAGATTTCTCCTCCACACTAAGTTTTGATCAGCTAAATATTTATAATTCCAAGCAATTGTTGACATACGTTTCCCCCCTTATTTAAGAAGAACACATTTGTTTAAAAAGTAGAAGTATAAAATACAAACATAAACCTCTAATGGCAATAAATATACCTCTTTCGCTAGCACCAGCTTGCCCCAGAATTCCAGTGTAAGGGCCGGTACTATTTTGTCGTTGCTGGCAAATTCAGTACCGCACTAACATTCTGTGCGGGCATGTCAGGAATTGTTCCTGAACCCCTCAGTCTTGGAAGGCAAGACTGAGCTCTCTGCTCCATTTGGCTTCAAGTCTCTAAGCAGCCCCTGGTAAATGCAAGCAGGGAGATATTGCTAGCAAGATTGTCATATCTCCTTTTCAGAGTGCTCTGGTTGTTCCTTACCAAAACTGCTTCTTGCTCTGTCCTGACCTTCCCTGAATTTATATCCGTTCTAAATTCTGCCATACTGTTTGCTTGTTCCCTGCCCATTTGTCTTTCACCTTTCCTTATCTTTCTCAGTACATACTGCTTCAGACCCCAGCAAATGTGAATTACAGCAGGCGATATTTATAACCCGGCTTTCTTTCTTGACAGCACAATCCACTGCACAGCATCTGTCGGTTCATTTGTATTTGGGTTTCCTTGAGACTCCTATACGTGCTTCATTTAAATGAATTGCAGTTGCATAGCAGTACTTAACAGTTGAGAATTGTTTTTAAAGGTGGCATTGGAGGCTGATTAGCATTCCAGTATCTATGAATTCATATATCAGGTGGTATAAATGGGTGTCATCTAATAAGTTCAATATAGGAGTTCTGTGTTGCCAGAACTATGCAAATTAAATTTTTATATAAGCAACCTGAATTGTGTGTGGAGACCTTTTAACCCTCCCCAAGAAATAAATTCAGACAAGACTCAAATTTTGGTTGGGTTTTTGGCAGAATTTAGACCACAACTTTATTGATTGCAATCAAGTGAGTGGTTGCATAGGCTCTGGTTCGACTAGCTCTCTGTACCCTTGCAGGCAGCGCTGACTCTGGGCACCAGCCAAAGACAGCCTAGGGTGAACACCTGGGACAGTGGCAAGCAGGAGTCCTGCTAGGCCTCCACCCAGATGAGTCATGGACTCAGGCTCTGGGCAAAACCCCTCACAGGGAAGACCAACCATGAGTCCGTGGATTCCTTTTAAAGGAATACCCAACACATAGGGATGGCTAGGCATCCTGCCACCCCTATCCACCTGAACCAGAGCCTATCCGCAACCTTACAAGTTGTGGCGATTTCCTACGTGGCAGGCAAAACCCAAGTGGCACCAGCCAATCAGCCAAGTGGGGAAAATTCCTGACAGGCGACACACGACGGCATAGCAAGGTCAAGCACAAGCCCTAAAATTAGGGTGAGGTGGGCGGGTGTTCCGATGCACAGAGCCCAAAAGACAAAGCTCAGGGACATGTGCATTGGCTTAAATAGGGTCCCTCAATCGCTTTGACTCACGTCCCTCTGGCCCAATTGCACCCAGGATCGAGGGACCACCAATAGGGTGTTGTGGCTATCCAAATGTGCCCACCCACAACACAGGGTCTGGTTGCCAGGTCGCACCACAACACGTGCCCTCTTGTTAGGGAGGTCCTGATTTATAGAAAAGTGCTAAATTAAATGATTAAAACTGTAATTGCATGGTTACCCAGAAATAAGTCCACTTGGACTCAGTAGGATTTACTTCTGAATAGATGGAGTTAGGATCACACTGTAAACTTGCAACCATATATACACTTACTTGAGAGGAAGACCCGTTGAATACAGTGGGACTTCATTCCAAATGAACATTTGTAGGATTGTGCTGGGAGTTTCATTTTTGTCTCCATTGTTTCTTTTATTGTACATATTTATCACAAGGGTTTACATGGGCTTGCTTATCCTTGGCTGTAGCATCAAGTGATTCTTAGGATATGTAAAAGAACATCACAGGTTAATTACCAGAGAAAAGGTATCATCTAATGTAAATTCGAACATTTTTTTCAAAAGTGGTTCACACATTTAGCTATTCAATAATATTGGATGGGAAAACCACAAATGCAATTTCAATATGGTCCTGTTCTGTGCTTCCCTTTATTTTTCTGTGTGTGGGGGAACGGACATTTCTCCTGAAAATCTGCTTTGAAGCCAGTTGGATTTGTGGTTGGGTATAATTGTAACTTTGGCTTGATAAGGGTCAGGAGTGGAGTAATTCAATAGGTGAGATAGTCTCTCATTGAACTTGTCAGGCTTCAGCAAAGATAAGAGTCATTCTTGAATTGGTATTGTAGGGAAGAATAACACAAACAACAAAAAGGTCAGAAAGCTGAGCTTCGTTTAGAAGCAGAGCATGCATAGCAGCTTATGGGCTCACATATGGTTCGTCTCTGCTTTTCCTATCTATAGTTTTATAACTCTTGTTTCTCTTACACTAAGGATTTTTCTTGAAATATACAGTGACACCAGGCTGTAAAAGAGCATAGAAACAAGAACAAGACTGTCTGTAGGCATTTTTAAGGCTAAGCATGGCTTGATTTTTGTTTGTTCGCAGTGCAGAGATAACACAATGAAAGCTCATTTTCAAAATCAGATTAGCAGACCTATTGTGAATCTTGATTACAGCTCTACCCGAGGGCTCCCATTGTGCAACGAAAATAGAATATATTTGGGGAAGATATGCCTCCTCTTTTCTCAGCCTTTCTTCTTAAGTGTTCTGCATGGGAGCACAAAGTCACCCTGTTATCAGTTTCCAAAAGCGCTTGCTAAAATTGCACATCCACGCATATCACTAATGCGTTAAAAACATGTTTCTTAATATTTCCTCCAGTTCTGTTCTTAAGAAAGCTAACCTAACACTTTGAATTGATCAAAGTATTAAGCATAAGAGGCGAGGGGGGGGGGGGTCTTTTTAATATAATGAGTATGTAACCAAGGACATTCTTATATCCTGTGCAGTGGAAGAAGCACAGTTCGAATGTGGGGCAGCCTTATATGCCGGTCTGTGTGCAGATAAACTGCAGGGTGTGCCCACACAGAATTCGGCTGCCTGAGATTCCATTGAAAAACAGCAGGTTTTTAAAGCACGTATAGCTGCGTACGTGGATCATGCCTGCTGAAGCAGCCAGAGCAGCGTTTCTCAACCGCTGTTCCGCGGCACACTAGTGTGCCGCGAGACGCTGGCTGGTGTGCCGCGACGTGCCGCGACGAGAAGGGCGATTTGCATTGTCACGTGCCTGGCGGCCGCCAATAACCTACACTGACCCACCGGAAAGGAAGCCGGCCGGGTCACGACGCGGGGCGAGCGCAGCTCTCAACAGCCACCACCACGGGAGGGTGGTTTTAGACAAACTTAAAGAAGCTGGCTGGATGAGCTCAACCTGAAACTTGCTGAGCAAAGGATTGTGCTGGCAGAGAAATCAGCGGCTTGTGAAGCCTTATTACAGGAGATTGCAACCAACACAGCAATTGGCAAGTGTTTCTTACAGTCATAATTATATAGTCAATATAGGGCGGCACAGAGTTAAATTTTTTAATGGTGGTGTGCCTCGTGATTTTTTTCATGGAACAAGTGTGCCTTGGCCCAAAAAAGGTTGAGAAACACTGAGCTAGAGAACTTGCTGAGTAAGATTTCCAGTGGACAGAGGTGAGGCATCGTGTGTGTGTGTGTGTGTGTGTGTGTGTGTGTGTGTGTGTGTGACTAGCAAAACAAGAATAGCATTTGTTAAACAGAGGAACTGAGGAGAAAATGAGCAACAATATCAGGGGTCAGCAAACTTTTTCAGTAGGGGGCCGGTCCACTGTCCCTCAAACCTTGTGGGGGGCCGAACTATATTTTTTTTGGGGGGGGGGAATGAATGAATTCCTATGCCCCACAAATAACCCAGAGATGCATTTTAAATAAAAGGACAAATTCCACTCATATAAAAACACCAGGCAGGCCCCACAAATAACCCAGAGATGCATTTTAAATAAAAGGACATATTCTACTCATGTAAAAACATGCTGATTCCTGGACCACCCGCGGGCCGGATTTAGAAGGCGATTGGGCCGCATCCAGGCCCCGGGCCTTAGTTTGGGGACCCCTGAACAATATCATCAATTTTGCACACAGTTACCTAGGAGCAAGCCCCATTGAACTCAGTGGGAATGACCTCTGATTAGATATACAGTACATAAGATTCTGCTGTAAGAGAACTCCTGATACAACCTTAATTCCATTCTGAGCAATAAATAAAAAGAGAACTACACTAGTGGAGAAATTCTGATGGGCAAAGCTTTTTCCCCCCATTTACATCATACTTTCAATATTGATCCAATATGTGAGTGCAAACTTTGCTCCTTTGTCCATCCAAATAACTGCCTTTATGGGAATTTTCCTCAGTATGGAAAATTTCGCTCTGTCTTGTGCCCTTTCTTCACATGGTCTACACATAGTAAATTTCAGGTTTACTGTTCTGTTGTCACCAAGCTTAGAACAGGCATAAAGAGGCAGAGAGCAGCATGGATAATAGTTGCATGGTTTAATTGTGTATTGATTGCTTTCTAGAATATTCATGAGATGTTGGTAAGATATGACAGTCATTGCTATATACAAGTTTGTTTTTCATGTCGGCAGTTGTTTGCCAAGCAGATGCTCAGCCTCAAAGTTTACTTTGCATTGGATAGGCGAAGCCTGTCTCAAATTTGCCTTACTTCTGCTTTGTTATTTGCTATTTGCTGAATAATATTGATACATATTTCTGTTGAATGTTACATGCAGTGTCTGCAGAATGGAGACACTCCCAAGCAGTCCTTAGTTTTTTCTAGTGAAAAGATATGGGTTCAATGCATTGTAACATGTAGTTCTGTCCTTAGCAGGTGGAAAATGCTGGATGAAAGTTAGGGTATTTCTACACAAGAGCTTCCTTCTGGCACTTCAGAGCTAAACAGGAGGTTCAGCCAATCCCAGAAAACAGAAGGTAAATTGTGACATACAGGCCCAGTTTCCACATCACACTAAATCATTATTTTAAACAAACTATGGCTCGATGTGGATGGATGAGCATGTGCTGCTCTGTGATATAAAAAAGTTCCCATGTACTTCTCTGCTCCCTCTGCTACTGTTGTGCCACACATGAAACAAGCCAAACTCTGTCTTTTTGTGTTGTTCAAACATGGGCTCATCATGGTTTGTTTTCCCTTAATAACTTGGTTCCCCCTTATGGTTTGTTTGGAATGAAACAAACCATGAGCCCCAGTTCATATGACAGGGCAAGCCACACCCACGCTTATTTTGTCAGCAGCACAGCAGGACCAGGGAAGGACCACTGTGGGATTTTTTTGCACAGCATGGAGCAGCCTCCTGTTCCTTCACATTAAACCATAATTTGTTTTAAACTATGGTTTAATCTGACATGCAAACCAGGGCACAGTTTACCATATTGACATCAAGTTCTCTTCACCTGTGTAGATTGCACTGAACACGCTCTGCTCATATGATGAACAGAGTGGTGAGCTGGTGTGGTGGTAGTTTAAGTGTTAGAGTAGGGTTGGGAAGTTCTGGGTTCAAATCCCCACTCAGCCATGAAGCTCACTGGACTATTCGCCATCTCAAGCTAGCCTACCTTACAGAGTTGTTGTGAACATGAAACATGGAGGTGAGAACAATGTGTTCTCCTTGGAGAAAAAGAACATTTAAAAATGATTAATTTGATAAATCAGCCCTCCACACAAATCTGGATGAGAAATGTATGTTGGCCAAATACAGGCACCACGTAGAAAGCTGCTGATAGGTTCAGGTGCTTTTATTGTGGCATAAAGGTCAGGTGTGTGTCAGCATTGACTACTAAACATCTAGTTAAAGGCAAGACCTGTAACAAGGTAAGAAAAATGTTTTAACTTGACTTATTTATTGTCCTCTTTAATATCACAATTCATTTAACAATAAAACGGAACAGTACAAAGGGAATTATCATTGTCAATATGCTGTCTTGTACAGGACTTTTAAAACTACACCTGGACTTTCAGGGGCTCCAGAAGGACTTTCACTAATTTAAAAAATGATGATTAAAAAGTTCTGACTTCTGTGCATGAAATCATTAAAGAAATACTGTGTGCTAAGTTGCCACAGAACTATCTGTGATTAGGCAAGTGTAGTAAGCGTCATAAAGGGCACTTTCTCCATGTGCCATTCTGATCTGCCCAAGTGTTCCTTTCATGTTCTGGATGTAGGATTGAACATTTCTGCTGCCACGGCATATGCACAGAATTTGCATGCTCATAATTCCAGTATAATTCCAGTCTTCCCTCATCAGCATGTATAGCAGTGGTGATGTGCTATTAGAATTTGCAAAAAAAAAAAAGGAGGAAAGAAAGGAAAATCACTACACAGCTGTGGAATTTTTAGGCATGGATGATTTTACAGTAAAGTACAGTCAAGCGAGTGTCTTTAAGTGGCTTCTCATAGCTATCTTTCCAGTGCTTTAACCAAACAATTTCCGGTCCATGAATAAAATCAAGACTTTGCAGGGTTGTTTAGTCTGGGCATTTGGGAGTTTGGAGCAGTTAATGTGTTCCAGAAGGTTAACCACTAAGAACTCCCTTGTCTGGACAGCTTCCTCCCACCCTGCTACTTTCAGATGGGCTGAAACTCATACAGATCCCTCCCAGGCAGGTAACACAAGTCTTTGGTCCTCTTCAACATAACATGAAAGAGACCAGTCTTTGGCAGTGTGAAAGCTAGAGAGAGAGAGAGAGCGCGCGCGCGCACACACACACACACGTACACATATATATCCTGTCTGTACTGTTACCTGGAAGGGAATAAAAGAGAGCGACTGTTTCACAGTTATGATTTATTTTCACATCATAAGGACATTATATGACTCCGAGTATGTGGAAGGCTCATTTTTGTTTCCATAAAACGTTAATCTGCAGGGCACAAATATATATATATAGCTGACCCCTTTAGGAAGGATAAAGGCATTAATTTTCAGCCATTTATATGAAGTGCTAATTTTCTTTCGCTAATAAAAAGCAGAAATGAGATTAGCACTCTTACAAACTGCAAATAGGAGATAATAGTGAATATCAGTGCCCACAAGGACTCAGCTGCATGAAATAGCACTGTGGTACTGAGTCATAGCTGCCAAGTTTTCGCTTTCTCGCGAGGAAGCCTATTCAGCATAAGGGAAAATCCCTGTAAAAAAGGGATAACTTGGCAGCTATGTACTGAGTCCACTGCAGCCATGTTGTTGCTTAGGATCTAATTAATGCCATGTATCAGGGATACACTTTTCTCATTCCACCAATAATTCATCTCTGCACACCTTGCAGGATTCAGTGTGTTGATTGACCTGCAGCTCAGCACCTGTGCAGGCAAAATAATGCTAAACAGTTTAAAACTGCTCCTAGGCTGCGTGGTAGCCCATGGTGAAATGGGTCCGTGTGGGTCCCTTTATGGCAGCGGTAAGGAATACCATGCTCTCCAAATTCTGCAGGGCTGAACCAGCCCCAGCCAGCATGACCAGTGATTGCCGATTATTGGAGTGGCATCCCATAAACATCTAGAGGGCTCCAGGTTCCCCACCCCTTCTTTACAAGATAGTCAGCTCCTGACAGCGTTGACGGTCTGATATGTAGGTGTGCATATCCTCATAAGCAACAGAGTGAGTGCTGCTTGGTGCTAAATGCAAGGATCTTGCCCGTTCATTGTGAGGGACTATTATTATTATTGGCAACACTGGACCCAAGCAGTGAACAGTGTATATCTATCCATTGCTATCGTTTTGAGTGACACCAAGAATTTACTTGTGTGCTGAAATAGCAGATCTAGAACTGAGTTGTACGTTCCTAATCAGGTGTGTAAGAAGACCTGTCAACATTTGCCATTGGCAGTGGTTCATTTTTAAATCTTCCCTTGTACTTTTTTTTTGTTAACCTCATTTCTGGGCTTCCAAAGAGTTGCGTTCCCCCCCCCCCCAATTTGCTTGTTTTGGAGTTGGCTGGCGCATATTATTTAGCGAATGAAGCATGACATAAAACGGAATATTTATATTTTTTAATAAAAGATTCATTTTCCGTTTTGTGTGGCGTTGCTTCTTGGTCTCTTGTGATCTGCCCACAGTGTAGCTCTTGAATAATTAAATACAAGAACTTACAGGGGCCTAGTGTTACTTTGCTAGAGCAGCTATGTTCCAGTCTCACATGTTACCAAACTCACTAATATGAATTTTCAAGCTAATGTTAATATTTTATGGTATACCAATCCAATTTTATTCAGATTTCCCTAAAACGCCGTGCACTTGACGTTGAACCCTGAGCGCTGAGATGATTACAGGTGAAACTCAGAAGATTAGAATATCGTCGAAAAGTGCATTGATTTCAGTATTGCAACTTATTATTTTATTATTATTATTTTCAGTTTTTACAAATGCTTTCTTTTGGAAATTCCACAGTAATAAAACAAATAGTTACAATAATACAATAATAAACAAAAATAAACATCGCTATTACATTTCATTAATTACATTCCATTTATAATTGACCCGCCTAACGAAAAATAATTACAATTGCAACAAATAAAGGCTTGACATATCTTGCTTTGCATGTCATGCATCTATCTCATATATTGGTTTCACCTTTCAAGTTGCGTTACTGAAATAAATGCACGTTTCCACGATATTCTAATTTTCCGAGTTTCACCTGTACACTTTGTAAAGCCTGCGTGCTTCACTTACATGATCCTCAATGTTTTATTACATGCAGTGTGATTTTATAAGTTATTAGCCACAATTAAGAATGGATAAAGCTGTCACTCTCCCACTCCCCTACCCCAGTTTCTCATTTGTCTAATCCTGTTCTTCACAGTTCTCCATCAGTTTGTGTGTGTTTGTGTGTTTTTGAAAGGTCCCAAAAAAAATCTAGCGCAGACTGACTGCTGAGGTCCTGGTGTGGCCAGTTTTATATGGCCAAAGAACAGACCAGAGGGAGGTTTTCCCTCAGATCCGCTCCCAAGCTCCACCCCTTGCACACCCACGATTAGCCAAAGGGTCATGCAGGCACATCCTGGGCAGTTGGTGCCACAAAAGAAGGCATAGCTGCCTCCTCCCGTCATACCAAAGCCAAAGGGGAGGGGAACCAAGTCCCTCCATGGCCATACTGGAACCACAGTGGCCACTCCCAGTGAGGGTGTGGTGGGAACGGGCATTCTTGCACACATTTGGCTGGGGAATTGCATGGCAAAATTTATGCTTCAGTTTGTGCATTGTTCTGGCAAGTGCAAATTAGGCAATGAAGTTAGAACTGAATCAAATATCTCCCCCACACCTAGCCACGATGATTTTAAAAATGTATAAAGTACAACAAAGACTACTGCTGCCAGAGTCTTAACATGATCATCCCTGTGGAACCTGCTTATACCTGGAATTTGTCATGTTTAATGTGATGTTATAAATAAAAAATGAGATTACTCAGCAAGCAGTGACAGATACCATTTCGTTCCAAATCACTATTGTCTTCGTAGAAACTTTGTGAAAATTATTGCACACAGAGAACATTGGTAACAGTTTATTGGCTAGACTTTATTGGTATGGAAATTGTTATGTCACAGGGTTCATAACAAAAATGCAGAAATGCAAAAAAGAAAAAAAGTGTCGGTTGACGTAGTTGAGATATGTTTAACTAGAGATTTTATTACATACTTGCGCCTCAGAACTAGATTTAGAGGAAGGAAAGCCATTTCATAAAATAGATGATTTAGAGCAGTGTACTCTAGTAAAAATCTGCAGCTGCATTGTTTTTTTTTTACGGTTGCCGAACTGTGGAAGAGAGACAGGATTTCTGGATTGCAATCTAGCAACCTCATGAGATTTATCATCTTAAATTCAGCTAGTGTTCCAGTTTGGAGGTAGTTTTTGTAGGATTTTTGGAAAGGGAGAGATGTCAGCGGTGCTACCTTGAGACTGAACTGAACATTCATTCCCTATCATTTCTGTATTTTGGCCACAATGATATGACACAATAATAATAATAATAATAATAATAATAATAATAATAATAATAATAATAAATACAGTGGTATATCGGTTTAAGTACACAATTGGTTCCAGAAGTCTGTACTTAACCTGAAGCGAACTTTCCCATTAAAAGTAATGGAAAGTGGATTAATCCGTTCCAGATAGGTCAGTGGAGTACTTAAACTGAAAGTACTCAAACCAAGGCGTACTTAAACCGAGGTATGACTGTAATAATAATAATAATAATAATAATAATAATAATAATAATAATAATAATAATAATTAATTATACCAACTCTGGGCGGCTTCCAACAAAATATTAAAATACAGTAATCCATCAAACATTAAAAGCTTCCCTCAACAGGGCTGCCTTCAGATGTCTTCTAAAAGTCAGATAGTTGTTTATTTCCTTGACATCTGATGGCAGGGCATTCCACAGGGCAGGCACCACTACTGAGAAGGCCCTCTGACTGGTTCCCTGTAACTTGGCTTCTTGCAGTGAGGGAACCGCCAGAAGGCCCTCAGCACTGGACCTCAGTGTCTGGGCAGAACGATGGGGGTGGAGACGCTCCTTCCAGTATACTGGGCCGAGGCCATTTAGGGTTTTAAAGGTCAGCACCAATACTTTGAATTGTGCTTGGAAACATACTGGGAGCCAATCTTTCAAGACCGATGTTATGTGGTCTCGGCAGTCGTTCCCAGTCACTGTAGTTAAGTAAAGCCATTTGCTTTCTGCTTGGTCTTTTCTTTCACTCTTTTTTTTTGTTCCTGTCTAATGGAGCTAACTTACCTTTTGGGGCAGGGGCTTGGGTAGAATGATGGATATAACGAGGAGAGAGAGCAGCTTTACAATAATTTCTTGACGCTCTACCGGAATATACAGAAATTGTAGCTCTGAGCTTTGCATGCAGAAGGTTCAAAGTTCAATCGCTTGGCATCTTCAGTTATATCACGAAATAGGAGGTGGTATGCAAGACCTCTCCTAGACAGTTGCTAACAGTCAGAAGAGTGAAAATTACTGGAAAAATAAGAACTCAAGATAACAAACCTTTATGGTTTATTGAATATGTACAAATAAATTGTAAACAGAGGAGGACACTGGCAGGATTATTGTAATAACCTGCAGTTTCATAAGAGTAAATAATTAAAGCAGGTGAATAAAAGAATAAGTTGAGTTAATTTAGAATATGCAGGAAAGGATAAAAACAAATTTAAGGAACTGTAGAAAGGAGGAGGAAGGAAGTCAAGTTTTGAAATGTTAAAATGATTGTAAAACTATTCAAATGTATATAACTGAAAATAATATATATTCATATTCATTCATATATGAATGCATTGTACAATAGACAATATACATCTTCTCAACATGGAACTTTTCCACCAGAACCACCAAAGTGTGAAGGGATTAATGACTGTTATTGCTCTTCTACTTTTGGGCAAAATTTCAAGATGGTAATGTAAAATTCCAACTGTAAAATTACCATTGAAAAAGGTAACACGAGATTCCCAGATTTAGTAGTTAAGAAAACTGTGTAACCACTTCCTCAATATTCATAGCTAATAAAATCATAAATTCAATGGCAGTCCCCAAATTTAGATCTCCCTCTTGATTGTCAGCAAAGAATTCAGTTACTGTGCTGCCATCTGTGAAAAATAACTCTTACTACTGCCTGCAGGTTGGCTTTTTATTGCACATGCCATCTGGCCTGCTACTGATGTTGATCTTGAATGTTTGAAATGTTTTGGTTCATTGTTCTCTGAGCATTCTCCCTTCCCAGTTTTGCCACATAAAACTGAAGTAAGACTCTAGTGAATCCTCTTGCGAAAGTGGGCTGTAAATCACCTGCAGAATGTGTATCAGCAGCTGGTAATTTGGGGAATTGCCGAGCATAAACAGGAGAAAGATCTTATCTTATATATACCCTTGCAAGGTGTATATTTATGACAAGAGCTCAAAACCTTATATTGTAGAAGTGCATTGATATTCAAAAGAGATACGCAATGGTGGCATTTCAAAGCACTAAGTAAGTAGGGGATGGTCTTAAATAGAATGACATTTCATAGAATTTTCATTGATAAAACCACATTCAACCCGTACTGTGAAGAGCCAATTTAGTTGAACACTCACTCTCCACAGCCTGTTCACTACATGCAGTAGAAACGGGAGTGGGCTTACTTATATTCTTCTCATGCGTAAGATCTAAATCTTTCCAGCCTCTAACTGAAATATACTTTAGAGTTGTTCAGCGGAATCCCTGATCTGGAGCTTGTGTAGAAATTAATTCTCTCCACTTCAAAGCTTTACTGCAGGACGTCTTAAATACTAAGATAAATGTTACAAATGAACAAAGTACACACATTGGAAGTAAGCAATGAAGTTCAGTCCTTTATGCAGTTCGATAAACTTTCCTCTCTCTTGTCCCAGAGGGAGATCCTAAGCTTGCTACTCATTGCAGAACTACTCTGCAACCTGCTGCTACTATGGTAGTAATCTCCAAATACACACAGAGGCTCCTCAAGTTTCATCTTCCTGGTGTGAGAGCTATGCAGCTTGTGTTTCCTGAGATGAGTCATCAAGTAGTTTATCTCTCTCTAATGGAAAAAAGGGGGACCCACGTGGTGCTGTGGGTTAAACCACTGAGCCTAGGGCTTGCTGATCAGAAGGTTGGCGGTTCAAATCCCTGTGACGGGGTGAGCTCCCGTTGCTTGGTCCCAGCTCCTGCCAACCTAGCAGTTCGAAAGCACGTCAAAATGCAAGTAGATAAATAGGAACCGCTACAGCGGGAAGGTAAACGGCGTTTCCGTGTGCTGCTCCGGTTCGCCAGAAGTGGCTTTGTCATGCTGGCCGCTTTGTCATGCTACGCCGGCTCCCTCGGCCAATAATGCGAGATGAGCGCGCAACCCCAGAGTCGGTCACAACTGGACCTAATGGTCAGGGGTCCCTTTAATGGAAAAATACCTTTCTTTCTTCCTTTCCTTTACAGCATGTTCTCCCTTTTTTCTGGTGCTTTCTTCTGAAAGTTTTATAGGCAAACAATACTGGAAGGAGGAGGAAGAATGATAAATTCTTTATATTATTGCTAATAGCAGTTGGTGCTACATGTGAAACTCGGAACATTAGAATATCGTGGAAATGTGCATTTATTTCAGTAACGCAACTTGAAAGGTGAAACCAATATATGAGATAGATGCATGACATACAAAGCAAGGTATGTCAAGCCTTTATTTGTTGTAATTGTAATTATTTGTCGTTAGGTGGGTCAATTATAAACGGAATGAAATTAATGAAATGTAATAACGATGTTTATTTTTGTTTATTATTGTAGCTATTTGTTCTATTAAAGTGGAATTTCCAAAAGAAAGCATTTGTAAAAATAAAAATGAAAATAAAAAATAAAAAGTTGCATTACTTAAATAAATGCACTTTTCGACGATATTCTAATTTTCCGAGTTTCACCTGTATCTTTGTTTATATACCATCTTCTATCACTTTAAAGGGTCTCAAGGTAGTTCGCAATATAAATATAAGAAACAAAGTGTTAAACCAGCTCTACACTAAGAAAAGATCCACAACAGCAACAAGAACAACAACAACAACAACACAGCATCAAGAGCTAACAGATGAAATTCATGGATTTTCAGTGGCTACTAGTCACAATGGCTGTGTTCTGCCTCGATTGTCAGAGGCAATATGCCTTTGAGTACCAGTTACTAGCAATCTCATGTGAGGAAAATGCACTCAGGTCCTGCTTGCAGGCTTCCCATTGGTTGGTTATCATGAGAACATGATTCTGGACTTCGGCTTGATCCACCACGGCTCTGCTTGTCTTATCTTCTTCCATCAGAACACCTCTAGAAGCCCCGTGGAATAAAAAGAACTGCCCTGCCTTCATAAAAACTTGAGTTTCCTTCTTAGAGGGCTACCACAACAGAAAATTGCTTTGCTCCTTGTAACTATTAACATGGCATCAGAAGTAGTTGGTCCTGAAGAACTGCAACACTGCTGAAGATAGTATTTTTCATTTGACTTGTTTTCTACCTTGGGATATGACTTTGGATTCTTTTTTTCCCTTTTTTTAGTAACACAAAACTTTGCATAGGTTTGCTTTATTATTAATAATATACCTCTTACATGTCAAAATGGCTTGTAAGTGGTATACAAGTATAAAATAAATTAGCACTGGTGTGATATGTACCCACTGACCCCTCAGGACACAGCATTTTGCATTAGCTATAGCTTCCGCATCAGCTATACCTAACGGAATACAGTTGTACCTCTACTTACGAATGTTTCTACTTACGAATGGAGCTCCGTCCGCCATCTTGGATGCGGTTTAGATAGGATTTTTTCTACTTACGAATTTTTAGATAGGGTTGCTTCGACTTACGAATTTTTTCTCCCAATGCATTCCTATGGGATTCGACTTACAATTTTTTTTTTACTTACGAATGTGTGTTCGGAACGCATTAAATTCGTAAGTAGAGGTACCACTGTATGGCCCAACCAAAAGTATCGCCCTAACCCTAAGTATGCTTAGTGCAATACAGTAGTCAGCAGATTTTAATCTTTATTGTTATTATTATTTTACAGCTAAAGACAGGCAAATCAGCAGCTAATATCACACTGTTGTTAGAGATACAGCTGGAGAGGCCAGCTGAAAAATTGATATCCTGAGATCTTAACATGCTTATGCAGACAATTTTTATTAAACTGGGGCATGCTATAAACTTAATTGAATAGAACTTACTCTTAGGAAGTAAGTGTGCTTAAGAGGTCAGACTTTGTGAGCTTAAACATTTCTCTCCTCCATCATGAATCACCCTTGGACTTAATGTAACTTATATTCAAACTCACTATCGTGCTTAGGTTATGTCGAATAAATGTTCATTAAAAATGAGCTCAGTGAAGTGAAAGCTGGCTGGTTGGAGATCAAAGTAAAGTGAATGAGATGATTATGCCAGGATACCAATACTCTCTGAGACTCTTGCCATTAATTCTGGCAAGGCTCCCACTTTGGCAGCAAGTAGTGCTATGGTCTCTGAGCAGAGATGAGAGAGAAAATTCAAGTTTTCAATTTGGCACAATGACAGCCACAGAAATTACTGGATGTTGAATGAAGCTTCCTGCTGAGCACAGTGTCGTATCACATTTCCAAAGATGTACTGCAGCATGAATTGAATTGTGCTGTTGGGAGAAGGTATAAATTAAACACTGGTCTATTTCAATTTCATACTGTTCTGCTCCTCGGAGCATAAATTCTACCAACACATCGGTGTCTATATGAGCTTACATACAAGATTACTTAATTAATACTATTCGTATTTGAACAGTAAATTTGGAGGTGAGATGGCCCATGTATAAACGGTGGGAAAGCACCAGTTTGACAAAGTTCAGTCCACAATCCTGGGCACATGTAACTGAACACAGTCAGATTTACTTAGGTGTAAGGAGGCGCAGGACTTGGCTTTACAAATCTCTTTACAATACTCATAGTAAGAACATCGTCTGAGATTGAGAATATGTGTAAAATGAAAGAAATGTGAATTTGCGTATTCATTTGAAGGCGGGGGGGGGGGAAGGAGGAGATCCCCTTCATAATTTCGAAAACTGTTATTCAGTGTAAGGTTATTATTATTAGTTTTTCTGAGAACATTCTCATGGTTAAACATAGAAACTGAGGTGCCAGCTTAAACTTGGAGCTTTCTGCATATGAAGTATCTTCTCTGCCAGTGAGCTGTGGTCCCTCCTCAGTTTATTCCTGGGTTTTGGAGTAGGATTTCCTTTGTAGGGGAATGGGTTGCATGCAAGAATCCTGGTGTTCCCTTTTGATTGTGATTTTAGCAATTCATAACGTGCGGGTGAAGTTTAACAGTATATCAGGCATCCCCAAACTGCGTCCCTCCAGATGTTTTGGCCTACAACTCCCATGATCCCTAGCTAACAGGACCCGTGGTCAGGGATGATGGGAATTGTAGCCCAAAACATCTGGAGGGCCGAAGTTTGGGGATGCCTGCAGTAGAGATAAATTCTGAGTTGAAGGTTCCCTATATATAATAACAACAAAAACAAGCATGAGCATTTTTGTATTTTATTTTATTTTTGCCTGGATGCTGTCACCCAAATGTGGGAGACAGATTGTGGTTATGCAGCAACTGGCACCAAACAGGATTGGATCCTCCTGCTTACCAGCTGGTAAGAGGAGAGTCCGACCCTGTGTGGTGCTCCTTTGCGAGCGGCTTTCCTGCAAGAAAGCCACTTGCGAAACAGTGTCTGCACGCCGCAGGATCAAAGCCACTTTTCAGTGTTGATTCTGCAGTGTGGGGCGTCAGGCATAAAAGAGAGCCATAGCATTAGGCTTATCTTCTTCCAGGAAGACACAGTCACCAGTCAAGCGGTTCTCAGACTTTTTGCATGGTTCCCCTCCCTGCCTGCCTCTCCTTTCTGCCCCCTGTCAGCCATAGATTGCTCTGACCTTTCCAATGCCCAAATCCTTCAAATTACCTGATTTGGATCAGGCTTCCTGCCTCTCTCTCTTTTTTTTAAAGGTAAGTACAGAGGCCACAAAAAGGTTAATTCCTCTACATCTACAGATTAACACAGGTATCCCCAACTTGTGGCCCTCCAGATGTTTTGGCCTACAACTCCCATGATACCTAGCTAACAGGACCAGTGGTCAGGGATGATGGGAATTGTAGTCCAAAACATCTGGAGGGCCAAAGGTTGGGTCTGGCTTAACGTGTTTATATAGGTAGTTATACATATCCATATACATATATAAATGCATACGTTGGTTTGGCCCTTTATTTAACAAAAGTATTAATTCAAATACTCTGTGACAAATCCGGAATCCACTTTCAGTTCTTATTTCATCTGGTTCTACTTAGTGGAGCATTTAGAAAACGAAGAGGAAAAATAATATCCAACTCACATAGGGGGAAACCGCTTTGCTATCATGGGGCTTTTTAAAACCAATAAGTGTAGAAAGAAGAAAGATTCAGCGTGCAAGACCTCTGGTAGGGTTAACGGAATTCATCTGTCTGCAATGCTAATGACCCAGAAGACAACGCAGGGTGCTGACATGCAAACGAGAATGGTAATGATGAATGTGGAGAGTGATTGCCTCTCCTAACAAATAGCCATATCCATGAAGATAGCTCTGTGCTTTCCTGACCGCAGCTGGAGCCGGCGTGGAGAGTCTCTATGGATATCTTGTGGGACGTTAAGAGGTTTTTAGATCTCTGTTTCTAAAACTCTTCCCTCCCCCCCCCCCCCAATAAATACCTATATGATTTAGAATATCCACAAAAAGGCTTGTGGAATGGACTGAAAAAGTATTTTAAATTCTTAATCACTTGGTCGCAAGAGTGGCCAATAGCCAGGTGCAAAGTGCTCCTAGCACCTGGTGAATTTCGAACGGTGCTACTGGCCCCACCCTAAATGTTGTGCAGCTTTCCCCAGCCCAGCCGTGGCACCAAACACATTGCACATGGATGTCTGAAGCAGGCAAGCCTATGTACATAGACCTCCAAGTGCATAAGCTAGCACACATTCCAAAAACCCAATTGCACAGGCTTCTAGGGTGTTTGAAACCTTATGCGGTAGCTCTCATAGAGTGAGTAGTATTAAAAATCCATGTAAAAGCAGTAGGTTAGGTTGCCTAGATATTTGGGGTGGGTTGTCATTGATAGGTGCATGACACTCTTTTTGTCTTCTGTTTTAATCTTACCCAGGTGAACCCTGGGTGAAGTGTCCTTGACCAACTCATTTGGTGAGCCAGCTGCAACCTTCCCTAGGAAAGGTTTATCTGCAGTTACCTGTGCATTAATAATACCCATCCCTGACTGCTGCAATACATTTTACGTGGAGCTGCTTTTGAAAACAACAGCCCATTCAGAATATGGTGCCCAGGTTGATAATGGGAACTAGCTTCAGTGTGTATGTCCTAGTTGTTCGCAAAGGACCCCAGGGTATAACCTGAAGGAACATGAGACCCACCACCTTGTTGCAGTTAAGCAACTTTGGCAACTGGTAGTTCCTCAATGGAAACCATCTCAGAACTTGAAGAAAAGATAGGTTATAAATGTAAGAAGAAAAATAAATTACAAATAGTTATTGGCAATCCTAGCTTGGAGACATTGCTCAAACAACGGTTTGCTAGTTTGGATGTCAACAGAGAACTGCTATTGGAGCAAACTAGCAAATTTCTGTTGAAGTAGAAGAAAGAAGAAGGGAGTGCCTGAGCTCACTGATTGTTTCAAAGCCCCCATATCATAGTTGGAAATATCAGAGATGTAACATCTCAGTGCAACTAGTGTGTGTGTTTTCTAGAAACATATGGTCTGAGAGAACTACTAATAGCAATTATTCCTTTCTTTTTTTCTTCTTGAGAGTCTTTATTTACTGTTTAAATGTATGACATATAAATAATCTGCATAATATCACTTGCTAAACTTGATCTCAGCTTGGAAATGATTTTTAGAGTCAGGATGAAAATGTCCCTAATTGAAATTTGGGTGATGCATTGATGGTATTTGCTAATTGGTTGTCATTTTAGCTGTGCTTTGGGGGACTATGAGCATCATACTGAAGTTTTGGAGTCTATGTGTTTACGAAAAGTACCAGAAAGCTATTTGTAGGAAGCTTTGTTAAACAATCAACAGCCTTTATAACAACATTTCGAATAGTCTTTTACAATATACCAATGCACAATTAAATTTAATTGTCATGATTAACATTACTAAGCAAAAGTGCTAATGAGTCTGGGAAGCATCTGTATAGGTTTTTGATTGCTGATGCATCACAAAACATTTTGCACTATGTATGCATCTTCTGGGGGCCCGAGGAAGACAAGGATCCTGCTTTAGCAACAGAAATACCTATTACTGGCTGTTGCTGGGCTAACAAAGCTTGTGTTTAATTTCATGTCAATATATATATATAGTTGCTTTAAAATTGAATTGCAAGGAAAAGCTTTTTTGTATGCCAACATCAATTATAATTGCCAAATATAATAAGTGTATGCTTTATGAATTTATGTCAAATGCTCCCCATTTCCCCAATTCATGGGAAGCTCAAGGACATTTATAAAGGGTGTAGGTACATTTGGATGGGGAGAACACCATGTTTGTGTAATACCTGTTTTACGTACAGGCAGAACATGCATATAAGCAAATAAAAGCAGAACACAACAGAAGCAAATTAAAAGCAAACAACAAAACTGCCAATCTTGCATCAAATTCCCAAAGCAACAACGTGCTGCTAACAGTCCAGATGAATTTATAGCTCTGGATCAATCTTTCTTCGGACTCTTTATCTTCCTCTCCCATTAGCTGTTATCAGCATTATATTCTAGCAGTGGAGTAGAGAGCCCCCACTCATTAAGGAAAATTAACACCTCTTATTCATGTCCCTGGACTGACCATTTGTCTATTTGATGAAACCTTAGTGATAGGCCCATTCGTACTGATCGAGACTGCAAAATTCATAAGCATGATTTCCAAGTAGAGTTGTCCAATACAGCATCTGACAAACAGAATTCTGTTGTTTGGGGTCATGGGGCCAGTGAGTGGATACTCTGGCACTCTCATTGGCCCTGCAACCTCACAGCTGGTGTTGGATTGGCTGAGCTCACCGCTGCTGAAGAATACAGTGAGCAGGGCCGTCTTAAGGGTATCCAGCGCCGTGGTGCAAAAATCCCTCCTGCCCCCTCCCACGGGCTTGGAACGGCAGCTAGCAAGTTTGCTGTTGCAAGGGGGCATGGCGGGAACAGCACACCGAAAGGAGCCCTTTCAGGCGCTGCTCCCACTGCCCCCCCCACCTGGGCGGGCTTGCTAGGCGCCGTTGGAACAGTGGCTAGCAAGCCTGCTGTTGCAAGGGGGCGTGGTGGGAACAGCGCACCAAAAGGCCTTGGGAGTGGCCGGAGCTCCCCCACTCGCTGGAGCACCTCTGAGAGGTTGGCGCCCTGGCACAACGCGCCAGTCAGTCCAGTAGGAAGGATGGCTCTACCAGGGAGAAGTTGGCGCCCTGGCACAACGCGCCAGTCAGCCCAGTAGGAAGGATGGCTCTACCAGGGAGTCTTTCCCTCCTGCTGTGACTAGGTCACCTTCTCCCCTGGTTTCCCAGAACACGCAATTAAATGAAGAAGGCAGAGCAACAAGAGACAAAATGACAGAGCCTTAGACTGCTGAGGAAAGAACCGGGGAGGAGCCTGAGAGAGTGGTGGGAAGGCGGGGCCCTTCAGTCCTTGCAACTGCCTCATTGGGGCAAGACCAGCTGGGAAGAGTTGCTGTGATCACTAGGCCTACCTACACTGTTTTGGTTTCTTCAAATAATTAACTTTACTGACACTGATGAGGTTTATTATTATTATTATTGCTTACCTACTCGTGACTCCAGCTCCTGAGAGCATCTCAGCCATGCTTCCTGTCCAACCTGGCAGTGCCTTGGAGTGCAGCAACCACAGCCCTGCTTCTCATGCTGGCCAGAGCAGAAGGTGCTGGTGGGCAGCTAATGTTTGCTGCTTCAGGCTGGCATAGCAGAGAGCTTGTCTGGCTACTGGACTGGCTTGGAACCCCACAAACCTATGAGTTACCCAGCTATACATCTCCCCATTCTGCCCTGTGGAACTGTTGGTGGGCACAGCAGGGCCCTCTGGTGGCAGAAGCCCCTCCCCCACACCCCAAACAGCTGCACAAATCAAGGAGTAGGATTGCTCTGCCCTTTTGCCTAGTATTGTGCAGTCCTCGAAACCAGGCAAGCTTGTGTTAAGCTGTTTTTCAGAGTGGTTTTTATAGATAGGACCTAGAACTAAAGCTTTATGATTTGTTGATCAATCTTTGTTGATTACTTCAACACCTTGTCCCCAATCAATAAAAACCATAGCCAGAGGCATTTCTGCTTAATCTTACTTTTTTCACATAATATCTGATTTCTTCCCTTTCATAATGAATTATGCATGCCTGAATTGTCCTCGCTGTACTGGCATTTGTTTCCACCCATTGCTCATCATAGTAATAGAGGAGATTTGTAGTACATATACAACCAGAATGAGCTCATCTATGCTTGCATTATATGTGTTCCTGAGCATATGTGGCCTTTTAGCATGAATACTTGACTACCAACAAGATTTATTTATTTTTTAATTAAACAGGCTTGCCTCTTTGAAAATGTAAGAGAAAAACAATGCAGCTATGCGTGTTCTGGCCCATTCCTCCATTTCTCCCCCTGCCTATTTTGTGGCAGAATTCGAATTCTTCTGTCTGCTGCAGCAGTGGCATCTGAGCAGGGGTGCCAATGGAAATGCAGAGCAGGAGAGGCCATGGCTACACCATCTTTTCACAGCCTTGCCATGTTTAAAGGGAAATGCAGTCTATCTAGATTGCAACCTAGCAACACTGCTCCTGCGAGGAGGCAGGAGGCATGTGGTATGGGATGCTGCAGCAGGTAACTGGGTTGAGTGAAATCCTGGCAGGCAAGGGAACAAGCTCTGAAACATGTGCTGATTATTGCCATTTGATTTGAACTATGGTCTGTTGGAACAAGCCAGGGTCGGAAACCAGTTTGAATTAACCATAGTTTGTCATTCATAATGGCAAACTATGGTTGGTTTAAAACAAGATGTGAATGCTTCCAATATCTTCCTCAGGTGTGTCCTGTAGGAAGAGGGGAAGGCTGAGGCTTGAGCAGACTTCCTAGCACCAAACTATGGTTTAACATGTCAGAACCGGGACAAGATAGTGTCTCGTGTCCCCTTACCACTTCAGACAGCTTGTTTCTCCTCTGTAAAGTGTTGTTTTTATGTTTGAAAGCTGTGTAATTTCCCTACCAAGACCTGGAATGCAGATTTCCTCCCAGTGTTTGATAAGACCTGGTATGTTGGGGTATGACAGACAAGATGTATTTCCTGAAACAATTCTATCTGTACCCTTTATGTGAGTATGGGATATAATTCTGCAGGTGGTAAAGTGGATCTGGAGCAATGCAGACTTCAGAGGAGCAAAATGAATGTTTTATCATTTAGGTAAGGCCTCAGAAATGATATGATTAAAGGTAGGGAAACCAAATATTACAAAATAAATTTAGCTTGGGATATTGTACAGAAATAGCTAGGGGGAAATGCAGTCTGAAGCAGAAATTGAGTTGCGCTCCAAGGGAGAGGTGTTGGACATGTAACTTTCCCATTTATTCAGTTTTGAAGAATGAACCCATAGCAGAACAAGTACGGTTTTTGTTGTCTTGAGAGAAATTGATAGCTGCAGGTAAGTGGTGAAATTTAATTTTGCGAGAAAAATATAAACTACTGTAAAAAAAAAGAAGACAAATTATATACAATGATGTGCCCACTTAAAAAAAGAATCACAATCCAGAGAGAGAGAGAGAGAGAGAGAGAGAGAGAGAGAGAGAGAGAGAGAGAGATCCATACTTTCAGACACGGTTTCGTTTTAACTTGAATTGCACTAGCAGGCTTTATCTAAATGCCTTCCACGAACATACCACCTGTTCAAGATGACCCTTTTTTGTTGCTTTTCCAATTGCTATCTTTTTATGGGGGATCAATATTACTTTTGATTCAATTTTTGCAGGGACAATTTGCTTCAGCTGTTATTAACAGTTCATTTGGCTCAAAGATTTTTTTGTCTCCGGTTAGCTGAAATTTTAGGACACACACTACATGTTTATTTTATTCTGATCTTGTAGTCTGGATTTGCATGGATAGCTATATTACAAGTGCATAATGCAAGTGTTATGCTTAAGCTATCTTGTACAAATCATGGTTTCATTATAGTTATAGCTGTTCTAGAGGCCTGGGAAATGGTGTGCTTTGAATACCTTCTCATCAGGAAAGAGGTTATATCACTTCCAACTACTACTGCTGCCGCTGTTAGTACTTTAATATTTGAATCACTTTCTGATTTTTGAGTATGAAGGAAATGTTCCACTGACTCATTGCAGCAGTTTTGTGTGTGTGTGTTCGTGTTCCCATGCGTATAGACTTCCAGGGATCACCTTTTCAAGGGATTGCTCAGATAGACACTTCTTAAGTTTCAGCACTGCTGCTACATCAGATGCTTCCAGCACTAAGGCTTCGTTACAGGTTCTCATGAGCAATGTGTAACTATGCAGTATGGTCAAATCCTTGGGTTACTGTTTTTTAACAGGGAACTAAAGGGTTCCAAACTACTTGCCCTAATGGATTTATTTATTCATTCATACAGTAAGTCATTTGATGGCTGGTTGTTCACGTTGCCTCTGACCTAAGGGCCAGAACCTCAAACAGATATCATTTCTTTCTAACCATATTGACCAAGAGCAGATAATTTCTCTTGACAGCTAACGGTAGAACAACTGTAGTTAGGAACCACAAAAAGATGTTCAAGTAATGCTCCTCTGCTGGGCCGTCCAATGCTCTGTGAAGAGACTGAATTATCTGTTCTGCAGTAATAAGGACTAGCGTATAACTCATAATTCATTTATTTGAAATATGAATTATCTGACAAGTTTCAACATAAACCAACGTATTGCAAAATGTACTTGTGTTTCTGAAGGAAATAATCAGAATCGGACTGAATAGGCATATAGGTGACTGGGAGCGGCCACCGAGACCACATAACACCGGTCTTGAAAGATCTACATTGGCTCCCAGTACGTTACCAAGCACAGTTCAAAGTGTTGATGCTGACCTTTAAAGCCCTAAAATGGCTTCGGTCCAGTATACCTGAAGGAGCGTCTCCACCTCCATCGTTCTGCCCGGACACTGAGGTCCAGCACCAAGGGCCTTCTGGTGGTTCCCTCATTGCGAGAAGCCAAGTTGCAGGGAACTAGACAGAGGGCCTTCTCGGTAGTGGCGCCCGCCCTGTGGAACGCCCTCCCATCAGATGTCAAAGAGAAAAACAACTACCAGACTTTTAGAAGACATCTGAAGGCAGCCCTGTTTAGGGAGGCTTTTAATGTTTAATAAATCACTGTGTTTTATTTTTCTGTTGGAAGCTGCCCAGAGTGGCTGGGGAAACCCAGCCAGTTGGGCGGGGTATAAATAATAAATAATAATAATAATAATAATAATAATAATTATTATTATTATTATTATTTGCTCTACAGAATTACACTTCGAGGCTGTGCTAACCAGATTCTGACATTAAACAGATAAACAGATCTTCACGTTAATCTATATATTTTAGAAAGTTGGTTGTTTGCCTGTTTGCTACGCATTTGGATACATCTTAAGATATTGTTACTAAATTTTGCATGATCATTCCTGAAATCAAGGAGCAGGTGGTTTCTTTGGGTCTGTTTTGGATACATTTCGGTACCTTTTTGAGCAAGATGAGGAACTGAACATTTCAAAATGCTGGTTACAAGACTCCTAGTATACTGTAACTTAATCCTGTGTTATTTGTGATTCACCAATTTGAACATAGACCACTAAATGTATTAGTTTTGCTATGCCCTGATGGTTATTGGCTTGTAGTAGCATGGAGGTGCATCATTTTCTTCTCTCTTTGTCTTCCAAATCTTTGTCGATGTTTACGGCTTTTTACATTAGTATTCATCTAAAATTTTGCATCCAGTGCTCGACCACAACATTTGAAAATGTCCTGTAATTTCAGTGAAACAACTTCTTTGTAATGCTGGGCTTAACACTGCATTGGGTTGCAGCCAATGTGTTTTTCATTGTATCATGTGTCTTCTGGAAGATGTTTATGTATTCTCATGGAGTTGGGAGACCAGTTGTCTTAGATACGGTTGTGGTTCTGAAAAAAACACATAAAACTAGAGAGAAAATCAAGCTTGTTTCCCTCTATCCCAAAATGAGAGAAAGGGGTTGAATACTTTTCTTTCTCCCATTTTCTTTCTATAGCTTTGGAATCCTGTTTTGTGCACAAGCCAAGATTTTGTGGGTTTTGGCAAGCCGCTTATACCTTGTTCCCCTTGGATGTTTATAAGTACATCTCAGTATAGGTTACATTTAGATGGAATAACCATGAAGTATAAAGGACCCTCTGAAAAAGATATTTGCGGTGCTAAGACATTTCTTGACAAGGGAGGAGGAGGGATTCAAGCACAGTATCACATTTTCATATTGTTATTTCTTTGTCCTGTAATGACATGAATGCATTGATTTAAGCTAGCGTATTAGACTTCATCATTTTGTGAGGCCCATTTACCTTGCGGTTTCCTTCAGTTCATTTGCAAGGCATCATTAGCCTGGAATTAGTAGGAAACGGAATTGCATGTGGCTTGTATGAGTTATTGGATTGTTCAGTTACCTTAAACCACAAACTAGCTTGTGGGATATAATATACAGAGGCAACCGAGATTCAATTTAATAGAAAGATTACACAAAATAATCCTTTATATCTGAATTTCCTCTAACCTGAAAGGCTGCTTTCCCCTAGAGACCTTTAAATTATTTCTTGTAGTTTGGCATCTGTGCTGCCCCCAAACTGGATTGTAGATGTTCAAATGTTAACATTTCTACTGTAAACCACCTAAGCATACAGACTTGGAAGTAAATCCTCTAGAAATCAATGGGATTTACTTCCATGTACCTAAGCACAGTTAAGATAAGGCTTTGAGAAACTCAGTGCCCACTATTTCCTCAGGGCACATTTGGGCTAGAGAAGGGCTAAGATGATGGCAAACAAATGAAATCATACAAACTTGGTATTACGTTGCTTTCCACAGACATAGTAAACACCTGGTTCTGAAAAGCATATTGTGTGTCTCATTTTGTGAGACTCCTGTGGTTTCCTCCAGTTGTTTTGTAAGAAATCATTAGCCTTGAATTAGTAGGAAACTGAACTGTATGCCAGAGACTCACATGGCCATATGGTCTTCTTTATATATGAAATTCATCTACACAGAATGCAAGCTAGGAATAGAACCTAGACCAGGACTCTTCATGACACCTAGTTTTTCCATATGAGTTAAATTTTGTTTTTTTGATGGGGAGGAGCATCCTGTTGTGTGAGCCTTTGTCTTAAACAGGAAGTGGTACAGCCTGAAAATAGGTTTGTTGGCTAGGTAAGAACTAGGTCATAGTATTAGTCAGTGGTGGCAAATGTTTTTGGTCAGAATGTCATGTCAGATCTAAAGCATGAGGCGGTTACCCAGTTCATACACCACAGTAAATTGTGGATCATGGTGATCCGCTGTGCTGAAATCTCAGTTGCTCTGCTTCCCCCCCCCCCACTCCTGCTGCCCCCATGCTGCCAGTGAATAAGCCATGGTGTGGCTTGTTGTGTTGTCTGAACTCCTGGCTCATGGCTAGTTTTCCTTCAAACAAACCACAAGTGGTAACCAAGGTTAGTTCTCAACTTACTGTTCATGGTTTGGTGGGGGCAAAACGAACCACTAGAACAAGTTTGGATGCTACAAAAAGCAAGACTATGGCTTGTTTGTTGGCAGGAGCAGGAGAGGAGCAAAGTGCCTGTGATTTCAGCAGTGTGCACCAGCACACTGTTCATTCACATTAATCTCTGCTTCAACATGATGTGTGTCATAGCCAGTCTAGCATGTACAACATTTCATTTGAAGGTTTGCAGTTCTTTCTACTGGCAAGGCACAAATCTGAGCATGAAAACAGCACAACTTGTGTATAGACCTGATTATAGTGTTAGCATGTGTCCTCCTTTACACTTGTATATTGCTACACAAGTACACCCGAGTAACAGGTGTTGCAATCTTTAACTAGAGCCATGGTACACCATGGCAAAACAGGTATTTCAGAGAAAACAAGTAAGTAACTGATGGTTGCAGTTAATTGTTTCCTGCAGTTGTGTGGGAGTAGTGATAGGACAGAAAATCACACCCCTCCGTAGTTCCCTGCCTGTCATAGTTTGCGAGCCTTTAGCTAGTTAAAATTTGAAACAGGATATGATTCTTATAAGGCACTTCATAATAGGTAACACATCACATATCTTCAGAAGTGTTTTGAAGTGTTTGGGAATTACCTTTGTGAAGAAATCAAGGGAAGGCTTTCTGTACACTGCTCCCTTTTGTAGTTTAGAAGCTCAGATTTAAGACTAGTTTTTCATTAGCAAAAGCCATTTTAAAAAAATCCCTGTTGATTTCCACCCCACCTAAACAAACTTGAAGTGCTTGAACACTTTCAAAAATCACATCAAAAGACATATAGGCCAAGATCCAGAGGACTGAGAAAACAAGGCCATAAATTGTTCTCATGCTTCTCTGCAGATAGTTGCACATATCCAAAGAAATTGTGTTAACATGAAACGAATACAGTGGTGCCTCGCTAGACAAATTTAATTCGTTTCTTATAACGAAAAATTCGTTGTAGCGAATCCCATAGGAATGCATTGAAATTTTTTGGGATTTTTTTTTGGCCCATAGGAACGCATTAATTGAATTTCAATGCATTCCTATGGAAAACCGCAATTAGCTAGACGAATTTTTCATAAAACGAATTTGTCTAGCGAGGCAACCTCCGCTCGAAAAATCCTTTCGTTAAGCGGAAATTTTGTTAAGCAGGGCATTCGTTAAGCGAGGCACAACTGTATATTGTGGCACACCACCCAAACTCCGAGTGGTGTGAGATTCCGGGCCCTTGCCCAGGGTTCAGTTTCCTTGGATTGATGGACAGCAGAGACTGTGGTGTTTTTAGGATATATACAGTAGTATATATGTGTGTGTGTGTGTGTGTGTGTGTGTGCGCGCACACACACACACACACACACACACACACACAGTCAGAGCCTATGATGGAGGGGCTCCCAGCATTAAGACCCCTATACGGTCTTGCTACTCCCATAGCCAACAGCCTTGCCTTCCCACCACCACTACCCACCCATTTTCTGCATGGCCTTGGAGCTACTTCCTTTGTTACCTTCATGGTCCATACATAGAGGTCCATTACCAAGAACCTCGTCTGGCTTTTTCAACAATTTGAATCCTTGCTTAGATTTGAACACTTGCTGTATTCAGGGATTAGAAGGGCCTCAGGCATACAGCCTACTGCCCCCACCCCCCACTCCGCAACTCATAACAATATTTTATTATTCATTATATTTGATCTTTCCCTTCCTCCAACATCTTCAAGGTATTGTATAAGGCAAGGTAATTTGCACATATGGAGCAGATTTTTAAAATATATATATTAACCTCATACAACATTCCTTGCAAGCTGCTTTCACAGGTAGAAGGTTATTTTTGGGTGTAAAATAGCTTCTCTGGAGGAGGGCCATTTCGACTCTCCAAAGAACCATTTCAAGGCAAGGCCAAATCAAATAGCAAGCCAACTAGGAGAGTCTAACTAAAGACACAGCTTGACCTCAGTAATCCAAAACCCAAATTATAGGGTCTGATCATAGCAATAGTCTTTCCTGTCACGTATCTCTGGAATTAAACAAAGGTATCACTAAATGGAATCTTCACATACTGTTCTCACGTTTAATTCAGCACTACCGGTATATACCATAAGGGATAAGTCTCAAGTCAGATGTAATCTGATAAAAGGGGGAAATGACATCTGTTTGAATACCATTTTTTTTTTTGCAGAAGGACCAAGGATGTTCACTTGTTCTTGTTTTTAGAGCAAATGGTGTTGAAGGCTTGAGATAAATGCACAAAGCTAATTATGTTTTCCAAACTTACACTATAATTATTGTCTTGTCAGAAGAATTGTCTGCATATATAAAATGGGACTGGAAAAGAGCATGTTGTTGGCATAACTGGTTATTCTATTGTTTTCATAAAAAGCATATCCCCACAGTATTTTCCTTATTTCTGGCTCTACAATTTAGCTTGCAACAGTGATATTGTCTTTAGCCAGTTTGTCCATCCATGAGAAACTTGACTTAAATGACAGTGTCTGCTCCTTTCATCATTGTACAACATTTACCCTAGTTGACCCATACATTTCTGTAGAGTTCCTACAGAGTAGTGAATCTCATTCAGCCATAATTGTGGGAAATAGTTTTGCTTGCTTATCTTCTGTGGGACAACCAGTGTCATATAACAAAAATGCTTAAGTCTAATTAACACATGAAGGGGTTAAAACCATAGAGTCACCTGTCCTGCCAGGCTTAGCTGGGTCACTCCCCCTCACCTTGGGAGGAAGGTAATCAAGCCTACTTTTCTCTACCCAGTCTACATGAGAAGCTCAGCATGTAAAGAGGTCTGAGCTGGTTGCTCCAAGCTCAAACTACATGGCCCAACAAGCCATTCTCGTGTTTATATAACAATAAGTTAGGAGCTTTCACCACTGTAACTAAGCCAGGTTTTACTGCCTATGTTTTCTGACTGATGTATGGAAAAGCACATGGACCTGACCTTTTAAAAATTATTTTAACATTTCTTATGTAGCCTGGCGTGCTATGGTCCATGGGGTCACGAAGAGTCAGACACGACTAAACGACTAAACAACAACAACATGTAGTTGGGAGTAGTTCCTCAAGCCTTCACTTACAAGGTCCTTTGAACAAGAAGGTTACTCCTGCTTCCCACTCACCACCACAGTATCTGTTAGATTTGTCCATAATTGGAGGGGTGGGGAGAACAGGAGAAGTCACTTACCCACAGAAAGATGGAAGGAAAACAACAAGGGAACATATGAATATATAAAGTTGACTTACACCAGGTGAAACTCTTGACCCATGTAGCCCAGTACGACAACAGCTCTCTACTGCCTCAGTCAGAGTCCTCTACTTGCACTGTTACACGAGATCCTTAAAAACTGTGGAGCTACCACTGAGCTGTGGCTGCTTTCTTCCTCGAATAAAAACAGTATTACTCTGAGGATGAGTAGGAAACAGCTATAGTGTCTCTTAGCATAGGCTAAGGGAAGGTTGAATGGAGACACTTCCTCCACAGTGTCTTTCAGACATAGTGGCTTTCAGAATTAGTAGCCACTACAGAGGCTTGGAGGCTTCTATAGATGTGGTGTCTCATTAAAAGGCTTACACGAGAATCAGAGATTGGGGTTGGGGTTCCTGTGGCCCTTCAAATATTGCTGGAGTCCATCTCCCATTAGCTCCAGCCACATGGGTGCCAATTCCCTGGGGTCCTGGGTGCCCCAGCACCCACAAAATTCCCCATGAAGGGGCTGGGCACCCACAAATCTTGATACCTGGGGCCATCCACACTGCATGGCACCCAGAGCCCTGAACACCCATGGTCACGGGGCCAACATGTTTTCCCTTGATGTGAAGCAGTCCTAAAAGTATGGAATTCCCTACAAACCATTTTGATAAATAAAAACTTTGTCCTGTATACTGAGCCCTTTGCCATTTGTAAAGTTGGCAAGAATCCTGTTAATGTTATTCCTTGAGCCAAAATCCCTGGGCTCATCAAGCTGAGGTTTGAACTTTGTGCCTCAGGGCCCTCTCCACCAGTTATGCATGATTATGCAAGTCAATTCTCCAAGGATTTTGCTGAGTTTATGTATATGAAGGTACAATAGAATAGATCAACTTTAGAGCTTATTTTATTATTCTGTTAAAATCTTAATGAATATGTCCTTCCAAAGCATGTGCCTAAATAATAATTCATTTTTCTCAGTAAAAATAACATTACATTAATTCTTGCCATGGGAATACGTTAGCGTGTTTCTCGGCGAACATGTTTGCTGTAGGTAATCCAGTTATGGATACGAAATTCTGGGCAAGTAGCAGCACATGGCACAGAAAAGGTCAAAATCATTTGAGGTATAAAAGTTGTGTTTAACTGAGCAATGCAGAAATGAGATTCATTACTTGCAATTAATCCTCAAGGTTCCTGAATGTCAGCTTACAAAGGCAGCAGTAGATGCGGTTCATGGGAGGTAATTAATATTTGTTATTGCTCTCTTTTTAAAAGACTGCAGTTGAAAGGACTAGCCTGTGTCTGTTTACGACCAAGGCAATTTATTTTTGTGATAGTATTCTCTGCAAAGCCATAAAAAACATTTTCCTGATAAAGATGCCTACAGTTTGGTAGCAATTATGGTCTCCCTTTGTTGTTTTCTTATTATTAGTACATGCTCTTTTTAATTAAATGGTATTAATTCATAAATATAAATCAACATATATACCAGGTCAGGGCAAAACCTGGCAGATCAGATGGAGACCATCGCAGACCATGGAGGATATTGAGTTAAAACAAATGTCAAAATCTCTGTCAAGCCAGAAATGAACGGTGCTGGCTTTTCAGACCTTGATAGCTAGGTGCCCACTGCAATGCATTTTTACTGTTGCGGGTAGTAAAATATAATGGTTGACCAGCCCCTACAAAAGCTGTTTCTCTGTCGATAAGTCGGGGATTCGAACTGTCGGCCTTCTGATTGGCAAGCCCGAGAGGCTCAGTGGTTTAGACCACAGCGCCAAAGCAGTCCCCAATTATCTCCTCCTGCTGAAGCTTCCCATGTCACATTCCACTCTGTTCTAGATGGTATAATTTGGGAATGGAGGGTCTATAGGAAGGTGGAAGGGGTAGGAAAGTTCTGTTGCATGGGTGTTCACTCATGCATCTTTGGATCCAAACCACTGAATTCATACCTGAAATAAAAAAGGGAAAAAGCGAGTTCTGTAGAGTGCCATCTCATTCCCCAATTCTACTTGTTCTTTGGGAGGCCTGCTTGGTAGAGCACATGCTTTGCATTCAGAAAGTCCCTGGTTAATTTCCGTTTGAAAGGGTCTCAGCCAGTTGCAGGGCTAGGGGAGGCCACTGCCTGAGACCTTAGAAAGGCGCTGCCAGCCTGAGCCGTTGCGCAACGGACTAGGTTGACCAATGGTCTGACTCCATATAAGGCAGCTTCGTAAGGTCGATTCAGGATGAATAGAAATCTGAGCTGAACTGAAATGATGATGATTATCAAGACCTTTATTGGGGTGGAGAAAATGGAAAAACCTACCACCAGTGTGGTGTTGTCTACCCACATTTACACACACACACACACACACACACACACACACCATTGGAGCAATTCTGCAGCTGTTTCTCTTTTTCAGATTTATGGCTGCAGCATGTGTTAGGGAGGGAAGTTTCTACTTGGTAATCATCCTCCATGTCTTTGTATTCCTGAAAGTGATGCTGTGGCAGTGACTTCCTTTGAAGGTTTCCATGGCCTTTTCTCATTTTCTCACAACATTCTTAAGTCACGTGGAGGCAAAATGAAGAAAGCAGCACTTCATCCAAAAAGAATACTGAGCAGTTAAGTGAGCATGAAAACACTGAATGAATTGGTCGCAGCTAGCAGTGTAAAATGAAAACTCCTATGGCAACTGTTCTTACCAAATAAGGAACAACTAGGATGGATAATATTTCTTCACTAAATGTGGAAAGAACCCCTCCCCAAACCACCCCCCTACATATACATAGACATAGACATATATACTGAGATGAGATTTCATAGGAAAACTGGAAAAAGACTTTGTGGTTAACCTTGGGAAAAAAAGAACCCAGTGGTTTGATGTTTTCCATTATCTTCTAACAAGAGAGAAATAATAACTTTTTTTAAAAATATATATATCAACATTCAGTGAAGTAAACAAATCTTCTCTTTCAGTGGTACAAAAGCATATGTGGCCTTGTTTGCTATTTAATCTCAGCAAATTCACTGTCAAGTTTTCCCCCTCCCCCTCTTGCTACAGGGAAATAAGAAGTGGGAAGAATAGAAAAATAGAAGAAACAGGAAAGAATAAAGTGATAGGATTAGAGTTGTGTGCCAGCTGGGCAAGAAACTGTTTAGATTTGGTGGGAAGCATTCTTGCTTGCGGTTGAATAAATTAAAATCATGAGCCCATTTACTGGCAGAATTTACAACTTTTATAAACCCCTTTTAAGGGAAGTTGCCTTTTAGCCACATGATCAGAAAGAAATGAGTCCTGTCTGTATAGATAATATTATTTTTTACATACTCAGTCATTGTACATTGTACATTGTACTCCGTCATTTTTACATACTCCGTCATTGTACTCCTGGACTCTGGTCTGGTTCAGACGTTTGGTAAAAGGGCAGACCATTTTTAATTTCATTTAGCATTGAGACTCTTTCTCCTTTTGGGCAGGTTGCACCATCCTAAGTGAATCTGTCCTTCATGTAGATGTTTCTGGGTGATATGGATTCCCTACACTACAGCCATTCCAATCTGGCTTGAGACCTGGATATAGCTTTTGGACTTGTCCACCCTGATTGATTTCCTTTATAGGGAGAGAGATAGAAGGAGGCTTGATTGTCCTTGACCTCTCTGCAGCTTTTGACACCATATCACCCTCCTGGTGTGACTGTGAGTTGGGTGTTGTATTGAAGTGGTTCTTGTTACCACAGAATAGCATTGGGAAACTCCTGTTTGGCCCCATGTCATTTATGGGGTTGGGTCCTGCAGGGTTCAGTTTTCTCTCCCGATTCAGTTCGACACACACACACACACACACACACACACACACACACACACACACACACACACATATATATATATATATATATATATATATATATATATATATATATATATGAAACCACGAATAGGTTTGGAGGACAGGGCCATCAGTATGCTGACGACACCTAGCTCTGTCTCTCCATTCAGTCTGAATGAGAAGACGCTGTGCAAGTACTTCACCAATGATGGGCTGACTAAAGGCTAATAATCTGAAGCTCACAAGGTGATGGTTCTGTGGGTTGGCATCCTGTACTTCATAGCTTTCTTCATAGGATCGACTCAGAGCTAGCGTGGCTACTCCAGTATGATTAAAAGACTCATCTAAAATCTGCCAAACATTTCAGTAAATCAGCTCTGCCTCCTGGTATGCTTGTTCTTCCAATGCTGTGAGAGTGACAATTACAAAGGAAATTTGGGGGGAAGGAATGGGATGCAAGCTTGCAAATTCTATCTACACAAGTACCGGTATCTAGCAGAACTATATCTCCCTGTGTTATTGTAGTCACTTCTCAAAATTATTTCAAAGGTAGTGAGGCAACATTTGCCCAATTTCCCTTGCACCACCTTCCATGCTTTTCTGAAACTCTCTGGAAATTATTTTAGAGTTGCTGGGTGCTTCAAATAATAATACACAGCTCTGAGACTGCTTTGCAGCCAAACATTCAGGCCTTGCAACCTGATACAGTACATTGAAATCATTTAGCATTCTACTTTGCATTTTGTTGATGTTAGAAGCATTTGGTGGAAAAAATGGGATATAAACTAAACAAAACAACACTGGGTTTTCTAGTTGGAGAAGCTAATACTGTGAAAAGGAAAGGTGCCATAGAATAGACATTAATTTATCTTAGTTCCTCAGCATAGGGTAGACATGTGTACATTGTTTACAAGCTACAGGCACAGCTGATCTGGTGCTTGTCCAGGGATCCCATCTCTACCTCTTCCCTGAATCCTCTGGTATGTGTACAGGATGTGTCCCTTTGTGAAGGGAGGGGTCAGCTTTGCAGAAAACTCAGAAACAGCAATATTTTCTTCCCTCCTTGAGTGCTGCAGCCTCCACCTCCATAATTGATAGGTGGCAATTAGGCTTAGAAAGAAAGCCTCCCTGCAACACTCAACTAATTGGTTTTTTTCTAGGAGACAGAAGTGGGGAAAAAGAGAGAGCAAAGGATAGGAGAAAGAGAAAAGTATATTGGCGGGGAATTAGAAAGGGGGTGGCTCTGCTCACTGGTAGTTTTGGCCTGCTGATAGCTGACTCCATTCCTTCCCACTCCTGATTTTTCACCCCTGCAAAAAGATTACATCCAAGGGACTTCTGCCCAAAACATAAAAAGCTTTCCTTATACACTCAGTATAATCCTGTGCTTCAGGTAAATCAACATATGATTGTAATCCTGTTTTTGGGGGGGGGGGCAGTGCAATTGAAGCATGCATTGGAATGCTTTACAAAATATTCAGATATGGTGCTTACGTTTCTAAATACCATTAGCCACTTCGAAGCAGGAAATTCTTTTCAACGCATATGTATAACAAGCACTTTCCTTCTTCACACAATTAAAAAATATGTGCCATTTTTGGGGGGGAGGGGGGGATAGATATTAATTGTGATGCGGCTTTGAAAGAAAAAAAGGAAATTGCTAAGTACGGGGAGTTATTTCTGTCATTGAATACACCTTAAGTGAATGAATGACTAGCTCGACAGTTTTTTTTTCTGGCAGCTGGAATTTCAAAAGAAATTGAGGGGAAGAAAGGTTAGCGATTAGAAAAGAAAGGCCTGACCTCTATTCCAGATTTAAGTAAGAATGAGAAATACTCCCTGAACTGCCAAAGCCCACCTGTGGATTAGAGGCAGTGGTAGCAGTTAAGCTGTCATTCATGGAAATGGAGGAAAGGCAAGGAAGGTGGCTGTTTGCTTTAAACATCTTGGGGAGAGGAGGAGGAAGATTTCCATGACAACACATAGCAGCTCAAAAGCATGCAAGCCTCACAGCCAAGTGTAACAAAAAAATAAATAAAAATGCCTGTTTCTGGAATTCTTGTCAATCTTGGTGGACTGGGTTTTTTCAGCTCAGATACTGAAATTTTCCTATTACATTACCAAGCAAGAAGTGCAGTGGAAGATATTACAAAGTATAGCTGAGCTGTCATTACCAGTTTCATTTGATCCAGTGTTTAGGCAATATGGCGTAATCCAGACGTCATAGAAGACCAGTCTCAAAATACTAGGAATGTGCTCCAGCCTCATGTGTGTAATCCTCTAAGAGATGTGTGCTTCTTGTAAAGTTTAATGCTGCCAATGACTTCTTTACCATATTGGGTGATGTATAAAACCAAATTCAGAAATGTATCCCATCTCCCTGACAACACAATAATGTGGGTACCCATTATTATAGAAGTCTCCATTGATCAAGGCAAAGTCATGGCTGATTCCAAACTGATTCCAACCTTCCTCCAAACTTGTACCCTTCAGAAGAGCCATTAGATGCACTGAGGTGATTGCCACCGCTGAAGAAGTGGTGATGGGTAGAAGGTGGCCATTGTGGCGCTGGACCAGGGCCGGCTCTAGGTAGACCCCCGGTGGCATGGTGTGGCAGGGCGCCGGGCCGGTAGGCTGGGCGCCGCACGGGAAAGCCGCACGGAAACCATGCTGCACCCTGCGAGGGCGGGGGCGCCGGAGTGATCTCCGCCCCTCAGCGGCAGGGCGGCCGACCTGCTCGAGACTGCCCTGCGCTGGACTCTTGCCGCTGCCACAGCAGCAAAGAGAGGTGGCGGCAGCTGAACCCCGGCTTAGGATGGGGAAAGGCAGCAGTTTCGCATTTTCTGTTGGGGGGAAATGGGGCAGGCTGCCCCTGCTCTTCAGATGTTGCACACTGCAATAGGAGTCGCTTGCCCAGCATGGCAGAGTCACGGTAAACTCCTAGCAGCAGCAATGCCGCCACATCCTGGGAAGGCGAGGGGCAAGATGGTGGTGGGATTGGGGCTACATGGTGCACGGGCAGAACCAATTCAACCCTTACACTGGCGTGTTGCGCAATCATAATGTTGCTGCCACCTCACCCCTCCTCTTCCCTGCCAAGAGACTTTCGATTCACCAGTATGGTGGAGTGGTTAATTAAGAGTGGTAGACTCGTAATCTGGTGACCCGGGTTCGCTTACCCGCTCCTCCACATGCAGCTGCTGGGTGACCTTGGGCTAGTCACACTTCTCTGAAGTCTCTCAGCCCCACTCACCTCACAGAGTGTTTGTTGTGGGGGGGGGAAGGAGAATGTTGGCCACTTTGAGACTCCTTCGGGTGGTGATAAAGCGGAATATAAAATCCAAACTCTTCTATCCTCCTCCTCCTCCTCCTCCTCCTCCTCCTCCTCCTCCTCCTCCTCCTCCTCCTCCTCCTTCTTCTTCTTCTTCTTCTTCTTCTTCTTCACCTACCACCACTGGGCTACAACTCCCATCATCCATGGCCATTGGCCACCTTGACTGGGGCTGATAGAAGTTGGAATCATAGAATTGTAGGATTGGAAGGGACCGTAAGGATCATCTAGTCCAACCCCTGCAATGTAGGAATATGCAGCTGTTCCACACGGGGATCAAACCTGCAACCTTGGCGTTATCAGCACCATGCTCCAACCAGCTGAGCTATCCTGGTGTATACCAATAATATTCAGAGGGTGCCAGACTAGAGAAGGCTTGCTTATTCACTCTTTACCTCTAGGATCCGTACTCATATTTTCTTCTCATGGCCTTGGATATGCTAACTAGGGGGAGAAATAAAAGGAGTGAGATCCACATTATCATTATGTTCAGGCATTCACTTATCAGCTGCTCATGCTCCCACACTGTATATTGGCATTTTTCTCCTCTCTTGTCTCCTCCCTTTCTTCCTTTTGGATTAAATTTATCTGGTTTAGCTAGCCAAGGTGCTCATTGTTCGTTGAAATACCATTTTCATTAAATAGCAAGTCTGGAAGCAGTGTATTCAACTTGACATTGGTAGGTGCTTCTCAGATTTTATGGTATACAGTTAATAATTAGGCCACACATACCCCTAATGCCGGAATCTGTTTTGTGAACACAAATGCAAGTTACATTGCTTTACATTTTTTCTTCTTTTCTCTTAGGGTGTATTGCGGGTTTCTGTGTTCTTTTCTTTAGAAAGCATCCTAACAAAAACTTGCAATGATTTATATTTTCGTTTCTTTGAAAGGACACTGGTGCCGTTTTTATAATATCTAGATGGCCATCAAGCATGGGGATATTTCTCATATAAATTATTCTGTAATGTCATAGCACAGCACAGAGAATAGAACACCCATATCTTTACAACGCCTCATATTTTAATGTACAGGGTAATAAAAAGTGGAAAGATACTGCTATGCATCCTTGGAGTTAGTAACTTGCCTTAGGGCAGTGAAAGTTGTTCTGTTTTTCCCTTGGGAGAACAGAACAATTCCACCTCCCCCTTAAATCATTTTGTGACAGATAAATATATGCAGGTTGATGCACCAATAATTTTTTTTCTTTTGATATTTATCTGTAAGGTAATAGCAGCTGTACAAAGCAAAATCACTGCAAATATTGCTGTGTGAAGCCTCCATTTACTGTTTGATGTCTCATATATATAAACTGAGTTTTCATTTTTCTACATTTCAAATTAAACATTTTACAAACTTTAAAATATCGAATGACTTCCCTTCTTCTCCTTACATGGTTCATATTACATACCATACTTTCCTGCATATTTTACTGTAACCATTCAAATCAATTTTCCACTTTTACATCAATCCAATATTGTTTACTCTGTTGAATTTATCTTAATGCTGCCAGAGTTTTCAGCTGTGTACAATTATTTTTCATATACCATGTTTCTCCAAAAATAAGCCATACCCCGAAAATAAGCCATAGTGATAGGCAGTTTAACCTTGTAGGTTAAACTGTACCATACTTAAAAAATAAAATAAGCCACCCCCTGAAAATAAGCCACCGTGTTGTTGTTTTTGAGGAAAAATAAATATAAGACGGTGTCTTATTTTTGAAGAAACACGGTACAGTGGTACCTCAGTTTTAGAATGTCTCCATTGACGAACATTTTGGTTTTTGAACACCGTAACTTCCGGAATGCATTACGTTCAAAAACCAAGGTACAACTGTATTCAATAAATATTTTCTACTCTTCTTTAAATATACGTTCTTCTTTCTCTCTTATTCTGTATGTTAAACCTGCAAGTTCTGCATATTCTAACATCTTAAGTTGTCAGTCCTCTTTACAAGGGACCTCACTCACTTTCCATTTTTGGCCTAACAGAACACAGACCACTGTTGTTGTATACATAAATAAACTTTTCTGGCACCTGGGAATTTCTGTCTCAGTTATTCCCAACAAAAAGGGCTGAGGGTTTTTTTTGGGGGGGGCATTTTTTCAACTCATTATAAATCATTTCCCAATATTCTTTCACCTTTCTACATGTTGACCACATATGAAAGAAGTTCCTCCCATTTCTTTAAATTTCCAACACGTATCTGATTCTGCTTTATACATCTTAGCCAGTCTACTGGGAGTTAAATACCATCTATGAATCATTTTCAGGTAGTTCTCTTTCAGAGAATAACATCCAGTAAATTTCAAATCACTTTTCCAAAGTTTCTCCCAGAGCTTTAGGTCTATATTGTGTCCTATATCTATTGCCCAGTGCTTCACTGATGCTTTAACTATCTCGTCTTTTGTTTCCCATTCTAATAATGTCTTATATTTTAACTCTCGTTTTGGCTTGCAGTACATTTCAGTACCTAACAAAGCCCGGCATTTAGATTTTTTTGCAGAACATTGCCTATATTAACCATCACTTGCTTGATTTGGACCATCAACCGGGATCAAGTGTTAGGACTGAATGCTCCTCCATCACCCCTTCCCTCTCTTCCCTTCCCCCAGGAGCAGGCTGACCTCTTTGTGTCTTTCAGCCACTATGGCCATTGATTGGAAATTATCACAGTTATAGTCCAAAACATTTGGCAGGCACCACATTGCCTACCCTGACCTAGGGTTTCATGTTGCATCTGAACCAAGGAACTGTGGTTTAATATTAGTTAACAGACTGTTGGTTAACAAACCAGGAATATCGCATCATGTTTTGGCTTATGTTTCTGGTTTGTTAACCAACATCAAACCAGAGTTCTTTGGTTTGGATTTAAACGGATGCTGTAGCTCAATGTTTCAGCAACTTTGTGCAAAAGCTGGCACGTGATGGGAGGGGGAAGAAAGGAGGAGAGCTCAGTCCTGATAATGGTTTTATTTTTTATTAATTAAATTTATATAGCGGAGAGATGGGAAATGAAATGGCATATCCTGGAATAAATCGTGGCTAGCTGACTGCAACCTTGGACAGAAATTGTCCACATTGCAAACATTTTGTTGCAGGTCCAACTTGTAAAGCCCTATTTCTAACAGGGGAAGAATATTCAAGCCTGAGACATAGCCTCAGTCTCGTGCCAGTCACCATAATGTAGGATTGTATTGCCTCAATAGGATTATAGATGGCTAATTGCATAACATCTAATTTATCGAGACACACACAGTATATTAATCAGCAGGGATATTGCAGATTAATATTTGTGGCTATCAAAACTGGAGAGAAGCTTTTCCTTTCCATTCTTTAGCCAATATGCTGCTGTGTTTTTCCTCTTTGTGATTAACCCTTGCTATGGATTAAAAAAATAATGGTTTCTAATTTAGTGTATAAACACAGTCGTATTTGTGGCTAGGATACTTGATTCCACAATCAAGCATTAAGCTTAAACAATGCTATGAAAAATGTAATTTAAAAATGCTTAGATGAATGGTGTAATATGTGACCATTTGGTGCTAGTAAAGAAAAACATATTGTTATATATTTAATAATATTTAAGAGAGCCATTGCTATTGCAGTTAAGACGATGAATACTTTCATTTTGTTCTGACCCTTTGATGTCCATTTAACCAAATGCTGCAACTAAGAGTGAAAATTAAATTTACCACAACTCAAAGCAGCATAAGACCATGTCTTTAGGAAAAAGCTAATGTACTGATTTTAATATTTGATAAGGAGATTAGGCTGAACAAATTCAAATAAAGCTGCCAGTTAGTCAAGTGAGATATCAATTCTGATAAGTAAACCAAAAGAACAGTTAAGTCCATCTCTGCACTGCCAATTAAACCTGTTCTTCATATTATGAAAGACGCATTTTTAAAAAGGCAAAATTGTTCGTTGTGTGTCGATCCTTACGTAGCCAAAACTAGTAGGTGAAATAATTCAATGGCAGACCCTGGTAATACAGTAGTAGTGCTTTAAAACTGCAACATTTTGTTCCAGGTCTCACTTGAAGCAGTAGCACAGCCAGAGAGGTGCTATGGATGGGGCTGGCTTCCCAACACAGCAGGCTGAGAGGGGGAGGGATGGGGGTGGATTTGGGTTGGTGCAGTGCATGGTGCTGGAGCCAATCCAATGCTCCATGCACAGCGCCAAGCTTCCCATGTCTTATTGCCCCCTCTCTCAATTAGTGGCACCAACCCATGGTGTTGGGAAGCTGGGAGAGCATTTGAACCCCACCTAAACTGCCTTACCACCCACTGCTGACTGCAAGGGGTTTTTATGGTGGCGATGAAGCCTCTGAAAGTGGTTGGCTGAGATTCCCTAAAGTTCCTCTGGGAGGGTCTCTGGTTGCTATTGCCTAAGCTGCTTCAGTCCTAGAAAGGACTTTGGGTGTCACGGTCCGGTCGGCGGGCGTCAGGACCAGAGGCAAGATGGTGGTGAAAAAGCAGGAACAGGTGCAGGGCTGAGGGTCCAGCAGCAGGCAGTTGCAGGGTCAAGGAGCAAGGCAGAGACGAAGGTCCACGGGGCAAGAAGCAAGGCGAAGGCTCAAGGAACAAGAAGCAAGGCGAAGGTCCAAGGGTCGAGGAGCAAGGCGAAGGCAAAGCAAGGGTCCCAGGAGCAAGGAGCAAGGCGAAGGATCAAGGAACAAGAAGCAAGGCGAAGGTCCAAGGAACAAGAAGCAAGGCGAAGGTCTAAGGAACAAGAAGCAAGGCGAAGGTCCAAGGAACAAGAAGCAAGGCAAAGGTCCAAGGAACAAGAAGCAAGGCAAAGGTCCAAGGGTCGAGGAGCAAGGCGTCAACAAGGCAAGGGTTCCAGGAGCAAGGAGCAAGGCGAAGGTCCAAGGGTCGAGGAGCAAGGCGTCGACAAGGCAAGGGTTCCAGGAGCAAGGACCAAGGCGAAGGATCAAGGAACAAGAAGCAAGGCGAAGGTCCAAGGGTCGAGGAGCAAGGCGTTGACAAGGCGAGGGTCCAAGGAGCAGGAGGCCAGATGCAACCAGGCAGGGATAGCGTTGCTGTGGCAAAGAGCTGAAGGGGAAAGCTGGGCTTTTATCCCTCCCAGCTCCTGCCACCAGGTGCAGTGAGATCTCAAGTGGCCTCACCTGGGTGACTACTCCTTGCCTCTCCAGCACAAGCTGAGGTCTTCACCTGTGTGGCCACGCCTTGCTTCCCCAGCACAAGCTGAGGCAGGCCCCAGTCCTGCAAGGCACCACAGGCCCCAGAGCCTGACTCCTGCCCATACTCCTGACATTGGGTAGTTAGAAAGGGAGGAAGCAGCAAACCAAGGCAAATGAAACAAAGAACATGACCCTTAGGGTCCCTTCCAACTCTACAATTCTATGATGCAGTGGTTACACTGTCACTATGCCACAAATTTCCTATACAGGTTGCACAGTCTAGTAAAAAAAAGTTGTTGACTTTGATGGGCATAGTTGCTGAATGTTGTTGCCCATGTTGAGATGTTAACATGGGCAAACACTGAAGAAAGAGGATAATCATGCAAAGCTTTCTTAATAAGTTTGTTCTCTCCTTTTGATATTATCTCGTGAATATTTTGAACAAAGAACACAAACCTTCTAAAAGTCTGTGTAATGAACTTGTTTCTAAATTCACAAAGACCTTCTGCTGTGAAAGCAATTGCCAAGATATACCTCTGCAGTGTTCACAGCAGATGGGAAAGAGTGGTTTCCTGGCCTAGCTAACCATCGGGAGGGACGCTGTGCCAAGACATAATTGTGCTGATTTGTGTACAGATTCCAAAACCTGTGTTTGATATGCAGACTGTGACGGCATGAAGGGTTAGAGTTTTAGCAGTGTCGGGAATGCTCCCAATACATATGGCAAACAATACGCTTATTGAAAAGAAGAATTGGTATACGTGGCTGAGAATTTAAAGTCATACTTAATCCATCACCCTGCTCCTTATATCTTCTAAACACTTGTGTATACTTTGCCATCTGTCTTTGTGTTTTAATCACAGTTGCTATTGTGAATGGGTGTTTTCTCCGCCTCTGCATTGTTTAGCCAAGTAAATAAAATCATATGAAATTTAACTGTTTCCTATACCAGGGGTGGGCAGACTTCTGGCATCTCAGAGCTATTTTGGGTTTTTTTACTAGATCCCTAAGATCTACCAGCCAGTGGCAAGTGCAAAAGACATATACAGTGGTACCTTGGTTCTCAAATGCCTTGGTACTCAAACGCCTTGGTTCCCAAATGCTGAAAACCCGTAAGTGTTTCGGTTTTTGAAAGTTTTTCGGAAGCCAAATGTCCAATGTGGCTGTCAGCTATTGTTTCTGGGGTGGCTGCACCAGTCAGAAGCTGTGCCTTGGTTTACAAACATTTCGGAAGTTAAACAAACTTCCGGAACAGATTTTTGGCGCTTTTGTTTTTGCTATTTATTTTGTGTTTTTGAGGCTTTTTCCAGTTAAATTTGTTTTTGTGTTACTGTGTGGAACCCAGTTCAACTTCTGATTGATTAATTATGTGTCTGCGGAAATGGATAAAAGCCCCCCATCCAAACAATGACTATCATTGGTGGAGGTAAAAAAATAATAATTTTAATTTTTATCATCTACAATACTGTCTTCTTTATTTTATAAGAAATTATTGCTTTCATTTTATTGATCAATGGTCTTGTTAGAGAGTAAAATTCATGTTAAATTGCTGTTTTAGGGGTTGTTTTTAAAAGTCTGGAATGGATTAATCGGTTCTGCATTACTTTCTATGGGAAAGAGTGCCTTGGTTTTGGAACGCTTTGGTTTTGGAATGCTTTGGTTTTGGAACGGACTTCTGGAACGGATTAAGTTTGAGAACCAAAGTACCACTGTACTTAGAGATTAAAAACAGGGTGCCTCTGAACATATATACGGTTATACGGTATTTCTTTTAAGTACAAGAACTGAACTGATTTCACTGTCGTTTCCTTGGAAAGTTCACACCTCTAAGCTTCCTTCATTTCATCTGTTGCTGGTCATTCAATGGTAGAGGGGGAAATTAGGATAAAAGTGGGTGTTCACAAATTTTGTCAATGCAAGCTTCTCAGGTACAGCAATCTTAAGTGAGGCTAGAGAAGGGTAGAGCAGTGTATCTATTACTGTATGCCCAGCTCTGCCAGTTTATGCCAGCCATGATGAAAAGGTGGAAGGTTTGTTTGTTTTGTTTTTCCCTTTGCACTTTTGCTACACCAGCTCTAAGCTGGCATAACATCAAAAAACATTGGGAATTGCCCCATTAGATTAAATATAATCAAGCAGATGTTTGAGTTACATTTATTGGAAAATATGAAAGGAACACAAGTCTGTAATTGTTTAATAGTCCTATCAAAATATATGAAATATATATGACATCAACTGTGGTCAGGGCACTGGAGTAGAATTTATAATTGCTTAGTAGATAAGTCCTTTGTCCATGGAGTTTTCTTGGCAGGGATACTGGAGTGGCTTGCCAGTTCCTTCTCCAGGTGGATCACGTTTAGTCAAAACTCTCCACTATGACCTGTCCATCTTGGGTGGCCCTGCATGGCATAGCTCATAGCTTCTCTGAGTTATTCAAGCCCCTTCGCCACGACAAGGCATTGATCCATGAAGGGGGAATTAAGATTGCCGGAAGAAATATCAACAACCTCAGATATGCAGATGACACAACCTTGATGGCAGAAAGCGAGGAGGAATTAAAGAACCTTTTAATGAGGGTGAAAGAGGAGAGCGCAAAATATGGTCTGAAGCTCAACATCAAAAAAACCAAGATCATGGCCACTGCTCCCATCACCTCCTGGCAAATAGAAGGGGAAGAAATGGAGGCAGTGAGAGATTTTACTTTCTTGGGCTCCTTGATCACTGCAGATGGTGACAGCAGTCACGAAATTAAAAGACGCCTGCTTCTTGGGAGAAAAGCAATGACAAACCTAGACAGCATCTTAAAAAGCAGAGACATCACCTTGCCGACAAAGGTCCGTATAGTTAAAGCTATGGTTTTCCCAGTAGTGATGTATGGAAGTGAGAGCTGGACCATAAAGAAGGCTGATCGCCGAAGAATTGATGCTTTTGAATTATGGTGCTGGAGGAGACTCTTGAGAGTCCCATGGACTGCAAGAAGATCAAACCTATCCATTCTTAAGGAAATCAGCCCTGAGTGCTCCCTGGAAGGACAGATCGTGAAGCTGAGGCTCCAATACTTTGGCCACCTCATGAGAAGAGAAGAATCCTTGGAAAAGACCCTGATGTTGGGAAAGACTGAGGGCACTAGGAGAAGGGGACGACAGAGGACAAGATGGTTGGACAGTGTTCTCGAAGCTACGAACATGAGTTTGACCAAACTGCGGGAGGCAGTGCAAGACAGGAGTGCCTGGCGTGCTATGGTCCATGGGGTCACGAAGAGTCGGACACGACTAAACGACTAAACAACAACAGTAGATAAGTCCAGGCACACATAGAAAACTCTGAAACTAAAAGGGCTATTGTGGCGGGAAACAAAGCCTTTCCATTTGCAGATCTAAAATTTCACAAAATAAAGAGTTATGTTTGTTTTTTGTTGTCAGACATTCCAGATATAACCACCACTTGAAAACAAAAATGTAAATTTATTCTTATCCATCATCCCTACTCAAAATAGTCATGTTCCTCTGATCCTGTTGTTCATTTGTTAATTAGAAGGGTTTATTTGAGGGAAAGGATTCATTTTTCCCGTTATTTATATTTTTAGTTGTTTTAACAACAATTATATGTTTTGTAAAGTCAGTTAGAACTAGGGTTAAGGGAAAATGTTTTGCAATAACAAGAAACAGTATTGAGTACTTTTTGTCATTTTTATTCAGTCAGACCAAATTGACAGATTCTTGGTGCAGATGGTTAAAATTAACACAGTAGACCTCTTTTGATTTTTAATAAGGACATCTTGACAGAAGACTTTGAATTGAATGGTACAAGGGGTGGCAGCAATTGCATTAAATTTGCATTTTCTCCTGTCCAAGCTGCTAGACTTAAAGAAACAAAAGCACTCAAACCGTTGTGCTACAATCTTTTTAAAGAACAATCCTAACGGCAGAAATGCAATTAATGAGCAGTCACAAAATTTTGGTTATCGCCAGATTAAAAACAACCCCCTTAGATCACATTTGAATTGAGCGATACATCTTTCCCCTCTTCCAATTTCTGAGGCTTATTGTCCACTTGGGACTGATGTCACACATTTATATGGAAATTGTGTTCCTATTTATGACACATGGAATTTATGCAGCTAGGGTTTACTGCATATAGCAGGACTATAAATAAATTCTCTGTGTGAGATAACATTAAAGCGCGGGGGGGAGACATTTCTAACAAAAATGTTAATTGAAATATATGGCTTTTGACTGATTACCTGCGGGGGAAAACATTGATGATCATTTTTATTGTTTATAATTTTAAACTGAGGAATAGAATGCTTCTAAATGCTGCTTTACAATATGCCACTGAACACAGCAAAGAGTTTGACTGGCAGGCTCAGCTGGCAGCTGTGACCTATCCGGAATAGCTATATGTCTGCCTATTAATCTTTCTGGAAACTCCTTTGCTTAGACTCTACATTTAAGCCTAATTAAGGCTCTCAACTTCCCACTTGGTCTATCTGAAATTCTAGTCATTTTATTAGACCTACATTTTCAGAATTTCAACACGCAAACTTCAAGCAATAAATTAGAGCACACTAATACACCCAGCATTGCATTTCCCCCCACCAACAACAAAAGCTTTTGCTGCATATTTTGAAGGAAAGCGGGGAAGGGAAATGACAGAGGTGTCAATAATGTATCATCTTTTGTTGTTGTGTTATAACACCCCACCTTTCACCCAAGGGAGCATGCACAGTTCTCCCCTTCTTACTTTATCCTCACACCAACCTGTGAGGTAAGTTAGGATAAGAGACCGTGACCGGCTGAAACTCCTCTTGTAGGTTTTATGGCTAAATGAATTGTAAACTGACACAGTAGCCTCTATACCACATTGGCCAAGGCCATTCCTGGTTTTTGCAATTCGGCTTCTTTGTTGTTGCTGCTTGGTCAATGAAAGAGCAGTGGTGTTACTAATCTGCCCTGTATACTGTCTGTATTTTGTGGGAGGGGTTCAAGTACATACCAAGAAATTAAGGTTTGTTCAATAAAGGGGATTAAAGCAGCCTGTTGTAGTGCAACAAATCCACTTGAACAAAGAAAGCGACTTTTTGGCATCATTAGGAATATGATGGGGGAAACGCAGTGCAAACTCTGGAATGACTAAATTATGAATAGGAAAATGTATAAAACCCCACAAACAAACTGTGGTAAATGCAGAACTAGTGCTTATTGCCCTGTAATCTCCCCACAAACAAACCAGAATATAATCTGGGTTCAGTGTAAATTTTGTGTAAGCAAATCAGGATGAATGTTCAATAAATAAGTTGTTTGGAGAAGCAATGAAACAAGAATCATCACTCTTGGTGACTACACTCGTCTTATAGCACTTCAGAATCTTCCAGACCACATTGACCAGAGACAACAGTGGATTTAAGTGCCTTGGATAGCAATAATTTCAATTCCACACCTTCTGAAAAAAGAACTTCTTTTTGGGTGCTTTTGTATTCATCTTGTATTTGCATCATATCCTAAAAGTAGAAAGTACGTAGATGAGAAGTCCTAATGAGTGGTGTTCTCCTAGTAACTAACTAGTAGAGGGCATCAAAAGTGCATAATATTTTTGCAGATGGCCACAATGTTCTCTTTGTCCCCACTACACCCTAGTACGGTGCCTTACTCTTCAGTTATTTTTAACAGGTGAATTTGACAAGGAAGCAAAGATGGCTTTCCATAAAATTCATGTGGCACCTTGCCATTGCGTTGTGCTTTTACTTCAGGAATTTGCCATTTTGCTTAGCTCCACAGCTCCACACACACAAATAAAACAAATGATCTTTATGTTTCAGGACCAAGGAACTGAGCAGTGGATCAAGTGTACTTGAATAGGAAGAACTGGATTCAAAATTCTATTTGGTCGCAATGGACCAGATAGCAAAAAAAATACATAGGAACTTTTAAAATTGCAAAAGAAATTATTTAATTGGGACAGCATTCAGATTGGCAGGAGTTGGGGGATGGGGCATACTAAAGGTTGCAGCAGCCAGCTCAATTCATCCCCCGTACTCAAGCTGATCTTACTGGAGGACAAACAAGGGCAACCACTCTGGGCAACCAATCTGGGCACCACATGCCACTCTCCTGTAGGATCTTCAGAGGCCCATGTAGCTGCTGAGACTTTTCTTCAGGCTTTGAGAATGGAAAGAACCATGTTCCAGCCCAACAGGAAGTGACCCATTAATTGTGCAAGACAATCTGAAGATGGTATGGAAGGGCTACTATTACTGTTACTTTTTAGTATGTGACTTCAGTGAGGAGAAACCTATAGTGTTTTTAAAGAACAACGGTGCATAAATCTTCATTACAGCTTTTCATCGCTATCTGAATAAATGGTAGGTGTTCAGAGCAGAGTTTGATTTCTGCAATTGTAAAGGGTAAAGGGACCCCTGACTGTTAGGTCCATCGTGGATGACTCTGGGGTTGCGGCGCTCATTTCGCTTTACTGGCGTACAGCTTCCGGGTCATGTGGCCAGCATGACTAAGCCGCTTCTGGCAAACCAGAGCAGTGCACGGAAATGCTATTTACCTTCCCGCCAGAGCGGTACCTATTTATCTACTTGCATTTCATGCTTCCGAACTGCTAGGTTGGCAGGAGCAGGGACCGAGCAACGGGAGATCACCCCACTGCAGGGATTCGAACCGCCAACCTTCTGATCAGCAAGCCCTAGGCTCTCTGGTTTAACCCACAGTGCCACCTGCAATTGTCACCTGCAATTGTAGCATCCCACAATTTCTTCAGAGAAACTTTTTGGCTAGTTTGCCTGTATTTTTCATTAGCATGATGTCTGAGTTCCTGTCAGAGGCTGTTAAGCTAATTTAAGATTTACGGTATGGAAGAGCAAAACGATGAAAAGGTCAGTAGGATTAGAGTACTATGTTCCAATACCGTAGCAGCAGATAAATTTCTATATGCAAAATTCTGCTAGAGTCGGCTTTCAAAATGTCTTAAGAAAATAGGGCAACAAATTGGATTGACAAGAACAACATGCTGGATGCAACAGATTGCATTTTAGACAGCTTGTTGAATAACGGTAACCCTTTTAATAGTTGAGTCTCTAAGGAAACTTGGCAAATCATAGGCTGCCACTGAAAATTATTTTTAGTGCTGATGTAAAAGCATTCTCACGTCTTTGAACCATGCTATCCTCTTCAGTCTTTTACAAAACCAGTAGAGTAGCTTAACTATAGATACTGAATAACTGAGTAAGCTGCAGTGATGTATTTTTCATTGACTAGGAAAATGATGATATCATTGAGGTTGTACACACTTCAGAACGAGTCCCATTGAGCTCGGTGTGGTTTACTTCTGAAGAAGATTGCACTACGGTATATCAGCTGAATTCAGGGATGGGCCATTAGTTCTGCCCAGCCTCATTTTATGCCCAAAGTCACAGAAGAAATGGGAGAGGGGTTAGTGAATGAAGTGATGATAAGAGATGGGGAGAGGAATCCTTTGCAGGCAGGGCCAGTCCATGCCATTTTGCCAGCCAAACCCCACTACTGACATTGTTCCCCGTACGCTTCTACCTGCTTGGACACCATGCCACTCTATACAGCCCCTCAATGCAAAGCCCCTCACCATTGTTTTATATTGTATGTTCCATAAATTATTGCTGATTGCATAGTAGTAAATAAAATAGAAATACTTTTTCTAACCTATTTAAATTAATGGAAAGACCAACCTAAGCCCCTGGTCATCAGCAGCAGGATTTAATAGAGTGGCCTAGCCACTGCCACATCTATGCCCTCTCTGCTTGCACCAGTCAGGAGAGAAGGTCAGGGGCAGGAAAATACTGACCTTACCCTATGCGAGTTCCCAGGTTGCAGGGATGGTTCAGGATCTGGCCGCTAATCTCTTCCTGGCACAGCTCTGCCCCCTCCCTGTTTGAACATTTGCTGATGCATTTATAGGATGAAAAAGGAAACAAAAGCTGTGTTGCAGGTTCAGTAGACCAGAATCTTGGTCTCGTATTTTGATAACGACAATTCTGCATTGCTGCGATATCAGGCATGAGACATTAAATCCTCATAACACTCAAACTTTTATGGGGAATGTTTGTTTACAGTAAGAAGCAATAAACATTTGCTTTTCTCTCTAAGGAAAGAATGACAAATGGGATGGGAACAAAGGAGGCACTAGTGACTACAGGCAACAGTCGTGCTAGTAATCAAGATTTGTTTAGTGCAAAATGTATTGAAAGTCATATAATCTACTAAGCAGATCTAAAAGAAAGCAAAATAAAAAAAATTCTTTCAGTAGCACCTTAAAGACCAACTAAGTTTTTATTTTGGTATGAGCTTTCGTGTGCATGCACACTTCTTCAGATACACTGAAATAGGAGTCCCCAGGCGCTTATGTAGAGAAGGGGTGGGGAGGGGAGGGGGTATTACTCAGAAGGGTGGTGGAAGTGGGTGATTTATATATATATATTTTATTATTATTTTTTTACTTCGACCCAGACCAACACGGCTACCTACCTGTAAAAGAAAGCAAGAAAGCCATTGCTCAAACAGGGTGGTTATTAAGACCAATGGAGAAGCAAAGATGCTTAATTCCTTTGTAGTCAGGTACAATGAAAACTTTAAATGTCTGCAGTAAAAACAAAACGTATCACCAGCCAATTGATGTTCTGCCTTCAATATATAAATAAAAATAAATAAATAAAATGTCCAGTAGCACCTTAGAGACCAACTAAGTTTGTTGGGTATAAGCTTTCGTGTGCATGCACACTTCTTCAGATACACTGAAACAGAAGTCACCAGACCCTTATATATCATGGAAGGGTGGGGTGAGGTTTTTCTCAGAAGGGTAGTAGGAGATGGGTGATATGACACAGTTGAAACAATAAAATATAAATGGCTTCATTAAAAAGAGAAGGGGCTACTCAGACTGAAAGCAAGCTGCACTGCAACCAAGGTTTATTAAGCTTGTGATAGACTGGGTCAGACATACAGTATAGTAAAAATAAAAAGAATAGGGACTGTAGACATTTTTCCCCAAGCACAATTCCAAGCACAATTCAAAGTGTTGGGGCTGACCTTTAAAGCCCTAAATAGCCTTGGTCCAGTATACCTGAAGGAGCGTCTCCACCCCCATCATTCTGCCCGGACACTGAGGTCCAGCGCCAAGGGCCTCGCTGCGAGAAACCAAGTTACAGGGAACCAGGCAGAGGGCCTTCTCAGTAATGGCACCCACCCTGTGGAACGCCCTCCCACTAGATGTCAAAGAGGAAAACACCTTCCAGACTTTTAGAAGACATCTGAAGGCAGCCCTGTTTAGGGAAGCTTTTAATGTATTTTGTTGGAGAGCCACCCAGAGTGGCTGGGGAAACCCAGCCAGATGGGTGGGGTATAAATAAATTATTATTATTATTATTATTATTATTATTGATTATTAAATCAAGTGATTGTGGTCCCGTTTAGGTGTTCTCTCACACAGTGAAGGGCAGAGTGAGATGCTCCAGTCTTCCATAATGTATGTCCCCACTGCCCTCCATGTGTTAGAAGGTAAATATCTTTAGTGGGGAGCCTGCTGTACTCGGGGGTCCCTATGTGATTTAGAATTATAAATGACCAGGACTGGGCACAGAGATCTGCTGGAGGGAGCAGGGCCAGGAAGCATGTGCCTGTCTTCCTTTACACAGTTTTAAGGACTCTGCCTATATCTATATTGCAGCAAATATCAATAAACACATTATTGGAAGGGAAGCAGTTTTTGTACTATTCCCTAAAAAATTGTTTTCCTTTAAGCACTGGACTCCCAAAATATGAATGAAACTTGAGCAACAATTTATGCTGATTTTTGAAGAGTGAAAAATAAAATAGTAACTGTTAATGAAGCACGGAATCCCAAACTTAGGTCTTCATTCAGGTAGACCATGACTCTGTGAGTAGCAACTGTGAATGGTAGGCGAAGCATATAAAATGCATGCAGGTCTCATTTTCTGAACCCTTGTTATGCGAAAATTCACTGATCTGAACACAAGGAATTAGCATCCAAACCTTGCTATCCAAACAGCTGGAGTTTTCCCACTTCCTTCTTTATGCTTCCTGGTCTTCTGCAGCCATTTTCTGGCAGAAACCATGCAGGGGCGAAGGGCGAGAGATTGGACAAATAACAGATTAGAGATGTTCCCATTGAAAATAATGGAAATTGTCAGCTCGTTATGCAAATGCTCACCTAGCAAGTAATTTCCTGGGATCGCATTGTGCTTTGGAAGTGGGATCTCCATGTATTCATATTGTTTTAATTGTATTTCAAGTGGTCCATGAGAGGAAAAGCTTGGAAACCACTGGAATATAGCTATCATCTCCCCTTTACTCTGTTATCTGTATTCTCCTGCTCTGCTTACCAACTAATTGTCTAAAAGTTACTGATTTTAACTCTGTTTACATGAAAAGTTCTAGCTACAGCCACACAGGCAATATCCTGGTCTACTTTGCCCAGCATGCCTTGCTCTGAAGGACCCACCACCCCCGTCTTTCCTCAGGGTGAGGTGGGGAGCCCAAAGCATTGCCAGCGTAGCTGCCACATGAGCAGCAACAAAGCAATTAACAGAGAAGTAGTGACAGAAAGGAGGAAGGCAGGTGATGGCACTGAAGAGTCATATCCAACCTGCATGACTGGTGGGCAAGGGTTGGCTTGTTGGCTCTGCAGACTAGTGAACCAAGTGGGGGCGGGGGCGGGGACTGGAGGCACATATTTGACACTACCCATGCAAACCACCTGAGGGAGTTGCCTCATTTTGCCTAGGACTCCTAAAGGGTAATTAGAGTATTTTGTCCCTCGTGTCATTCTTCCAGGTAAACAGCTAGCTGTTCAGTAGTCAAACCTACTCTTCCTTTAGACCTATTTTTATCTTCCTTGAGAACTTTGCAAGTAGCCCAATACCTTTTGTTTTAGAACTCTTACCTCCTGCTGCCCCAGTGCATGTGCCTTGATAAGCCGTTGAGAGAACTTGACGTCTTAGCATTCCCCTGTGCCTTGTTTTGAATCTCATTGAATGTGCCTTGTTTGAATAGTCACCACTTGGAATACCACTGGTGTGGACCAGCCGTAGATCCCCCGCATTTCTTGTTTAGTGGGCATCAAACTTCATTTCTTCACTCCCTTTTTTGGCCTAGATAACACGTAACTTGCTGTGTGCAAGGGAGAAATAGGATTTCCCTTAGCCTGCTATAAAAAGAATTTCTTAATTAGTAGGTCTTGGTGTGCTGATGTTTGAACACATGCAAATCTGTTGGGACAGAAGAGAGGAATCTTCTGATGGAAATAACTTTTGCATATATTTTCATCTTGTATTCCTTTGTGTATTCTCTGTGATTTGAAATACTGAAGAAGAAAAACGCTAAGAAAGGGAAGGTATAACAGTTCTGCTTTCTCTTCCAGGTTCCATCTGTATGCAAATTAACTCCCTCACTCATGCCCAACATATTTTTAAAAAACTACTGTACACTGTAGGACTTGCTTGTGTTAACCTTTCTCAGAATGTGTATTATCTAAAATATTTTTAAGTCTAGAAGTAGAAGACTTTCATAGACAACTCTTGACATGACTTGGGGCTCAGAGAAGCTCTGATTGCTGCTGCCAGGATCTTGAGTTGGGGGTGAGCAGTGTTTGCTGATGATACCAAATTGTTCAGGGTGGTGAAACAGGAAAGGGATTGTGAGAAGCTCTTAATGTACCTCTCCAAATTGGGTGAATTAGCACTAAAATAGCAAATGATTACCCATGCGGTGATAGTGGATAACTCGATGAAAATGTCAACCCAGTTTGTGGCAGTTGTGAAAAGGGCAAGTTTCACTCTTTGAATCATTAGGGAAGGGATTGGAAATAAACCTACCACTATCATAATGCTGTTATACAAATATTTGTTGTGACCACACTTGATGTACTGTGTGCAATTCTGGCCACCCCACATCAAAAAGGATATTATAGTGTTGGAAAGGGTTCAGAAAAAGGAAACCCCCAAATCATCAAAAGGCTGCAGCAACCTATGAGGAAAGCTTACAACATTTGGGGAATTTTAGTTTACAAAAAGAAAAAAAAGATGGCCATGGGGAAACAAGATAGGAGTGTGGAATATTATGCATGGATAAACTGGACAGTGATTGCTTGTAGGCTTCCCAGAGGCATCTAGGTGGCTACCGTGAAAACAGGATGCTAGAGTAGATGGTCTGATCTAGCAGAGATCTGCTTATGTTCTTAGTCACGTTGCTGTTGTTTAAAAGCTAGGATGTGCCCAGAGGAGGACAAAAACAATTTCCAAGTGCGGACCCTGCTAATCGAGTCATATGAAGAAAGGTTGAAGGAACTGGATATGATTAAGATCATATCACCAGTAGGCATTTTCAGATGAAGGTTTGTCACATAGATGACAGAGCTTTTTTTCTTGCAGCTCCAAAGGGTAGGACTAATGGATTTGAATTACAGGAAAGGGATTTGCACCAAACATTAGGAAGAACTTATTGACAATGAAAGCCGTTCAACAGCAGAACAGACCCTTCTTAGAAGGCCTCTCCTTCCTTAGAGGTTTTAAGAAGAGGTTGGATGGCAAGAATGCATTTTCTGCACTGGGGTGTGGGTGTGGGTTGGAATAGATGGTCTAACGGTAGAGATCCCTTCCCACCCTGTGATTCTAAACAAGCCATCTTTGGGATTAGAGACAGCTTTTTTTGCTTTGATAAACTAACATTTTCATTCAACACCCAACACTCTGCCAATGAAGTAAGGGGAAGAGGTTTGCAGTAGCAGCTCTTGGGCTAAGTGACTTGCAGAACAAACTAGACAAGACAACAGAGATGCTTGAATGATCTTTAAAAATTTAGAAATAGTGGTTGCAGGTACCCCCATTCTAGATTAAAGTGCTATGCAGGCAGTTAACTCTGTTTCCACCTGAACTGCTGGAAATGCCTGTTCTCCATCCCCAGTTGCTTGGTTGAATTCTTCCGTTTCCGCCTGGGCTAGAAGCAGGCTTGTGGCAAATTGTCCCCTGCATTGTTTGGCACCCACTATTTCGCAACTTCAATTTTGGTATGAGAGCCCACATTTTCTAAATATGGGTTAAGCCATGCTGTGCAAAATTGCCCACTTCTGCAAGGTTAAAGAGTTGGCCAATATACATCTTTTTCTCTCCAGATATCCAACTCAGGATATTAACAACTTAATAGGACTCACTTAGCTTCATTAAAACCAATTACCATTTGTATACTTATCCATCAAATTTTATATCTTCCATTTTCTCAGTCTCCTGTTGGTGTTTTTAGTTTGCACAGTTTTATTTCCTCAAGCAGACATCAATTTAATTTATTTTTACTTTTCCTATCATCATTGCTAAGGCTGAAATTGTGAACCTATGAAATTAGAAGCCTGTAGCTTGCTACAGTAGAATGAATAATGTTTTTGTGAAATCTCACAGATTCTGTATAACAAGTTGATGGTAGATATTAGAAACAGTGGATGTATGTTTATGTAATATAGCAATAATAAGAAAATTCATGGACCCGAGTATTGCATTTTCAGTCCTCTAAACAAATACACTAAAATATAGGGCGGTCATTAGAAAAAAAAAGTTAATGCTATTCTAGGATGCATCAACAGAAGTATAGTGTCCAGATCAAGGGAAGTAATAGTACCACTCTATTCTGCCTTAGTCAGACCACACTTGGAATACTGTGTCCAATGCTGGGTACCACGATTTAATAAGGATGTTGACAAGCTGGAACATGTGCAGAAGAGAGCAACCAAGATGATCAAGGGTCTGGAAACTAAGCCTTATGAAACTATGGTATGGGCTGTTCAGTGCTTAAAGGAGCTGGGTATTTTTAGCCTGGAAAAGAGACTGAAAGGAGATATGATAGCCATCTTCAAATAACTTAAGGGTTGTCACATGGAGAAAGGAGCATGCTTGTTTCCTCCTGCTCTGGAGGGTAGGACTCGAACCAATGGCTTTAAGTTGCAAGAAAGGAGATTCTGACTAAATATTTGGAAAAACCTTCTGACAGTAAGAGCTGTTCAGCAGTGGAACAGACTCCCATGAGAGGTGGTGGACTCTCCTTCCTTGGAGGTTTTTAAATAGTGTTTGGATGGTCATCAGTCATGGATGCTTTAGCTGGGATTCTGGCATTGCAGGTGGTTCTGTGATTCTATGATTCTATGTATTGCTTGCTGATATACAGAATATATGTTGAGATGTCTTGATGTATTTTGTGAGTAACAAGGATCTCAGGTGAAGCAAAATCTGTTTTAAGAAGAAATCTTGGTAAATTTTAATTATCATATTGTAGACCTTCATGGCTTTGATCCAAAGGTTTCTTGCGGAAAGGCACTTCTGCTTGTGCATCAGTCCTGCTAAATTTCTAATTTCCCTGTTCTGCTGTACCATCTAGTGCCCCATTCCACATGGTTGCAGAGGGCCCTCAAACCTCAGAAATGGTTCATAGTGGCGTTCAAAGGCATTCATAGTGTGGGAAGGAGCCAAGAAGGCCCTATTGCATCAGCATAGATCAACTCCCTTTTTTCCCCTGATCCAACTCTGTGATCAGAAGCTTGCTAACCACGTCTAGGTAAACATGCATTCTGGAGTTACCTGTGTTCCATAAGAACACAAAAAGAGCGTTCTTGGATCAAACCAAAGGCCCTTCTATTCCAGCATCCTGTTCTCTCAGTGGCCAACCAGATGTCTATGGGAAGCTCACAAGCAGGCCATGAGTGCAGCAGCCCTCTCCCCACTTGTGATTCCCAGCAACTTTTATTCAGAGGAAAACTGCCTTCAATTGAAATATAGCATAACCCTCCTGGCTAGTAGCCACTGATGCTAGATCCTTTGCTCAACAAATATTTGGATCTTGGGTAAAGTATCTGTTGTTTACCACCATAATTTAAAGGTCTATGCACTAAGATATGTAAATACCTAGAAGTTAACCGAGGTCATCACTTCCTAATGGTATGGGCTGTTCAGCAGTGGACAGCCCTTGGTCAGAGATGTTATAGGTGCACCCTTAACCACAAAGTACAAACTTCTATTAAATGTGTTTGTGTGAGAGTTATCAAGGTTGGTTTTTTTTTTTGAGGGGAGGGGAATGTTAGCAAGTATGCAGTTGAATACCACCCTTGTAATGTGCACGTAAACTTACATTATCCAGATCTAGGGCTAGGCCAAATAAGTCTCACTTGTCTTGTAGCCATTAATGCCTCGTAAAAGTGGAGGGGGAAACATTGTTGACTTTTGTTGGGCAGCGAATTCGAATAACTTTTGGGTGAGGTGAGTTTACCCTAAAGGCTCTGCTTCAAGGATGTCCCATTGGCTAATGGTGGAACTTTACCCCATCACAACTCTTTAGCATTCTAAGATTTCACCTACTCCCAAATATTAATTAAGTCTTTTTGTGAGCATTTTCACCCCTCCAAAAAGAATTGGCCTAGGCCTAGTACAAGTTAAATATATAGTATAGACTTTATTACACAATCGTATCATCAGTAGACTGTCAATATGTATTGTAATTAATGGATATACAGGACACAGTTTTGCAAAACCAGAGGTATGATAGACTAAAGGTAAATGTGAAAGCATGGTACGTGGCAGTGTTATGTAACTATACCCAGTATTAGCAGAATCAATATCGGATTGCAATCGAAACTTACATGAGGGTAAGCCATCAATGCAAAACAATATATTCAGTAAAAGAACTTATAAAAAGCTCCACATAGGAAAACAAGAAGATATGCCAAAAAATAAGTCAAGATAGTGAAGACTGTTGTTGTTGTTTAGTCGTTCAGTTGTGTCCGACTCTTCGTGACCCCATGGACCAGAGCACACCAGGCACTCCTGTCTTCCACTGTCTCCCACAGTTTGGTCAAACTCATGTTCGTAGCTTCGAGAACACTGTCCAACCATCTCATCCTCTGTCATCCCCTTCTCCTTGTGCCCTCCATCTTTCCCAACATCAGGGTCTTTTCCAGGGAGTCTTCTCTTCTCATGAGGTGGCCAAAGTATTGGAGCCTCAGCTTCAGGATCTGTCCTTCCAGTGAGCACTCAGGGCTGATTTCCTTCAGGATGGATAGGTTTGATCTTCTTGCAGTCCATGGGACTCTCAAGAGTCTCCTCCAGCACCATAATTCAAAAGCACCAATTCTTCGGCGACCAGCCTTCTTTATGGTCCAGCTCTCACTAGTGAATAGTAAAGACTACCTGTTTTATTTAACAGTGGTCATAAAACAACTGATCCTTTGTATCATCATTTCCCCGCAGTGAAGCTCTACAGTGCAGGCACACACAATCACTGGCACCAATAGCTAAGTGTCTGTAGTGGCTTTCTAGGATTTCAGTGTCCCTAATATGTTTCCTAATACTCCTATAGGTTTGAGAGGCCATGCTTGGTTATTTTATCTTTAACTGTACTTTCCACCACTTTTCCTGGGACAGACGTTACGCTGCAATTTCCAGGATCCCTTCTGGTTACCTTTTTATAGTTGGTGTTACATTGGCTGCTTTTGGAGTCCTGAGGTATGGAGGTTGATCTGAGGAACAAGTGACATATTCTTGCTAGAAGATCAGCGATTTCACATCCAGGTTCTTTGAGAGCATTCGGGTGGGTGCCTTCCAAACTTTGGCGATTTGTCAGGGTTACCCTTCCCCCAATTAGGCCTAGAACTTCATTTCTCATCACCAACATAAAATGTATTATATTAGGAGAAATTGCTTGCAAAACTGTGTATTTAGTAGAAATGCACACTGAAATACTAACAATTTTTAGTCGGGACTTTATAAGAACAAACAATTCACAGAATGACATGGAAATGTGGTGAATTGGATTTTAGATTGGGAAACAGAGAAGTTGATAGATTCAGCCATCCCTTACAGAGTAGTTTGCTAAGCGGCAACTGTCCCTTCTAAACACTGCAATTGTACTATATTACTTTTTAAAACTGATTGTTCCTTTCCTCGTTTTTAATTTATAAATAAAACAATATAGGGCAGTTCCATTTTCTGTACCCAATTGATTCTTGCCTGAAACATAAGCTCTCATTCGACTCAGTGTAAGGGCTTGTTTGAGATTACCTTTAAGAAGCCCAGAGGTATATCATAGATATGCATATTTATAGCAGTGAAAATATTTTAATGTTCTTTTCAGTTTTGAAGGAATTGGAAGAATGTGGCCTTAAAGCAAAATTCATAGCTTGGATTAAAGTGATTTAGCCAAGTCCTCAAGTCCTCCTTCTAACGATCGATGAGGACAGATCACAATCCTTCATGCTAAACAGGCGGGTGAGACAGATTATGCTGCTTAACTATATCAGTTCAGATATTGTCTTTTTCATTGCAAGTAACTTCCATAACTGTCCCATTAAAAAAAAAAAAACTCCAGAGTGTCTTGTGCATCTCAGACAATTGAAGGTCCATCCCATTTGATAGAGAATTAATCCAGGGAATTGAGATCACAGCAGGGAGCTGTTGCTACATCTACCTCCCTTGCCAAGCTCCTTCATCTGTGCCTCCCTAACATGATTAGAGCTGTCAGTTTTGACAGAACTCATCGCCTGCTATGTGGTTGAAAAGGGAGATGAATTGAATGCCTGGATAAAGTCTTGTGCCTCCTTTCCTTAGCAGGTAATGGGTGCACCCCAGGTAATGTGTTCACGTTCCCAACATGAACCTTTTGTACTGGTGGTGGTGGAACTCTTTTAGTGCGAACCAGTTTTTACATATAGATTGCTTTTGCTGGATTGGGAATGTAGAATGCTATCACAGAAAGTGGCACAGATTTTCTAAGTTCAGAGCAGGTGGAAAAGCTAGTCGGTATCAGTTTGCATAACCACTTAAAACTGAATGCGTTTTCATAGTGGTTTTCTTAGAACACTCCAAATTATTATTATTTATTAAAATGTGCTACGGACCTGATGCTATCAGCTTGAAGTAGTTGCAGAAATGCAAGGCACCACATTTGTCATTGCATCCTTTCATGCCGTGACAATTACACAGCAATCCTTAAAGGTCATATCAGAGCATGGAGAGCATATTGGACTTTGAGTGCTCATTGGGTATTATGGTCAGGAAGCTCCTGGTGTACTTCTCTTGCAGTGCTGGACATGTTTGTGCCTATGGTCCCTTTCATGCATTAGCCACATAAAGTGGACTCAATGGGATGATCAGGAAGCAAGGAACACTCCTGCTCCTCACATCAGGCAAACCACTGGCTGAACCCACAGCATTTCCATGCACTTGTATGGATCTAGGCAGAGCCATTTACTCTGGCTCCACTGCTGTTTGAAGCTGATGTGAGAAACAATCCATATCTATCCTGTATTTACTTAAGAAATACTGCTGTTTAATGCATTTTCCCTCAAACCAGCTTCAATCTGATTTAAAAATGGAAGCCACATTCTCCTAGCAGTGAAACAAAGGTGTGTACATTTGAGACATGTTCAGGGGAACTGCAGGTAGCAGGGAACCAAACAGGTAACGTGCATTGGGCAAAGACATGCCAGCCTCCTCTCTGATGTACAGTGGTACCTCGGTTTATGAACACAATTGGTTCCGGAAGTCTGTTCATAAACTGAAGCGAACTTTCCCATTGAAAGTAATGGAAAGTGAATTAATCCGTTCCAGATGGGTCCGCGGCGTTCGTAAACCGAAAATTCGTAAACCGAGGTGTTCATAAACCGAGGTTCCACTGTATACAGCAAACTGGAAACACAGTGGGGGAAACAACCTCTCTGCAATCTAGGCTGCTGGTGTGTACATGGCCAAGTCTACAAGTGAGCTGCTCTTAATGTGTGAGCATCATCGCTTCAGATGCCCATGGCAACACATGGATGTTTAGGGCTATGTCCCCATCATTGCATGGGTTGTCCTTCACATGGGTACTGTGATTGGGCAGCGAGTGTGTGTGTGTGTGTGAGAGAGAGAGAGAGAGAGAGAGTGGTAGAGAAGCTACCTTCTTAAATAGTAGCACCAAATGGTCAGACTGGGAAAAGTTATTAGCACTGGTTTAATTCCATGATATTTAATGCCGCATTGGTGTTATGACCCTTATATCTGACTATATGCCTTTAGCAGCAGAATTTGAAGTCTGGGAATCAGGAAATACACTTTTCGTCCACTCATTTGGAATACTATAAAATTATTGATTGCCTCAAATATACCATGGCTGGATTAGTTGCATGTTTCCTGAGTTTGAAGCTAAAGTTGCCTCTACGTATGACAGAGAACCACAGGAGGAGATGGAACTTCCATTGTTAGGTGATACTTAAGTGGTGAATTTATTACATACAAGGAGGAGAACATGCCAGGCAATAAAGCTCAGCAGAATTTTACAGACTCATAATTGGTTCTTAGGACAACTTCATTTTTAGCACTAGTTACCTGTCTCCATAATTTTCCAATGCTAATTTCCCAGTTGGTGTACACAGAATCATCACAGGGACTAGTGAAAACTTCAGCCTCTCAAATGTATATTAGATAATTTTCTGGTACCGACAGCTGTGTAATTATTTGATAAATTCAAGATTTATAAAGGATAACCTAATTTGCATGCATCATTTAAAAAAATTAATAGAATATGTGATGGATTGTTTAGCTTGAGTTAGGTAATATATGAACGCAAGTGGAACCTGGAACAAACTGTTGCAGAATGGAGTGCTTCTGTTCAGCTCCTAGTCTCTCCATTTCATTTATCACCACCCAACCCAGTTATTAATACCAAACCCCCCAGCAGCAGGGCCTGTGAGTATGCACCTTGGACTGTTTTGAGGGGTTCCCCCCCATTCTAAACAGTTTCTCTACTTTTGCAAAACCTAGGGTTCCTCCCAAGCCAGATCCTATTACCTCATAGTTCCATAAGGGCTTGAAGAATTGAGATTGCTAGTTGAGGTGGGTAGCCTGCAATAAAATCTGTGTGAGAGAGACAGGGCTGTTTTAAGCCTATGCGGCGCCAGGGTGCAAAGATTCGCCCAGTGCCCCCACCCCAGGTTGTCCAGTCCCAGGCTCATAGCAGGCAGTGCCAGCTGGCCGCCTCAGCGTCTCGCTGGCTTGGTCGCCCCCGAACTCGTGGTGCAGAGCCGCCCGCAACAGAAGAGCCCACCACGGCGCTCTGACCAATGGATGGGCTCTTCCCTGGACTCTCAGGCCCCAGACTCTTGGCCTGGCGCCCCTGAGAGCCTGGCGCCCGGGTGCCCCACACCTCTACCTCCTATGGGTAAGACGGCCCTGGTGAGAAAGAGAGCCTTCAAAGTTCCCTCTGATCAGGCAGGAGGCTGCCTAGAGCCAATGGACAGTTAAATGCTTATATCTATGTGTCTTTTCCTCTCTCCTGCTTTCCCAGCCACTTCATTCAAGCCCTCCTCCCTTCTGGTTTTCAGTTTCTCCCCTTACAACAGCCAACCAGCCTTTTGTGAGCAATGAGCATGCTCAGGCCCCATTGGACTGTTTTGTGGAGTTCCTCTGCCAGGTTCCCCAGCCCGACAAAGAGATTTGTTCTTGTGCTTCTGTGAATGTTGGTGTTACCTCTGAGTCTGCTGATACCTCTCTCTTGTGTGGGATGCTACCATAATTGTGTACGCAGTTGTGTTGGCAACACTTACTCAATATAATTTTTCAAAATGTGTTTGTTTACTCATTCACTTGAGGCATTTATGTGCTGCTTAATCATTAACATTTCTAAGCAGTGTATTCTGTTTCAAACATCCAGATTAAAAATAAACTAGTTAAGATGGTGCAGTTAGATTTGAGCCAGTTTACTCTGATCAGTGTCAGTGAAAGGAATGAAGTTGATGATCCTAATCGCTTCCATCAGACTGTTGGGGCTCTGCAGAGTAGTAAGGTCACTGCCTTATATGCAACCCTGACATCATAGTGACCAGGGAGGAAGGTGAGGGGCACACAGATCATTGTGCCTGGGCTGGTGCAGATCCCAGGCCAGCTCAGCCCCGACCTCAAACACTTAGTTTTGGTGCTTTCCAATGGCTATGTTCAATGGAAATCTCATTCAGCAGGCAGAAGGCAGAGTCTTCAGTTCCATAGCTGCCAAGTCTCTTGTATTCCCCGGGAAACCCCCGTTTTTCCAGCCGCTTCCTGCTGGCAGCCCGGATTTTTTTTTAAAAAAAACCGTAAATCCCCCGGATTCTTACTGGCCCGGGGAGGCTCCTTCTGTGCATGTCTGGAGTCTCTGGACATGCGCAGAAGCGATTTCTGGCGCTGCGGCCATTTTGGAAATGGGCAGAGCACGCGTAGAAGCAACTTCCGGTGCTGCTCTGCCCAGTTCCAAAATGGCCACAGCGCAATTTCCGGTGCCGATCCCGGATTTTCCAATCTGGGAGTTGGCACCTATGTTCAGTTCAGTGGAATGACACTGGTGTCACTTCGCAGGCAGCAGGAGGTCAACAGAGGAGTAGGGCTGTGCAGGCGGATACCTCTACTCAAACTAACCGTGCGCCCCAGTCTGACAAAAAGAGGGTTAGATTGCTCTGCCCATCACATAAATTATAGGTGACTCCATTTGAGTGGATTGCCTGGTTTTAGATTCAGAGCAAGAAATCCTTAAAATCCTATGTGCCATTCAAATGTTTTATTGAATTCTTATTTTATTTTATTGCCATTCTTTATGTCATATTTGGAATAGCTTTGTCTAAAGTTGAACAGACATTCCTAAATTAACAGAGATTGTATATCAAAAAAGCCTGTTCCTGTAATCTTGGCTATCTGACTGATAATGTCAGCTTTACATTTCCACTATATTCTCAAACTCTGATAGAATTATTGACATATGTGAATAAAAAATGACAGGTGTATACCTTCTAGCATAAAAACCCAAATGATTTAGTATTATAATTTTGACTATGGGTTTTTTTTAATCCGCAGAAATAAAGCTTGACATTAGGAAAGAGATATAAATCTTCCACGAGACAGGTTGAAACGGCATAAAACATAACTCACGTACCAATAATAGCAGTTCTATTTTTTTTTAAATCCCCATTCAAAATATGTATTTCTGTACAGCAGCAAACACAGAACGTCTCACCTTTGCCTCAAAAGACACTTCAATTCATCGTCTTTTGCATTGCTTTGTTGAAATCCCCTTTCTGTGTTTTTACTGAAGGTAGTAGGCTAATCGTTTCACCCAGAGCACATCAATTATAAATGTGCATGCATCACTTGAAGTTGATTTGCATGGTTATTGCGGTGAATAGACAAAAGAGCAAGCTACCATGGAAGGCTTATACTGTAATGATGAAGGCCCCACTTGGACCCTACCTTGATTTATGCTGCGGAGTTCGGGAGGCAGGATTTCACAGTGAAGCTTTTGTGGCAACATTAAATGGAATGACACAACCTTTGTACTGTTTTATGTGCAAAGTAATGAGACTTCATCCAAAGTCACAGTGACTGTTACGGAGTTGTTTGTATAAAAACTACATGCCCAGAGTGTAGAACCCCTACACACACACACACACACACACACACACACACAGAGAGAGAGAGAGAGAGAGAGAGAGAGAGAGAGAGAGAGAGAGAGAGAGAGAGGTGTGTTTCTTGAAAGCATAAATCTTGGGCCGTTCTTTTTTTTGATGATAATCTTTATTTACTTTACATATTTAGAGCCGAATACATTTCACTTACATCAAGTTTTCTTCAACATTGTTTTCCAGCAGTAAAGAAAAAAGAAAAGGGAAAAGGAGAGGGGGGGGGAGAAAGAAAAAAATTAATATTAACTGTAAAACAAATATTAATATATATATTAAAATATGACTTCCACTCTACCTTTGTTTGCCTTTTTATAAACTGCTTTACATTCGCGCGGTTTGTCTTTCTTTATGTTTAAGGTTTCTAGATTCATTATTGTTAATTTCTTCGAAGATATACTCGATTTTCTTTCCATGTTCATGTCATTCCAATTTATCCACTCCATGCATTTGTCAAATTGTCTTGTTATCTAATACATTGTCTTTGTTATTCTGCCTGAGTACCAATAAAGAAGTTTAAGCCATGGTTATGAGATTGTGTTCATTTTGCTGAGCTCCTTATGATGTTAATATCCTATCCATATATTTCAAAAAAATTAAATCTTGGGCCGTTCTTGGTTGCTTGCTGGTGTACCTCTCGTCCAATAAATATATTTTGGGGTTCATAAAGATAATATATTTTACAAAACCTATGACAGTGTCCAAAATCATTGATTATTAGAACGCAGCTTGACTTCGGGACATTACTTCATTGCATGCTGCATCTACATGACAGAATTTGTTTCAATACAGGCAGCTCAATAGAATGTGAATAAAGTGACAGTGATGGATTTATTGAAAGACCTATGTTGCTATGGTAATATAAGCAAGGCCTGTTACACTGTTATTAGTCATCTGAGTAGTTCCCGGACAGTTTGTATGGACAAGGTTAGGTCTTAGTCTTGACAACAGAGTTAATTTTAGTTGGCTTGCCAGTTTCCACTACCTTTTACACACACACACACACTCCTTCTCTCTCAGCCTTTTCAATGTTTCCTCCCTTTTAATCCAGTGCTAGTTTACTATTGTACCAAGCACACCATTTCTGAAACCAATGAAGCAATTTCTGGCTTTGAAAATAAAGCACAATTCAGTAAACATCTGCTGCTCTCTCAGTATGCATTGTTTCAATAGCTCTGCAACAGGTGGCTCCAGAAACGCAGTTAGATTCCTCTTATCTCATAATTGCAGCTAGATTAAAGCAGGGCACAGAAGTAATTCATCACTGTAACATGAAAGGATGTGAGTGGAGAGGAGGTGCTTCTGTGAAGTCTTGCAAAATCAATAAAGCTATCCATTCTGACCACAGAAACGTCCCCTTCTGCTATGGGTGAGCTTTGCGTGTAGGTAAGTGGCAACAGTTCCCTCTTTTTCACAGCTTGCTACTATGTGCAAATTGAAGCCTACAGGAAATAGCTAAAATAAAGTGTTAATAGCCAGTGCCTGCCTTAAATATTTTTAAACATCTGATATAAAACAAACAAGATTTCTTTCCCCATTTCTGTTTTGATGACACATTAGGGGCCTTCTTCATACAAGTTTTTTACTCATAGTTTTTTGTACTGTATATAATACAACTCTGTGTGTGGCATGTAGTGCACATTTCTTGCATTTTTTTTAAAGTTACACACAAGCTGTGATGAGAAAAGAACTGGGCGTCTGCTTGCATGTATTTTAAAGGAAAATATGTACCGAGGTTCTGAATTCGTTGCCAGAGTTTTCAAACAACCATTAGCACTCAAGGATTAGAATGAAACCTGATGTGTTAAAGCAGATTATCACATAGCTGGGCCTTCCCCTAAACAACAGTGGTCTCCATTATTTAAGACAGGGTTTCTGCTCTCAGTGAAGCTACCCTGTTTTCCCGAAAATAAGACATGCCCATAAAATAAGCCGTAGCATGATTTCTAAGCATTTGCGCAATATAAGCCATACCCCGAAAATAATACATAGTGATAGGCGCAGTTCTGGAGGGCACCAAGAAAGAGGCGAGGCTGGACTCGTGATTAAAAAAAATAAGACACCCCCTGAAAATAAGCCATAGTGTGTCTTCTTGAGGAAAAATAAATATAAGACAGTGTCTTATTTTCGGGAAAACACGGTACAGGTGTGTTAAAACAGTTTGTGTCTCTTTAAGACAGCCTAACATCCACAGCAAGTGCTTTCCTTAGGAGCAAAGAAGGGAACTTTCATAGAAATATTATAGAAGCCTAGCACTATGTCCTTTATTTTGGGTGGATGAGGAGAATTTTTCCAGTATTCCAACTTTTGAACAAGCAGTTCCCATTTTTCTTGTCTTGAATATGATAGTTCAAACCCATCCATGAAGGTTATAGAGTAAGGTAATAAGACTCCTTTGTTTTATTTCTAGTCAGAAATCCAATTTGTCATGGTTGAAATCCTTTTCAAATTATTTAACGTGTGTTGTTTGAATAAAACTGATCTTTTTAAAAAAAGCAATTAGCCAGTTGCCATATGCTCTGTCTCAAATCCTATAATTTCTTAAATATAATTTCTTTGATGAACGTGGGCTGAAGAACATTGCACAATTGTGGATTGCTGTTAAACAATGGCCTTGCATTGCCATCTGAAAGAAACATCAGCTTGGATAATAAACACAGGCATTGCAAAGAGTGTAAAACTCTTCCATGCATGCACACACAGGAGAGCAATATTTCCTTCTGATGACAACATCTCACACTACATTGGGTGCCTCTGTAAAAGGGCTCCCAACTCAGGGAGGGTTTAAAGAGCCTGGGGGTGGGTGGAAAGGATTTATGTATTCCTCTATTGGGTTTACTTTGCAATAATAGAATTAGGATCACAGCATTAGTGTTGTTAATGGCATCCATTTGTGGTATTTAAGCTACTTTTAGATCCGCTATTTAATTTCTATTAGTACTTATCCTGCACTGTAAACCGACCAGCTGAAACTGCAGCTTTTCAAGATGCCCAGCAGTTGATACCAAACAGTGAAGAATCCATCTGTTTCATGGGCAATTCTACAACCCCCCAAGAACATTCATCAGTGTGGATGAACACACCTTGGGCTATCTTGACTGCTTTTGTGTCATTTGGGTGCTAAAGGTAAAGGTAAAGGGACCCCTGACCATTAGGTCCAGTCGTGACCGACTCTGGGGTTGCGCGCTCATCTCGCATTATTGGCCGAGGGAGCCGGCGTATAGCTTCCAGGTCATGTGGCCAGCATGACAAAGCCGCTTCTGGCAAACCAGAGCAGCACATGGAAACGCCGTTTACCTTCCCGCTGTAGCGGTTCCTATTTATCTACTTGCATTTTTGACGTGCTTTCGAACTGCTAGGTTGGCAGGAGCTGGGACCAAGCAACGGGAGCTCACCTCGTCACAGGGATTCGAACCGCCGACCTTCTGATCGGCAAGCCCTAGGCTCAGTGGTTTAACCACAGCGCCACCTGGGTCCCCCATTTGGGTGCTAGGAGAGCATAAAAACGATCACATGCATTCATTTCCCCCCCTGTCCCATTATGGTCACTGGTCAAATGGGTTTTTGCAGGCTTTTGCATTGTTTCAAAAAGCAGCAGCAAAGCTTTTCTGGACAGAGAGTGTAGTGAGACAGAAATATGTACGGCGACCAGGTACAAGGGAAGGCATTCCTGTATCTTCAATTGTTGCATAGAAGACTGATTTTTAACATGTTCAGTTTGTCCTATAGGGATTTCAGCAGAGGCTGAAATTCATAGAATTGTAGCATTGGAAGGGACCCTGAAGGGTCCAATCCCTGCAATGAAGGAATCTCAAAGCATCCATGACAGATGGCTATCCAAACTCTGCTTAAAAACATCCAAGTTTTCCCTGACATTTTGCCAATTCAGCAGTATCCCCCCCCCCCCGATGCCATTTTAACACCCCAAAACCAGGAAGTGTCAAGAATTTTCCTGACGTGTGGCAAGCCTACAAGGACCCAGTCTTAATCATAAAGACACAAGTTCACTCTCTTCAGTCTCTTCCACCAATCGCTTGCTAAACGGCCCTGTTTACAAGTCCTGTTCATGAGCTTCCAGAGACTGCAGTCAGCTAAATAAAACTTCCAATTCCTTCTACTGTGCCATCACTTCATTCCTGGCTTGTTAAATAACCACTGTTAGAACCAACCACAGCTCCCTGAATTCAGATGTAATAGGAAATCTAACATTAAATGGAAGGTTTCCTTCTCTCCTTACACCTGAAGGGGGAATTTTCATGCAGGCCTATAATGGAGAATCATGTTCTCCATACCTACAAAAACACACCCACAAATATTATTCACACACAAGTTCCTGCACAAAGCTGTCAGGCCCCTTGCTAGTTGATGCTGCTTATTTTCATGCTTTCATTTCCAGATTGTCTATGATTTACACAATTTTTGTCTCTGGAGAAATCAGGCAAAGCTCAACAAGTTTTAGAGGGCTGGAAAGGGTTTGTTTGTTTCTTTGTTTTAACATTGGGCTTATTTTTCCCACCCATATGCTCAAAATGAAAAAATAAACAAACAAACTAATAAACTAAGCTAGTATTTCTTCAGTGAGAAGAGTTACTGTGTCCCTGTTCCAAAAATAAAATGATCGGAGCCAGCATGTATGTAAACCTATTCCACATTCTCATGTGCAGTAAATTTGGCATAGTGGAACTCAGTGGACCTGAAACAATGTACAGTAGTACAGTTGTTCATCATCATAATCTTATGGTGGGGGGGGGGGTTAGGGAGACTGAAGGGAAACTCAGCCCACACCTGTTTGCAGAGATGACTTTGGCTGTATAAATAAGCACACCAGCTGGTTCCTAATCAGCTGTGATCACTCTGACATGTAATGTAGATTGTTCATGAGCCTGAAAATGAATTTTGGGACTAGCCAAGCTTCATTTTATACTACACTGTGGAAACATGCGTGAGAAATGGGCAGCAGCGGTGTGGCACAGATGCTCAAATTCAGCCTGCTGCAATGATATCTTTACTCAAATCAGCATCACAAGCATTATTACCATGTTGTTGTTGTTTTAAAATGTGAGTCATTTATATTTTGATGCATCCTTTTCCCACCCACAAAAAATGCTTCTTGTTTGAACTAATTTGCATTAATTGTCATGCTTTGAGAACCAGTTAATGTTAGTCAAATTGTGTATCTCTCACAACGATATATTCCCTATAATTGCACATGTTGGTGGTTTTATGCCACTGTACCCGCCATCATTTCATCCAGGAAAACTGTAGACTGGTGAGGGTGTTGGGAATTCTCTTTATGCTGTGTTGGTAGATATACCTTAGGTGTATAGCACCTTGGTAAATGGAGGTGCCAATATTGGTTTGCAAAGGTTGTGGGAATTTGCAGTCAAAATAACTTTTCTCCTTTTGCTAAATAAGGGTATGAAGGGGTTAAAACCCACAGAGTTCCTGATTACTAGAGAGGGCACTGTGTGACATCACTTCCCTTGAGTTCTGTGGTGGGGGAAATGCAAAAGGGCGAGCTTCTCTCCAATCCTGCACATTTGTGTGGTCTCACGAAGCCAAAGTTTGGCTTGGTATGTTGTGTGAACTAGTTAAGCCAGTTCACAGCAGAGGGGAGATTCATACTGGGAGCTTCCAGATGTGTAGTCCAGTCACTTAGCCACTACGTTACACCACACCAGTTCTCATACAGTATTACACTATTTGTGGCTGAGATGACTGCTAGATTACTTACTGTACGTAACTTGCGAGCTAGCTGGACCGAAGTTAGTGACTACAGCTGCAACCAAGATAATGTATCTGAGAACAGTGCCTTTTGCTGTGCTCTTTCTTTTTTTGGCAAAGAAATCCCAGAGGATTGTGCCTTGGCACACTTATCATTTAAAAGTATGAATTTGCTTCCCAACCCCCAATAAGGCTGGAAAATACTGTTAGGATTTATCTGCCTTTAAGCCAGGAATAGATAAGAGTTCCCCAGATGAATCTCTGTCAATATATTCATCATGGCAAGCTATATGGATGGATTTTTAATCAGTGTTCTGAAGGTATTTTTGTGCTTCGCATTTCTATTCCGAGGCAGGGAGGCCTAACCTGTGTTGTTGAAATCACTCTGGTTTCGTCTCCCTCAACATCTCTTAAAGCTTTGTTATGGGTAGATGCATCAATGATGCTGAAAGTTGAAGAGTTCAAGTACAGGACTGAGTGTTGTTGTTGTTTTCTAAGAAATAGACTGCATTTTTCTGTCTTCTGCCTTTTGGACTATTTGATGCTTTAAAAAAAACAAAAAAACCTTGATTGTTCCTGGATCATCTGGTCAGAGCTACTTCCAGTGTTAACATAAAATAATTCTTTTAAAGCCTATGGAGTTTACAGTGGGTTTCCAACCACAGCTGAGATCAGGATCTGGGTCTAAAGCTCTTCCAACCCATGCACTAACATTTTCACAGCAGTTAATCACCTTGAGATAAAGAGCTTCAGTACACATTTTACTAGTGCTAAGTAAGGACTTGTTTGGCTGTTTTTAGCCTTATTGTTATTTTGCTGTTCATCTGTGTAAATATGATTTAGAACAGATCTGTGGGTACTATTGTTCCGAAGTACTTGGATTTGTTTGTCTAGCAGATGTTCTTCGATAGAGGTGTGTGTTTTCGTACACCCTTTAACTTGCATCCTCTGTAAAGAACTTGGAGGAAAATGCGAAGAAGAGCTGAGAAGAATAATGGATGACATAGTAGTTAGGAATGCATTTCAAATGTCAGAGGCAAGGTAAATCTCTCTCTCGCCCCCTCCCTTTCTCCCACTTCTTTAGTGAGGAGTTTCAAATAATATAGTGCCACTACATTCCTTTGAGGCTAAGACTAAATGAGGGCTTGAAATACTCCCCGAAGAAAGGTTAGGCTTCCCTATTAGTTGAACTCATTTGTATGCACAGAGTTGTCAAATTTCCATCGTACGCTCGCTCACTTTGATTCACTTTTCCCATTCTCGTGTATCTGAGTGGCAACATACTAAAAGAGCAAAAGTGTCACAGATGATTAGAAAGAACAAATATTCCAGGCAACATCCTAAATTATCTTTTAGCAGGAGCGGTGCTTGCTGGAGGTTCTCTCTGGGGCTGTGAAGATGATTCAGTGAGCTCTAATTGAAACAAATATGTGGGGAAGAAAAATACACTTTCTGGATTAATGGTGCACAGAGTTATATCCTCAACCTGGTTTCCTTCGGGCTTTCATTTTAAGCGTATGCACACACAGCTGACGACGATTCTGCAAAGCAATTTCCCGCATTCTCTCATGAATTAACAGACATGATCAGCCACAGAGGTATTTGCCAGAAAAGAGGATGATTAAGATAATGTTTATCTCATGCAGTTCATTACCTGCATTACATTTTTTTAAAGGAGTCATTACAAGATAATTTTGTAACGTGATGTTAAATGCACAGTGGGGAAATGTTTTTTAAGGGGTCCAAAGTGCGCATAAGGTGTAGCCTTTTAAAAAGCTGCCTTTGCAGGCTGCCCATTTTTGGGAGGGGTGAATGGTGGCAGCAGGTAATGGGGCACCTACTCTAAACAGCTTTTTGCACATCAGGGGAAAGATACAAGCACCCTATCGTTTCCCACTGTTGGGCAAAAAGTATGGGAGGGAGGGCAGTCAAACTTGAGCAAAACATAAATATGAAGGGAAAGGGTTAAGCCGCTTTTCTTCCCTTCTGTTATTCCAATGATACCCATAGTCCCCAGAGGCTGCTTTTATTTTATTTTTTTTAAAAGAAACACCAGGATAGAAATGCACATGGCTCCATATAATGCATAGTTGGACTGCAATAAAATGTATTGAACAATCAGCTGTGTTTTCCCCAGTGTAAAAATAGCTTTGTGGAGAGAAAGCCCATAGAATTTAATGAGATTTTTTTTTTTTGAAGAGTGAACTCGTGCACTTTGTTTTATCTGTTATTATTTGCTTAGGGAATGTTCCGTATTCCCATTGACCCAAATAATGAATGAGATCATTCCTTGAGAACTTGGTATTAGAATATGGCTTTGAACATGAACATCTCACTTGCGTTTGATTTCTACACAGATGCACATTTGAAAGTTTCTGGTTCCTTTAAGAGACTGCCAGTAATTGCACCAGCGAATGTGCTTGAAGAATAAAAATAAGAATGGATGTCATAATTATTCAGCCATTATACTGGACTTGCAGGGTGACCTAGGATATTATGCCCAGTGATAGGAGCATACTCAGATATCCAAAGGTAGGACAGGATGGGGACGGCAGTTACGGTATGTGGGGATGTGTTTGGAAACTAGGAGAGGACTGTAATTGTTACATAGTTTAGTAGTTGGGCAGTGCCCATTTGTCTTGTAGAAAAGGCTGCCATGATTTCCTTGGTGCGTGCCATGCAGCTGTTTGTGTCTAAAATACCAGGACATTTCTGTCCACCTAATGCTTAAGAATGGCTGCTGCATCTGTGTATGTCTAGGATTACAAAACAGCAAATCATTACTCAAACACATACACACACACACACACACACACACACACACATTGTTTAAATACCTTCTATCTAAAATATTGTCTGTGTGTGCAGTTCCTTGGCCCCTCCATTCATCAAAGACAACGTGTTTTGTATAACAGGTACATTTGGAATTTGGGGCGGGGTGGGGATAAAATGAATAGATCATTAAGATACCGACATTTGAGAAGGATGCCAACAAGCTGGCTCAAATTCAGATGAGATGGAGGTGAGAAAGTGCCTTGAATGCAAAATCCTAAAGTTGCAAAGTAAGTTTGTTTAGGTTGGGGCAGATAAGATTTAGTGAAGGCTATGATGTAAGTGCTTAGATATTTCAAGGGTTCCGAAATAGAAAAGGGGGGACAACAGTTTTTCTTATCAAAGCAGGGCAAGTCGCAATGTTGTTAACCTATACAGGGCCATAAGGTCAAGATGTCCAGGGAGGATGTGGAATGCACTTTTAAGGTAATGTTTGGATTGGCTTCAGGGATATTTGTAGGTATAAGATGACTTGCTTAGTGACAGGGTGTTGTAGTAAATGACCCAATGGTTCCCTTCCAATCATGCAATTTTATAATTATCTTACTTGTCTATATACTGACAGAGTTTGAAAATATCCATTCCAACTTTTTAAAAAAAACTTAAGATGTGTTCTAGGCTAGGATCAAGTTGGAGGAAGAGAAACTGGGTCATGTTAGAATAAATTGTATTCTGCTCTGATTCCGCTGCCCCTTTGCATAATATAACAAGCGAAAGCAATAATACCGATGGAATGTAGGAGAGCATCCTGTTGTTGCTATTGACACATCATAAATCTAATAAGTAGATCATTTTTTTTTCCTTCTTCTATCCACCTATTCTTAATTCTACTTCTTACCCAAACTTATTGGGGGGGGGGAAACAAAATGTGTGCATGCATACCTTCTTTATGTCTTTCTGGTCAGGAGGAAAGGCATATATGGGGCAAAGAAGCAACCAGAAATTTATCAAATGCACTCATTCTGTTAGCACAAGGATTTCTACTTGTGCAACAGAACAACTGCCTCTCTGCTTGCATGTGCCTCATGCACTCTCCCCAAATCTGCTATGGAGGGTTGGGGCATCCCCTGAACAGACTTAGAGGGCTCAGGAGGGCACACAGGTAGAAGAGAGGAAGAGGAATTCCATTGCACAGCCAATATACTGTGCACGCATAGAATAAGTTTGTTGAATGCTGCCCTATTTGTGGAAGTGTAGAAACTCGTACCTGCTTGGGTATGAATAAAAAGGTGGCTTCCCAAATACAGCATGGCTCGTGTTCAAATTATCCCAGAGGGTCTCTGATAAAAACAAAAATGTGGAGTCAATAAAAGCATTCCCAGGACTATGAAGCACCTGTGAATTGCTAAATAATAATAAAAAAGCTCCAGTGCCATGCTCTAAACACAGTTACTATAATAATTAGCTATACCAATTAACTGTAATATCTTCCACCATTTGAAACACTCCCTTACGATCTTCTAAAATGTTTAGGAAGGTGAGAGTACTGTGCCCTCTCATTTACCCAATTGCCACATGGCTATAATAGATTTTTTTTTTGTTTCACATTCAGCACTTCCTAAAAGTAATGACCCTTGGTAGCAAGACTGCAGAATGATTTTATACTTTATTAGAGATTTAAGTCAATGCAAACATCCCTTTTGATTGATGAGCTGTATTAGAGTGGGTGATTCTCCTCTGCACCTTTTTGCATGACTTGATTTTTTAATATAGCACTAACTTCAGATGGAGTATGACTTTCTAATGAATGGAGCAAGCTGTAGAATAAATCATATCCTTAGCATCATGTACTTTGCTAACACGTGCACTCCTCAGTTTCCCCCACTGGTATGCAATTTCTTCCTTTCAATATTTGTGCTTCAAAGTCTTGAGCGTTGTTATGAATTATGGATCCAGGACTGTTTGATTTAATGGAAATAATTTATTAAAATCAACTGTTCCTGGCCTAGGATAGCTTCATGCTCCTCTTAAGTATGGAAAAACCATGTCATTATTATTATTATTAACAACAACAACAACAACAACAACAACAACAACAACAACAACAACAACAACAACAATTTATTTGTACCCCACCCATCCGGCTGGGTTTCCCCAGCCACTCTGGGCGGCTTCCAACAACGATTAAAAATACATTAAAATGCCACACATTAAAAACTTCCCTAAACAGGGCTGCCTTCAGATGTCTTCCAAATGTCAGATAATTGTTTATTTCCTTGACATCTGATAGGAGGGCGTTCCACAGTGCGGGCGCCACTACCAAGAAGGCCCTCTGCCTGGTTGCCTGTAGCTTTGCTTCTCGCAGTGAGGGAACCGCCAGAAGGCCCTCAGAGCTGGACCTCAGTTCATTCATAGATATTTGAATTATGTTGCCTACCTGGTCCTTGAAACTTTACAAATGTAAGGAAGTTAAATAAATTATTATGGCTTAATTTCCACCCGTTTTAACAAATACCGGTAGTAACATATAGTTACACAATTTCACATCTAGTTAGCATCCGTCTGTGTCAGGAGACAATGGAGGAGTGCACCTTTGGGGGTGAAGTCAAACTGTTGTGGCTGTGGAGACCGATACAGGAGAGACATGTTTTGTTGCAGCTGGGGCAGGTGAAGGTGTCTGGTTGTGCAGCTGCAGCTGCACCATAGCATTTATTCCCACTGCACTTCTCGCAGTGGTCATTCCTCCACTGGTCACTACTCCAGATACACAACGTAACTGTGTTTCCAGGCACTGCGGTCATCTTCAGTTTTTAAACTTCTGCTAGTACTTTGCAAAACTGGACTATTCCCGCCTCACTTTCTTAGCAGTGCTAGAACTGAATTAGACTTGGGTCCTGCTTTTGAGGTTCACATAGTCACCATTGTCCTGGTCCAGCAAGATGTTCTTATGGTGATTATAGTCCTGGTGTGACCGCAACCTGGTTGGACCACAACCATTTGCAGATTAAGACCCAGTACCAGCTAAAGACCAGTCTATTATCCAACTTGGTGCCCTCCAGATACAGTATCCTACAACTCACACCAGCCTCATTCGGCACAGCTGCGGTTAATTGAAGTTGCAGGCCAAAACATCTGGAGTGTCCCTGCTTGGGGACTGCTGATCTACACTAAGAGTAAAAATGGATGTGGTTATTAATATCAGATATGAGTTCATGCTGTAATTTGACATACAAAAGCACTTGCCGGTAATAAATGCACACAGACTACTCAGTCAACCACTCCAGGATAATGAGGATTAACTGAGTGGCCAGAATGTCTTCATTAAGTGGTAAGTTATTTTATCAGAATAAAATATGCTGCCACAATCAACATCATGTTCACTCTCAGGTTAGATAACTTGGGCTGATCTTCCACCCTCAGACATAACAAGCCGATTATGCTTCTTGCCCTTTATCATGCTGGTTATAGATCAATGTGGAGACAGGAATTTAAAAGATGCCTTCTAATCTTAACTGCATAAGTCCCTCTGTGATTGTACTCTTGTTTGACACGTCTGGGTTCACGTTCAAATGCGAATGAACCAAACACACTGTTTCAGGGGTGGGTAATGCAGCTTTCTCACCAGACTGACTCCTCAGAAGGCATGCAGGGGCCAGGGTGCTCAATATCATTCAGGCGCTAGGCAATCAAGTTCTGAGACCAAGGGATGAAAACCATGTGCATACTGGGGGGAAAAGAAAACCCAGTATTAGAGGACCCAAGGGACTACCGGTATAAGCAGGTGCATAGTCACAGGTGGTCTTTATGTGTAAAGGTAAAGGGACCCCTGACCATTAGGTCCAGTCGTGACCGACTCTGGGGTTGCGCGCTCATCTCGCATTATTGGCCGAGGGAGCCGGCATATAGCTTCCAGGTCACGTGGCCAGCATGACAAAGTCGCTTCTGGCAAACCAGAGCAGCACATGGAAATGCCGTTTACCTTCCCGCTGTAGCAGTCCCTATTTATCTACTTGCATTTTGATGTGCTTTCGAACTGCTAGGTTGGCAGGAGCTGGGACCAAGCAACGGGAGCTCACCCCGTCACAGGGATTCGAACCGCCGACCTTGTGATCAGCAAGCCCTAGGCTCAGTGGTTTAACCACAGTGCCACCTGGGTCCCAGGTGGTCTTTATGTGTGCCATGACCTAAAGACCCAAGCAGGGAAAAGGGGACAGGGCAGATTACTCAGACTGCAGAGGAAGTTCCAAAGACAGGACTCTGCTCTGCTCAGGCAGGCAGGTACGTCACTAGTGATACAGGATTAGGTAAGGCATCAGAGCCTGACAGATGGAAGCTCTATTTCCACCCTCAACTCCATGTTTTACATCTCTTGCTTAATAGCAAGCAACTCAGTGGCCAAATCTCCCTGATATGTAAACCTTTACATGTCAAGGCCAGTTTTGATATAGGACTGTTTTCATACAAAGTATTCCCCACATGCATTGTGTAGGTGATATAGCCCCACAATAAAAGTTTATCATATCACAAACAAACATTTGAACCCGTTTCTAATTTTTTCATTATTATTAGTGCTTTTTTTCTTTAAAAATATTTAGGGGTACTCTCATTTTCCTACACATAGTGAAATACTGCCCCTCAATGAGGCCAAACTTAGATTCACAAAATGTTTAGGCGTATGCGTACCCCCAGGGGAAAAAAGCACTGGTTATACAGTGGATGCTCGGGTTGCAAATGTGATCCATGTGGGAGGCAAGTTCGCAACCTGCAACACTGCATCTCATCTGCACACACGCGGGTTGCGATTTGGCGCTTCTGCACATGCGCAAAGCATGATTTAGTGCTTCTGCACATGCATGAGCACCAAAACCCGCAAGTAACCCATTTGGGTACTTCCGGGTTCAGCGCGGGATGCAACCTGAAAAGACGCAACCTGAATTCATCGTACTATAATATTTCTTTAAATATTCTGAAAAAGGCTTCCATTCTTTCCCAAAACAATCTTCATTAGGTTCTCTTATTTTTTGCTGTGGACCAACTTCTAATTTCAGTTTATGAGACCTGGTGATGTGGACAGGACTCCTGCAATGAAGCAACTGGCTTCTTGCTGTCTTGACTGCTGCCAATCCTGGCTGGTGAAAGCCAGTCAGGTGGGGACGACTGGGTGGGTCCAAAGTGTGGCGAATGTGTATTTACATGATGGAGTGGTATCTGCTGCCTTTAAAAGGCAGTAATGAGAATGGTTTGCATTAAGATAGAGATTTTGATTAAGATAGAGATTTTATGCAGTGTTCCATCGTAAGTGACATTTAATGTTTCAAATTTAAGTCGCCTCACTTTTCTCAGCAAAATGTTCTTGGTGGAAAGCCATATATTTTGAGGTCGGTGCTTCTGAGAGGGCAGGTCATCTGGGCTGAATGTCGTTCTCATGAACAGGACAGGAAATTAATCTTTCCTGCCAAGAGCACAAGGTGTATGATAACCTAACCTGTGACAATTCCAACAATGTAATAAATGGCACTTCACTTTTATTTACTGATACTTCGCTCTGATATGAATAGAATCCAACCAAAGAAATGTTAAATTAGCTCTATCGTGCCCTTCTCTGTCAGCAGGCAGTGAATTATTAGCAATAAATAACTTCTGAAGGGAGGAGGCTTGCAGAACAGCCAGCGCTATAGCTCTGTTAATATAAATGAAGGGATTCTGTTTAAGGGATGCCCATTTTGAAATCTGGGAGGCTACTATGGGGAAATGGCTCTTTAGCAGCTGGGAAGGGCATCCCTACAAATTTTTACTTAGTTTTGCCTCATCCATAGCAGTATATGTGGGAATCGCCTTCCTGGATATGACCAAGATCTGTTGAACCCAGCATTGTTTTCAGCCAAATGCCTCTGGAGGACTCTCACAAGTAGGACTTTCCATGTCCCACTCCCAGATTTCCTCTCCTTTCTTTTGGCCAACAATTCAAGCTGCTGGCTATGTTCATTATATGCAAGGCTCTGCCCTGATTCTTTCCTTACTCTCAGTTTATGTAGGGCAATGGAGAGACTCAGTGCCCTGTGTGAACTTGAGTGTGTCTCCTGCAGCATGCCCGAGAACAATCTGCAATGTTTTTGAGAGCCATTGATGTGTAAAATGTCACAAGCCTAAAATATTAAGGGTTGTGTTCAGCTAAGTTTTACTCAGTGTGAATGAGCCTATTTAAATCAATGGAGATAATTTAGGGAGCAGTTTTATACACAAGAAGCTGGCACAAAGCAAGCAGCTGTAAACTGAGTCAAGGTAAAGTTACACCAAATCCAAGCTCTGTTCCAGAAGCACGGCTACCATTGGTTGAGCTGGCCTAAGTTTGGCAGGAGGAAAGCAAGACTTTGACATATTGTTTGAGTTGCACCATTCTTTTCGCTGGCTTAATTTATGTTCAGTTGCCCGTTGACATGATCAAGCTGAATTGACATAGGATCCATCTTAAGCCCCTATCCTCTGTTCCCAGAAAGCCCCTTTTTCAGTTCTTATGCAAGATTAAGATCCATCAGGCCAGCTGAGTCCCATTTGAGACAGGATGGGGGAGATACACCAGCATATTTCCACTTGAGCTGAAAGTGAGGGAGTTAAGCGGACACAGTGCTGCTGTCCCAGGAACCTGTCAGCTTAGCCGGAGATCTGCAAGATCCTAACCCACACATTCTGACAGACCTTGTTACAGGATTTCTCCCCAAGTCATGTTCATTAATTTCACTGTTTCTGCTCTGAGTAAAATGCCACTGGAGGCCAAAATATCCCATCACTGCATAGAAAAACTGTATGATTAGGAGGCAAATAATTCAGCTTGGGGTAAAATAATAGAATCACAGCTGGAGGCAAACTCAATGCTTTTGAGAGTGTGCCCTAGAATGGGGAGGCTTTGGCCATCCAGATGTTGTTGGACTCCAGCTCTATAACTATCGTCTATAACTATTGGATATGCTCGCTAGGGCTGATGACAATGGAAGTCCAATCTGTGACGATCACCCAAATTTAGGGACAGCATAGAAGGAGTTAAAGGGATTAGCCAGTTAGAACTCTAGGGGGCGGAGTTAGGAGGGCTATATAAACGCACCCTGGGAAGAGGAGGGGTTGATTTTTGGAGGTTTGAGGAAGGGTGGTGGGGAGTTCTGAGAGGGGCAGGGGAGAGAGAGCCTGAGGGTGAGAGAGAGGTAGCGAGGAAAGAGGAAGGGAGAGATAGTTTGGAACTGTGATTGATTAAAAGCTGTAGGTACAGGCTGGTATAGGAACTGTTATTAAAGATAATAAGAACTGTTCATTCAGAAACCACATGCTTATGTACTGAACTTCAATATACACAGTTTGTTCCAACATTATCCCTGACTGGAGTGAATGAAGAGATTACCAGGCATATACTAGTTGGTGGCAGCGGGTAATTGATCAGTGGCTGGTGCAGGTACCAACGGACCGTCAAACGTCTGGGGGTTCTGTGCAGGTGGAGTGAACCGCCACACAATCTAAAACAGACTCTGCCCTAGACTATACGCAATACTGTTCCTCAGGCACACACTGCTGAAGAAGATCAGGGACCTTGACACTGAGGAACATTGGAAAACAGTGCCTCAAAGTTTGGAAATGTGTGAATTTCAAAGGATTGCTGCATTTTGGTTCACGCATTTGAAGTGTGAAGTAGATTCACATTAAAATGCAAACCAAACTGAATTTCTCCTCCATCCCTGGGGGGCAACCCATGGGCATTGCTAGAGAGTAGCACCAGAGGCCTCTTACTTAACCCAATAATTGAGGGGGGGGCATTCTAAAGGAGAAAGAAGGTACTGAGGAACACTTAAGAGGAGAACCTCTCACGGTGGGATGGTTGATAAAGGTACTTGGTCCAAATTCCTTTCCATAAAACGTTGCATAAATGAAAACAGTTTGCAGACCTAGAAGAGGTTTTCAGAGAACTATCTCCTCTCCCATTATTTTTTTTAAAAATAAATCCTATGAGTTCTTGGGGAATTTTCATGTCTGAATTGCATCTTGCCTGTAATAGGAAAAGTTCAAACATAAAAGCCACGTACATGAAAGTGCTGGAAGAAGCACCAGAAATGACAGCATACTTCTGGAACAGAATACGGACAATGTATTCATTAGACTGAAATAAGGCAATACTTGCCAATCAGAAGTAATTTTACTGAACTACAGAGGGAGAAAGAATAATCTTGGGTAGGGGTCAGCCTGATCTTGGGTGTGGGTTTTTTTCTTCCCCTCGAATCCTAAAACACATAAGTATTAATGTATGTTAATTATTTCCTTGCTTATTCCACAAAATGAAGCTGGCATAACGAGGAAAGAGAAAGTTTTCAACAGCCATTAGCATAAATCAGGAATTCAAATCTGGGTGGTTCCCAAGTGACCCAATTAAAATATTTTTCCATCTTGCCTTGTTGAAATTGTTTTAGAACTTGAGCAGATATTATTTTCTTGGCTTCCACTCCGATAGCAAAAATGGTTTCAGTCTCAAGCAAAACTGAATTTCTGGATCTTTGTGGTCAAAGATCCCTGAGTATGATGTCCTTCATAACAAGCTGTTCCTTACTTGTTTGAACAGAAGCAGAACATGTCGTGGCTGTAGCATGATATTGATTGACTGATGGAAATACAGCCAATGCCACAATAGGCTTTATTTTTAGATAACAATTTCTAATACATTTTGAAACTCTGTCCCGGGTATCTTACTCTGTTATAATTTAAACCCATGCTCCCATCCTCTAAGTAATTTAGTTGGTACAGCATCAGAAAAATAAAGGAAATTTAATTCACATTAATTCACTCGGAAAGTATTCACAGGAGTTATGCTTTCTCTCAGAAAAATTAATGATGAGTTACTCTGGGGGTGGAAGGTTTCCTCTGAGTATTTTGAGCTTGCCCATCCCCCTCCAAACTTACTCACCTTTTGGAAGCCTCAACCTCATTCTGGTACTATTTGTTAATTGGGGCACTAATTCATCACTAGGAGTAGGTTAGGGTATAGAAGAAAATATTGCTGACCTCTCCAAAAACACAGAGACTGGGAAACACCATTAGAGCAAAGCAATGACTCTTCCCACAATGGTTGGAATGATGAGACTACTGTTTCCCTCTACAAATCCAATGTGAACCAATAAGCATTCTTCTATAGAGAGCATTCCCTCACCCATATGGATTGCCCCACAATTTGATAACCATTGTTTTAGGTACGGGGATTTTGCAGGTATTAGGAGTAGAAAAGCCCGATAAATTTAATTTCTGTGAATTCTGATCTAAACCGACCTGATCCTCATTTTGTGGATTAATGCGCAGTTCACAATGGTAAATTGCCCTTGGGATTTTCTTCGCCAAAATTTGGCTCCAGAAACATGCTAAAATGTCTTACAAATGCATATTTTAGGATAATATAATGTAAAATAGTGTATATCTGTGATAAGATGCATATTCAGATAAAATTTCCATGTGTATGTGGCTTTTTTAAAATAACCGATTAACGCAGAAATGAGATGCAATGGACTTATGAATAAACACATGCAAAATTGACATAGAATGGAAATACAATGAGTCTCCAAGGAATCATAATCCTCCCTGGAATTTTCATCCCTCCATTCCAAGTGTTTTATGCCCTTGTAGAGGTAGTTCCATCTTCAAAGAAGATGCTTTTCTCTGATTTGGACTGGAAAACCTTGTCACAGTGGCCGGAGTAGGCTACTTCAGAGTAACGACGCTACGCAGCTCTGCATTTTATTCTTTTATTGGTGCTGCGTATTTACAGTGCTGAAGTCATTGCTATTTACACGGAGTGATGTGGTCAGTCGGTTCCAGAACCTCCGAATGGCTTTTGGCGCGTCTTTCTCCAACACAAAAGCTTTGGCAGACCCATCCTCTTTCCCCTCCTCTTTCTGCGTAATTCCGGAGTTGGGGGGATGGGTCTCCCCCCCTTATTCGCCCCTTCCTGTCCCACCTGGGACCCTGGCTCCTCTACCTTGCCTGAGCCTCGGACACGACTTCCTGCTTCCCCATTGGAATCGGAACTCTCTCTGCTTTCCCCTGTGCTCGGGGATGGGCTTGAACTCAGGAGGGGAGGGACTTCGCGATATCCCCTGTCCCTCACATCCACCCCCCCTCCCAAGCTCTCCTTCACCCCTCCCCAGGTCCCCCCCAGGTGTCGGTGACGACTGGAAGCCTAAGAACTCAGTGCTTTCCGAGCCCGTTGGTGTGAACACCTCCCCCCAGTCCTGCGAGCCCCCCCCTTCCGCCTGGGAGGACGGGAATCCCAAAAAGTCCGTGGCGTCAGAGCTGGTAGGGGTAAAAATGTTCTGCCAATCTGCTCCTTCCTCTGACTGGGTGGATCTCGGTGACACCCATACCTCATCCTCTGGTTCCTCAAACTCCGCTTCCCAGCGCCATGGTGAACTGCTCTCCCGTGCTTCCTCCCCCTCCCCCTCCCTTTCCATGTGCCAGGGCTTGGGTCTATGGGGAAAGAGGGCGTGAAATTCTTCTACCAGGAATTCCTCCTGTATCTGAGTGGCTGGGACCCATTCATTCTGGGACGGTGGAGCATCCTCCCATGCCATGAGGTACTCCAGGCCCCCCACCCCCCTCCTTGAGTCCAGGATGGCCGTGGCCTCATTGAGTTGCTCCCTGCCTTCTCTCTCCCCCCCCTCCCTCAGGGGTTTGTTCGCTGCCTCGGAGCCTGCTGCTTTCCCTGTACGGCGACAGCAGCGATCTATGAAACACTGGGTGCACCCTCATGTCCTCTGGCAGTGCCAGCCTGTATGCCACCGGGTTGACCTGTTGCGTGACCGTGAAGGGGCCCAACCTTCTGGGCGCCAGCTTTTTGCACCTCCCTCTGATGGGAAGGCCCTCCGAGGACAACCAAACTTTGTCCCCCACCCTAATGACCTCCCCCGGTCGCCTGTGGCGATCTGCCCCCTTCTTGTACGCTTCCTTGGCTCTCTCCAAGTGTTCTCTGAGCTGCTGGTGCACCGTCTCCAGTTCCTCTGCCCAATCCTCAGCCTGTGGGCCCTCCTCCCCCTCCTCCCCCTCCCTCTCTGGGAAAGATCTGAGGTCGCGCCCGTAATTGACCTTAAAGGGCGACACCCCTGTGGAGACGTGCACCGCATTGTTGTAGGCAAATTCTGCCAGTGGCAGGCGATCCACCCAGTCCGTTTGCCGCTGGCTGACGTAGCATCTCAGGTACTGCTGCAGAATGGCGTTGACCCTCTCCGCCTGTCCATTGGTCTGCGGGTGTCTAGCCGTCGACAAGCTGACCTCCACCTGCAGGAGGTTCATGAGCCGCCGCCAGAACCTGGAAACAAATTGGCGGCCACGATCCGAAATAACCCTTAAAGGTAATCCATGCAGTCTGAATACGTGATCCACAAACAGTTTGGCTGTCTCTTCTGCAGAGACCGCCCTGGCACACGGTATAAAGTGGCACATTTTGGACATGAGGTCCACCACCACCAACACTGCGGTCTTGCCCCTGGAAGAAGGCAGATCTGTGATGAAGTCCATGGACACCACTTCCCACGGCCTGTGTGGCGTGGCTAAGGGCTCCAGCAATCCCGGTGGCGCTGCTCTGACCACCTTTGCCCGCTGGCAGGTGTCACAGCCCCGTACATAGTCTCGAACATCTTCCCGCACCCCTGGCCACCAGAAGTGTCTCATGACTAGGTGAGCGGTTTTGTCCCTCCCAAAATGACCCGCCGTTGGGTTGTCGTGCATCTGCTTGAGGGCCGTATGTCTAAGCTGGGTGGTGGGCAGGTACAGTGCACCCTTGTAGAAAAGCAGCCCCCTGCGTTCTGCAAAGTCTTTTGCCTGCTCCCCCCCTCTCAGTTCTCTGAAGATGCGGTTGGCAAATTCATCCGCTGCCGTCAGTGCTGTGAGTTCTGCCTCGCTCACCACTGCTGCTCCGCAGGACCATGCTGACGGGGGGAAAATGTGCCTGGGTGCCGGTGGCGCCTCCTCCTCCATGTACTCTGGCTTGCGGGAGAGGGCATCCGCCCTGACATTCTGCTCTCCCGGGATGTAGTGTATGGAGAAGTTGAAGTTCGAGAAGAACTCTGCCCACCGTATCTGCCGCTGGTTGAGCACCCTGGCAGTTCTCCAGAACTCCAGGTTCTTGTGGTCTGTGCACACCTGGATGGGGTGCTTGGCGCCCACCAGGAAGTGTCTCCAGTGCTGGAACGCAGCGTGGATCGCAAGAAGTTCCCGATCAAACACCGTGTAGTTTCGCTCTGGCTGGGTCAACTTCCTGGAGAAGAAGGCACAGGGTCTCCACTCTCTGTTGGCATCCAGTTGCAACAAAATGGCGCCCACAGCTTTATCAGAAGCATCTGTCTCCACGCGTAGGGGCGCGTCCTGAACCACGTGGAACAGGTTCTGGTCTGAGGCGAACACCCTCTTGAGGCTTTCGAACGCTGCTTGCGCCTCTGGTGTCCACCTGAACTTCTGCTTGCCTCTCAGGCAGTCAGTGATGGGAGCCGTAACGCGAGAGAAGTTCTTGATGAACTTCCTGTAGAAGTTGGCGAAGCCTAGTAGGCGTTGGGCATCTTTGCGCGTCCTGGGGCTGTGCCAGTCCAGGATGGCCTGCACCTTGTCCTTGTCCATCGCCAGCCCCTTGTCTGACAGCTTGTAGCCCAGGAAGTCCACCTCCTTGGTGTGAAACTTGCACTTCTCCAGCTTCACATACAGGTGGTTCTCTTTCAGGCGCTGCAACACCTCCCTGACATCTTTCACATGCTGCACTGGGTCATCGGAATAGATAAGGATGTCATCCAGGAAGACCAAGCATTTCCTGAAGAGGAGGGACCCCAGGACGTGGTGCATGAAGGCCTGGAAGCATGCTGAGCCCCCTTGCAACCCGAAGGGCATCACCAGATATTCAAAAGAGCCCAGAGGCGTGAACATCGTGGTTTTCCATTCATCGCCTTCCCGGATCCTGATCAAGTTGTACGCCCCCCTCAGGTCTAGCTTGGTGAAAATCTTGCCCCTGCGTGCCGCTGTCAGGAGATCATCCACTCTGGGCATGGGGAAAGCCACTGGCTCTGTCACTGAATTCAGCCGTCTAAAATCCACCACAAGACGGCGCTGTTGCGTGTCTTTCTTGTCCACCCAGAAGACCGGGCTGCCCCCTGCTGCCTTGCTTTCTCTGATGAACCCCCGCTTGAGGTTCTTGTCGATGAAAGCGCGCAGATCCTCCAGTTCCTGGTCTGACATGGCGTACAGCTTGGCTGGGGGTATAGTTGCCCCTGGCACCAGGTTGATCTGGCAGTCAAAAGGCCTGTGTGGGGGTAGGTGGTCGGACTCCGCTTCGCTGAAGACCTCCTGCAGGTCCCAGTACGGCTTGGGTATCGCCTCACCCCCTTTGACGTGCATGGTGGCCACCGTGGCTATCGGAGGCCCCTCCCCTGGTTGGTGCTGCATGCAATGTTCCAGGCAAAAGTCCGATCCAAAAGTGATGCATCTCTGGTGCCAACTGATGGAGGGGTCGTGGCGCGCCAGCCAGCTCATGCCCAAGACGATGGGGGGGTCTGAGATGGTGGTGACGTTGAATGCCAGTGTCTCTGAGTGCCTTCCCACCGTCATTTTCATGGGGGGGGGGGTTGATGAGTGATGGCCCCTCCCAGCAGCTCTCTGCCGTCAATGGTCGCCACGTGCAGAGGAAAATCCAGCTGCAGAAGCTGGATCTGGTGCTCTTCTGCAAAGTTTCTCGAGAAGAAGTTCGCTGACGCCCCACTGTCAATTAGGGCGAGGACCGTCAGGGGATAGCCATTTGGGAGCGTGAGCGTCACTTCTAGAACCACTCCTGCTCTGGGAGGGGTGGGCTGGCTCTGCTCCTCTCTGTGCGGGTGGGTGGGCTGGGGCTGTTGTCTGCTGACTGTGCCTGGCTGCTGCCCCTTGTCTCCTGCAGCCAGGCTTTCCCGTTTCCCTGCTGTGGTGCTGCGTCAGTGGGGGAGGGCACAACCGTTCCCGCCTTTCCTTGCCACTCCCTGCGATGTGGGCAGTCTCTGACGAGATGCTGGGGGGAGTTGCAGAGAAAGCAATTCCCACCCCTTCCCTCCTTGCGTCTTGGCGCCGCTGGGGTTTGAAAAGCCCCCGCGCGCGCGCTATCAATCTGCATGGGTTCCTGGTCCTGGCTGGCCCCAGGCGTGGCTTGAAAGGGTTGTTGGGGGAGTGGCTTCTCCTGCGACCGTGGGAACCAAGCCCGCTTTGCGCGCGTTGCTTGCTTGTCGCTCCACCGGGATTCCTGTCTCACCCCCACCGCCAGAGCCGCTTTGCTCAGCTGATCCACATTACTGGGCTTTGGACCTCTCGAGAACTCATCCTTCACCTCCTCATGCAACCCCAAGTAGAACGCCGCTTGCATTGGGGGTGACTCTAGTTCCCACCCCAATCTGTGCACCAGCATGGTGAATTTCGCCCAATACGCGCGAACTGTCATATTTCCTTGGCGTAAATTATGAAGTTCCTCCTTAGTCTGGTCCATATGACTATCGGACGAATACATCGTTTTCAAACCTTCTAGAAATAGTTTGACATTCTTCATGCAAGGATTCTTTGTTGCGATTAACGGTCTTAGCCACTCCCTGGCTGCCCCGGTAAGGTGCTCCACAATAAACGCTACCCTGTGCTCATCATCAGGGAACTCATCGTGGTGCAGCTCAAGAGCATACACAATCTCAGTCTCAAAGCCCTGATATTCCCTCGGGTCTCCATTGAACTTGCTTACTAGGGTCCCGGCTATCCTTCCTGGCAGCACTTGGACTTGGGGTGCCCCTCCCGCCTTGTTTTTCTCTGCATCCAGCTTGTTTTGGAGGTCTACCGCCACCGCCCTTAATTCCTGCTCTCTTTCCTGTAGCGCTCTCACCTGTTCCGCAAGTTGTAGCCGGTCGTCCTGGACCTTCTTAGTCTCTTCTTTAGCTGCCTTCAATTCCCCCTGCGCCTGCAGCGACAGCTGCTGCAGTTCTTGCTGGACTTTCTCCGCGATCTGCCGCCATCTCTCCGCCTCTGACACGCTCATCCCGGCAACTCCAAAGTAGCCCAAAAAAGGATTCGGAGGTTGCTGTCACAGTGGCCGGAGTAGGCTACTTCAGAGTAACGACGCTACGCAGCTCTGCATTTTATTCTTTTATTGGTGCTGCGTAATAATAATAATAATAATAATTTATTATTTATACCCCGCCCATCTGGCCGGGTTCCCCCAGCCACTCTGGGCGGCTTCCAACAAAACAGAAATTCTAAAATACAGAAATCCATCAAACATTAAAATACAGAAATCCATTAAACATTAAAAGCTTCCCTAAACAGGGCTGCCTTGAGATGCCTTCTAAAGGTCTGGTAATTGTTGTTCTCTTTGACCTCTAGTGGGAGGGCATTCCACAGGGTGGGTGCCACTACCGAGAAGGCCCTCTGCCTGGTTCCCTGTAACTTGGCTTCTCGTAGTGAGGGAACCGCCAGAAGGCCCTCGGAGCTGGACCTCAGTGTCCGGGCAGAACGATGGAGGTGGAGACGCTCCTTCAGGTATACCGGACCGAGGCCGTTTAGGGCTTTAAAGGTCAACACCAACACTTTGAATTGTGCTCGGAAACGTACTGGGAGCCAATGTAGGTCTTTCAGGACCGGTGTTATGTGGTCTCGGCGGCCGCTCCCAGTCACCAGTCTAGCTGCCGCATTCTGGATTAGTTGTAGTTTCCGGGTCACCTTCAAAGGTAGCCCCACGTAGAGCGCATTGCAGTAGTCCAAGCGAGAGATAACTAGAGCATGCACCACTCTGGAGAGACAGTCAGTGGGCAGGTAGGGACTCAGCCTGCGTACCAGATGGAGCTGATAAACAGCTGCCCTGGACACGGAGTTGACCTGTGCCTCCATGGACAGCTGTGAGTCTAAGATGACTCCCAGGCTGCGCACCTGGTCTTTCAGGGGCACAGTTACCCCATTCAGGACCAGGGAGTCCTCCACACCCGCCCGCCTCCTGTCCCCCACAAACAGTACTTCTGTCTTGTCAGGATTCAATCTCAATCTGTTAGCCGCCATCCATCCTCCAACCGCCTCCAAGCACTCACACAGGACCTTCACCGCCTTCACTGGTTCTGATTTAAAAGAGAGGTAGAGCTGGGTATCATCAGCATACTGATGGACACCCAGCCCAAACCCCCTGATGATCTCTCCCAGCGGCTGCATATAGATGTTAAAAAGCATGGGGGAGAGGACAGAACCCTGAGGCACCCCACAAGTGAGAGCCCAGGGGTCTGAACACTCATCCCCCACCACCACTTTCTGAACACGGCCCAGGAGGAAGGAGCGGAACCACTGCATGACAGTGCCCCCAGCTCCCAAGCCCTCTAGACGGTCCAGAAGGATGTTATGGTCGATGGTGTCAAAAGCCGCTGAGAGATCCAGCAGAACAAGGAAACAGCTCTTACCTTTGTCCCTAGCCCGCCGGAGATCATCGACCAGTGCGACCAAGGCAGTTTCAGTCCCATGATGAGGCCTGAATCCTGACTGGAAGGGATCCAAATGGTCCGCTTCTTCCAGGCGTGCCTGAAGTTGTTCAGCAACCACTCGCTCAATCACCTTGCCCAAGAATGGAAGATTTGAGACTGGGCGATAGTTGGCCATATTGGCCGGATCTAAAGATGGTTTTTTAAGAAGCGGTTTAATAACCGCCTCTTTCAGCGGGTCTGGGAAGGCTCCCTCACGGAGAGAAGCATTTACCAACCCGCGAAGCCCATCGCCCAGCCCTTCCCGGCTAGCTTTTATAAGCCAGGATGGGCAAGGATCAAGGAGACAGGTGGTTGGTTTCACTCGTCGAAGCAGCCTGTCCACATCCTCGGAGGTAACAGATTGAAATTGATCCCACAAAACTTGACTAGACAGGACTCTAGCACTCCCCTGCCCCGGCCCTGCTCCCACGGTGGAGTCTACCTCTTCCCGAATCTGAGCGACTTTATCTGCAAAAAACTTTGCAAAATCATTGCAGGAGATCATGTGGCCCGTACTGGGCCCGGATGGAGCAGGTGGTTCCGCTAAATTGCGAACCACCTGGAAGAGTCTCCTGCTGCTGTTTTCTGCAGATGCGATGGAGACGGTGAAGAAGGTCCTCTTCGCCGCCGCCATTGCCACTTGGTAGGCTCGAAGTTGAGCTCTAGCCCGTGTCCGGTCTGATTCAAAATGAGTTTTCCGCCACCGGCGCTCTAGCCGTCTCAATGACTGTTTCATCGCCCTCAGCGCCGGGGAAAACCACGGGGCTGTCCGGGCTCCATGCAATCTGAGAGGGCGCTTCGGAGCCAGACAGTCAATAGCGCTGGTTAACTCCGCATTCCAGCGGGCCACCAGGGAATCAGCTGAAAGGCCATCGACATGGGATAAAACATCCCCTACCACTCTCTGGAAGCCAATTGGATCCATTAAGTAGTGGGGGCGGACCATCCGAATCGGTCCCACCTCCCTGCAGAGGGGAAGGGTTGTGGAGAAGTCCAGTTGCACCAGAAAGTGATCTGACCATGGCACTTCTTTTGTTTCGCTTTTACTTAATGTCAGATCACCAACATCCATAGAGGTAAACACCAAGTCCAAGGCATGTCCGCGGCTATGAGTTGGGCCAGACTTATTCAGGGACAGCCCCATGGTGGCCATGCTTTCCACGAAGTCCCGAGCGGCACCTTGTAAGGTCGTATCGGCATGGATGTTAAAATCCCCTAAGACAACCAAGCTAGGTGTCTCCAGGAGCACATCCGACACGACCTGAAGCAGCTCGGGCAGGGAATCCTTGGTGCAGCGGGGAGGTCGGTACACCAAAAGGAATCCTGTACTGCCCCTATTGCCCAACTTCCAGAACATGCACTCAGAAAACTCAGTCTTACCAATAGGACGCCTGGTGCAAACTAATGACTTCCTAAAAATCACTGCAACCCCCCCTCCCCGCCCAGATGGCCTGGGTTGCTGTGCATAAGAGAAACCTGGTGGGCAAGCAGCGCCAAGAACGGGCCCATCGGCTTCATCCAACCAGGTCTCTGTCACACATGCCAGGTCAAATCCTCCATCCACAATCAGGTCGTGAATGGCAGTGGTCTTATTCATCATCGACCTGGCATTGCACAGCAGCACCTTCAGGTCATGTGGGTATCCCTTGCTGATTCCAATATCCGTCCGGTCAGGACCAGACCCGGAGGCAGGGATAGTCCTCAGACAACGACTAAGTCTGCCTCCTCGGTAATGACATGGTCTGGTCTTAGCGTAACTCCTCCTCCTACCCGTGACCACTGAGATCGGTTGTCCCAGTGCATCACCCCCTGTGGAATCTGCCCCAGCCATTTTGCTTGCTGGGACCCCCTCCCGGGCAGCCCTGACCCCTCCCCTTAAAAACAAAATAAAACCTCTGTAAAAAACAGCAAGAACAGAACAAAAGAAAAACACAAAAAACACAATAAAACCAAAAACAATAAAAATTACAAATACACTAAAATTTAACAGATTCCCACACCCAACTAAAAAGCCCTCCCTAAAACCTATGTAAATCAAAAAATACAGTAAAACAACACAAAGACCGAAAATTACAAACTAAAATTGACCCCTCCCCTTAAAATCAAATTTAAAACCAATACAGAAAACAGACTAATACAATAAAACAATACAAACAAAGACAGAAAATTACAAACTAAAATTAACCCCTCCCCTTAAAATCGAATTTAAAACCAATACAGAAAACAAACTAACAAACTAAACGATAAACAACAAAAACCAAAAACAATAAAAGTTACAAACACATCAGAATTACAGTGCTGAAGTCATTGCTATTTACACGGAGTGATGTGGTCAGTCGGTTCCAGAACCTCCGAATGGCTTTTGGCGCGTCTTTCTCCAACACAAAAGCTTTGGCAGACCCATCCTCTTTCCCCTCCTCTTTCTGCGTAATTCCGGAGTTGGGGGGATGGGTCTCCCCCCCTTATTCGCCCCTTCCTGTCCCACCTGGGACCCTGGCTCCTCTACCTTGCCTGAGCCTCGGACACGACTTCCTGCTTCCCCATTGGAATCGGAACTCTCTCTGCTTTCCCCTGTGCTCGGGGATGGGCTTGAACTCAGGAGGGGAGGGACTTCGCGATATCCCCTGTCCCTCACAAACCTTATTTGCCATTGTTGTAACTCAGGCATCCCCAAACTGCGGCCCTCCAGATGTTTTGGCCTACAACTCCCATGATCCCTAGCTAACAGGACCAGTGGTCGGGGAAGATGGGAATTGTAGTCCAAAACATCTGGAGGGCCGAAGTTTGGGGATGCCTGTTGTAACTTCTAGACTCTACTTGTGCAATGTGCTTGAGGTGAGACCACCTTTGAAGACTGCTTATGGGCTGCAGCCAGCGCAGAATCCATCTGCTCACTTTCTGAATAAGTATGGCCACCATGCATACAGTGTTTCAGAATCTGCACCAGCTTCAAAGTGTCTTATGCACCAGTTCAAAGTTTCAATCAAGATCTCTATTTTCATCTAAAGCATGGTATCATTCCTGCAACCCGTAGAGACCTCGTCTCCTGTATGTCTTTCATAATCCCTGTTCATCAAGTATATTCAGAAGCAGCTAAAATGCTTCTGTTCGGGTATTTTGTGGCTTTCGAAGAGCTTACTCCCATGTAATAGGTCTGACAGAATGATTTGCTTGTAGGCGTGGAGACTCAAATGCTTATAGGGAACTCCCCTGCATGTACAAGCTTCTCCATTCACTTCTACAGATAGGATTGGTCCATCCCTCATGAATGAAGAAAACAGGTCACCATTCTTTACTCTTATGCACCTCCATTGTAACTGTTTATACTTAGGAGCTGCAAATATGCGCCACCTCTTCTTAAATTGCTTCCTGGTTGGTAGAGTTGGCTCCTCTTCTTTTTCTTCCCCTGCTCTTGTACACATAACAGCCACAATACAGGAAAAAAATAATCTAGGTGAATAATTGTTTCAACACGTAATGACTGCATCGACTGCCAGCATTAAACATGAAAATCACTTTTCTTTTTAACATTTCCAATCATAATAAGGTTCACTAGATTATAGGTTCCCATGATGTAATTCTGTTTGCAACACATGCTCCGATGGGGCAGAGGGAAGGGTGCACAAACAAGGGTGCATAGAGAAGAATATGGGCAATGGAGTCACATGTGAGAAAAGCTTACTTGCCGCTGGGAATGAGGATTGGCCAAAAGCCGCATGGAAAAGGTGGGCTTTGAGGAGGGATTTGTGGAAGGGAGAGAGGTGGTACCATGTACATGTTCAGGGGGACAGTAAGCCATGGGGTTGTGCTCCCGGTCCCTATTGGATATAAATCTGGTCGTCCCCATAGCCAGATTAAAGCAGTTTGCAACTCTGTTCTTAATGTCTTCACAGTGTTTCCTTGTAAGTACCCTATTTTTCACCAGGCTATTTCCAGCATGTATCTTGACTTGTGAATTGATCAAAAACATTGAGAAATTGATTGGAGCAGTGTGAAAATTGCCTTATATGATCCGTCGGGGGAACAGTAAAACAGCTGCCGCTTAACACTCCTGAAGCATAATGATACTTTTTTCCCCTCCACACTAGGGGATACTTAAATGTTGGCAAAGTGCTTGGTAAAGGGCATGATCCAGCCAGCGAAAAGCTCTAAAATGGGGACTGAGGCTGAAGCAGCCTAGGATCTGTTGATCCTGAACTAGCTCGACAGCTGTCATGTGATGGCATTGGCCTAACCACTGCAACAACTCCAGGCTAGTGCAGTAGTTTGCCACCCCCACCGACCCCAACCTTTTGCTTCGGCCAGCATGGCAGGGCTGTGGCTGTGGTAGTAGCCCCACTGCTCAGTTATGCCCCACTGGGTGGTTCTGGGGTTTGGGTTAGACCCTAAAACACCATTACGTAAAAGAAGAAACAGAGCAGTGATACCGAGGTAGACAGAACCATGGTTCGCACCTGTTCATCGGTAGCTGGGCATTGAAGCTTTCTTCTCAGGGCAAAGACTGTAGAGAGGAATAGTAGTAGTTTGCTGCTGAAGTTGCTGCTGGAATAAACTACTGATACTTGAAAAGATACGTGTGTGTGTGTGTGTGTGTGTGTGTGTGTGTACTAAAAATGATTTGGGAGAGAATATCCTTCCTTCTACTGTACCCTGCAGCTACTAGTAACGAGGGATCTAAGCTTTACTTAAATGCAAAGGTCACGGTGCGAAATACAGTTCAGTTAAAGTTGCAGGAATAAGTTGAGAAGTGAGTGGTTTATTTCTCCTGACAGTGTTGTTTGATTAGACTTGAGAACTGTGTAGTCTCCAGTTCCACAATTATGGAGCTTGGTGTTGGACTGAGAATTAAGCAACCTAGGATTCTTCACAATCTTGTGTTTTTGTATGTGTATATTCTAGCCCTTATGGGACCCAGGTGGCGCTGTGGTTAAACCACTGAGCCTAGGGCTTGCTGATCAGAAGGTCGGCGGTTCGAATCCCTGTGGCGGGGTGAGCTCTCGTTGCTTGGTCCCAGCTCCTGCCAACTTAGCAGTTCGAAAGCACGTCAAAATGCAAGTAGATAAATAGGAACCGCTACAGCGGGAAGATAAACAGCGTTTCCATGTGCTGCTCTGGTTTGCCAGAAGCGGCTTTGTCATGCTGGCCACATGACCTGGAAGCTATACGCCGGCTCCCTCGGCCAATAATGCGAGATGAGTGCGCAACCCCAGAGTCGGTCACGACTGGACCTAATGGTCAGGGGTCCCTTTACCTTTATTCTAGCCCTTATTGTGGTGAATATCGACTTCTAAGGTTTTGTGCAATGCCTAGTGTAGGAGTCAACTCCAGGGGGCTTTGGGTGCCCGGGCACCCACAATAATATAATTATGGGAACTGGGCACCCACAAAGTCAATGAGAATAGCCAGCAGGCGGCAGCAGTGTTGCCTCTGAGAGAGAAGCAGTTCATCTCCATCCTCCACAGAAAGTCAGTGAGGCACCCTTTTCGGGGGGGGGGGGGGTTGGATGCTCTGCCTCCGAGTCTGAGCACCTCCCCATGGAAAAGGTGCTTCGCTGGCTTTCTGCAGAGAGGAGGAGGAGGAAGAGGAGCCACTGCCACAACGCGGATGTCCGATGCCTGCACATGTAGGTGTGTGCATGTGGTATTGCATGTCTGCATTGCGGCAGCGGGCACCCACAATCCTGAGGGTGAGATAGTACCTCTGATGCCTAGTGTTGTCTGAGGAGCAATGGCTTGGGCTGGAAATAGTGGCTGGGTAAGTATGGCATGAATGTCCTACACTGGGGTAAGCAGAAGGTAAATCAGAATCTACTGGTTGATAACTCGGTGATTAGAAGTAGATCAAAAAGGATTTCTGACTCCCAGTTGTTGTTTTTTAATAATGACAAGAACAAAATGATTCTTCCCCTGCCTCTCATTCAGAGATTTCCTGGAAGCAAAAAAATCAAAACAGAAACCCACAACTGTGATGTATGTACCTTCTTGTATGTTTTGCTTATGTGAAGATTAGGGTATTTAGTTCTTAAGCTTAGAAGTAACAATGGTGTGACTATTTTGTTATGTAAAACTGAAAAAAGGAGAAAATAGTGTGTGTAAAAAATTCTTTATACTATATGATTTTCAAAAACTCCTTATTTTTCACTTCTACTAGATATTAATTGTTCCCACTGCAGCTGAATTGAGCCTAGCTTTTATGACATCATTATCTAACTCGTTTTCCATTGATTATTTCACAGCATCATGTCCTTGATGGACAGTTGACATTTTATAAGAGTTACCTATTCAGCCTTAGGGACTCAGCAGAACTACAGTGGAACTCAAACACTGCACAGGGGTGCAAGTTGGTTTTCTTCCTTTTCCCTTTTTTCTTTTGCAAGACTGAGCAAAGCTGAATGCAAATTATACTGAACTATTTAAACTTTTATGTACGGTATATGTTTAGTTTCCAGGCCAATTCTATATAGACATTTCCATCAATGATTGTCTGCCTGCTCAAAAACTAATTAAATGCATTCATAGTTGTATATAAACACACAAAGTAGTCAAAATAAACTTAAAATAACTTTCTTATTGTCCTCTGCTAATCCACGTGTTACTTTATTATTTGCATCTTATTTTTCTCTATGTATAAAGCTGTGGCCTTTGATTTAGAAGTCCCAGTTGATATTAAAGCTGTTCGTAGTCTATTGCCCTTTAACAAATGTTCAATTTGTTTTTTGATGTGTTTCCTGAAGCATGATTACATCTACGATACCTTCTCTTTATATAACCTAAGAAAAAAACTGTTAACATTGTTACTCAGCCCTTTCACAATAACAGATACTATTTAGATTCTGTTTATCTTGGAAAAAATTCAAGTACTTTATTAATTCACAAATTAAAATAATGAATACTTTCAGATTAGAACATTTTCTGAATTAAAATTGCAAAATAATGGCAATATTTCTTCTCCAAGTGAAGTTTGGGGTTTGCTCTCTTCATTTTTTAAAAAAAATGATAAACTGCTGTATCTTACTGATCTTAGACTTACTGATCTTGTGGTTTTGCTAAGCATACCAATGGCTTCTCTCTTAGGGCTAGCACTTGCATGGCATAGTTGAAATTCTATGCTGTCTCAGAAGCAAAGCAAAAAGCAATGAATACCATTAGAAACAAGAGACAATACTTAGATTAATTTCCTGGCAACTCCTGTGTTCTCCCAGGCCAAGGACATAGCCTTTCCACCTTCCTTTGCTGTGAGGGCATGTCCCCAGTGCTGTTCCTATCTCTTTCACCTCAGAGAAGCAGTGGCTACAAAACCAGGCAAGTGCCCTTTAAGGAGCACTGCCAATTTCCTCCGGTAGGTGGGGCAAACTGGAGAACAGCCTTCAGGTCGCTATAACTCAGAGACAAGGAAATTGTGCCCCTCCAGATTTTTGGGACGCAGAAGCCAACATGGCTGACTGCCAGAATTGATAGGAGGTGGAGGGAACCTTTTTGTCTACACAGGCAAGATACTTATCAAAATTCCATTCATGGTTCAAATTTGACAGATGGATGGAGCCTCCCACGTGTCAATCACATGCCACTTGGGGACCTGCAATAGCTTCAAAACCCTTTCACTGTTTACAAAGTGCTGTGACATAGTGACTGCACTCCTGTGTGAGCCTCCAGAGCATCAAATAGGAGTGGGATTGTCTGCCTGAAAGCCCTTTGCAAAAGCTGTCTTTGAACATTGCTTGAGCTATGTTTAAAGGTGGGGAGTCTGCTTCAAACAGCAATTTTGCTAAGCTCCCTTTGCTCTTACCTGAGACTATAGAAGTGCTCTTTGAAGCAACATGAGTGACGTTAAAAGGAGGGGGACATTGCATCAAAGGACACTCTGTCTTAAAGTGCTTGGCAAAAGCTCTCTTTGAAACATCTCTACACGTTTCCTTTAAGTGGGCAGGGTAGAAGAGAAAGAAGCCTCCATTCTACAGGCTTCTTTTTCCTCTCCCCTACTTGCTCACTTAAAGGAGAAGGCCCTGCCCATCAGTCGGTGTCACTAGCTACAGCTGGTTGGCAGGTAGGTGTGACTTGGGCGAAATGTCCTCATGGACCAAATTGGACCACCTGGCAGACCAAGACTGGCCTGTGGGTGAGAGGTTCCCTACCCATGATCCTCTCAGAAGGGTCACAGGTTCCCTGTTCCTGGTTTAGTCCTTTGCTGAGACAACACATCCTTTTTGCCTGCTATAGGGAGAGAGCTGTATCTAGCAGATATCACTAGGAACTCTCCATGGTCCTGACAGAGCTTTCATGAAACTGGACATATTTGACCAACATTCTTTGGAACCTGGCATTCCTTGGAACCTCTCCTTCTAAATATAACATACTGGGAAAGGCAAGAGTTGAACAAGCACCTAGTAGTAGGTCACACTCTTCCAAGCACAGTGTGCAGGTCCTCCATCTGCAAGAACTGAAATTCATCCCATGATCCCAAACTAGATGATACTCTGGACATATCCCTAGTCTGAACTACTGAACTTGTGGGGTTGTGGTTGAGATGGATGCAAGCAACATAATCTGAAGAGTGATTAGCGAACATGTCTCAATGGGCTTCTGTCTTCTTACCAAATACTTCTCTTCCTCTGCAATGTACCCAGTTTCACCCTCGTTTTCCCACTGCATCATCAGAAACTTCCCTGGAATAATGTCTGGCTGGTACACTTCCACAATGGAATAAATTCACTATCCCAGTGTGCCATTACATTCTACTAGTCCAAGGGCATTTAATACCAATTCTATCCCACCAAGTAGGCATAATTTAAGGATAGGATTGCACTGCAAAGTATGGCAATTAGCTGTGATTCTTTAATGCATGATATTGTGTATCCTTGGTGCTGAACAACTTGTTCAGTATTGTCCTGTATATTCATTGGCCATGGACACATTCTGTTTCCTTGGGAAGTAATTCTAAAAGAGATCACAAAGTTTTATCTCATTTTGTGTTTGATTTTTCTAAACGTAAAAATCAGTGTCTAAATTAGACTAGATATGTGGCCGGATTAAAACAAAGACTAGAGGTGAACTCCAAGAGATAGTACGAAATATTTTTCTTACTGAGATCATATATGCTATTTTTAAGTTCCTCTTTTTTTCTTTTCTTTTTTTTTGAAACTGTAGCTGTAAATCTGACCATGATTTATTTTTGAAACGAGTCAGGACAGCTTTATTGAAAGGGGGATGTGTTGCTGATTATAATCAGCAATAAATTAGGTTAGCTCTGTCACTCTTGTTTTAAATTCTTCAATCATATGTCTATAATCATTCATTCCCCTCCATTGTCTGCATGTGACCTGTGAGGCAACTTCCTCTGGCGCTTCAACTGGATTTCTTTGCTGTGTGCAAGATTTATGATGGATTTAATGAAGTTAGTTCTGGCATGACTTCCCCACTGAGGAAATATATGAGCAGACTGATTCACACATTTTCAAAGAACATTATCAGAACTGAAGCTGAGTTTGATTTAAAGAAAGGCTAGATTTGGGGCAGTGGAAGAGAGACAGAGAGAGTATAACTAAGAGCCAGACATAAGCTAGGAAGTGGATTTCTTGAATTATTTGCCAAATGTTCGTGCATCTAGCTCCTGGGGAAAAAGTAAATAAAAGTAAATGCTATATTTTGACAATCTCTACGTAACTGGTCATACATCTCTGTGTACACACATTCTGAGTGCCTTTGATATACACAGAGGGATCGGAAAATCTGTCAGTTTTTATTTCACTCAGTTTCTCATTTTTTTCAGTCTCCAGATCTTTGCATCTCCATGCCAGTTTTTGATTTTTTTTAAGTCCTCATGAAAATTCATAAACATGTTACTGCATGTTTCTCTTGATGTTCACAGTTTTTGCAAGTAATCCCCCCCAATGCATTTTTGTATTTTCACGTCTTCTGTAGACTTTTACCCAATACACATTCGATTGTGCATGTTATTTGGCTGTAGACTTGCATTGTGAAATTCAGGGAAGTACAAACTTTGAGTGATAGTTGTGTTTTGGTTTGCATATTGTTTTGGGAAGTGCAACTTAGGTTTGTGTTTAAATCACTGATTTCACCAGACCTCTCCCGTATCCTTGTAACACACACACATCTCATTCCCCTAACACAAACCCCAATATCTCATACGGTATTTATTTTAGCATTGCAAATTTGTTTACCTCAGCCAGGAACTATTTTTGCAGGCGATTGGTTGCAACTTACAGAAACAGAAGTTGAACCTAGAATGGGATCTAGTATTAAGACACCTTGGACTGTTTGTTCCATATTGTGGGCACCAGAACCCCATCACTCCTTTCTGGGGGATGGGATTAATGCAGAAGTGGTTCAGCCAGGTGGAGAGGAGCTGCTACATTATTAATAATAATAATAATAATAATAATAATAATAATAATAATAATACCCTGCCCATCTAGCTTTCCAGCAGGTGGCTTGCAATTGCTTAACAGTGTGTGAAGGTAGTGGGAAGGTTAGCTTGGAGCAGATTTGGAGCAGACACACCAATGTAGCAACAACAAAACTATAGTAGCGGCTTTGCTCCATCCAGCAAGCCACTTCTGGATCAATGAACAGTGTTTTACCTTTGTGTAAACAGTTCTTGTTGGTTGTTTTTTTTACCGAGAAAACCTAGGGTTCCTTGGAGGTTTCTCTAAAAAAATTAAAAATCAGTAATGGCAGGAAAGTTATCCTGAACAGCTACTTATTTACTACTATTGATCTTCCCTTTCAATATGCAGCTACAGTGAAGAATCGAATGGGGTGTGTTCTAGGGGTGCATTGTGTTTGTACCCTAAAACATGCCCATAATAATCTGCAATACATGGGAGTTTGTGATGGATGCTCAGGGATTCCTAGGCAGAATAAGCTTTCCCTTTCTTTTATGAATCATCCACCATGAAACATCCCAAAGCAATTTAACAAGACAAACATCAACAATAGCAACATATCAATGCAATTTCTAGGCCAAGTTTGAAAAGCACTATTATACATTTATCTCTTTTGTTGTTGTTTAGTCGTTTAGTTGTGTCCGACTCTTCATGACCCCATGGACCATAGCACGCCAGGCACTCCTGTCTTCCACTGCCTCCCGCAGTTTGGTCAAACTCATGTTCGTAGCTTTGAGAAGACTGTCCAACCATCTCGTCCTCTGTCGTCCCCTTCTCCTAGTGCCCTCCACCTTTATCTCTTTTATCAAAGATCCTTTGGTTTTAAGTTGGAGGTGAATGAATTTTTAAAGGCTTTGACATCCTGCTGTAACTGATTGCCAGTAACCCTGTAAGCAGTCTTAGTTCGCTATCCTATGCAAAGGCAAGGCGATACACAACAGAGTAAAGTTCTTACACATTTTAACCTAAGACAAAGAACATTGTCAGCAACTGAGGCCTTTTACCTAGATAACTTCACAGTTGCTTCTTTTAAAAATCTTTTCTCAATTGCTCAAATACTTTAAAAGAAACAAAACAAAAAACACACCAAAAACAAGAGTAGTGCAAAATAAAAAAAATCCTTCAGTAGCACCTTAAAGACCAACTAAGTTTTTATTTTGGTATGAGCTTTCGTGTGCATGCACACTTCGTCAGATACACTGAAACAGAATCCACCAGAGGTTGTGCACATGCTCTAGCTCGAGCCGGTCGTCTGCCTCGGAATAAGTGTACTTAACATGGTTTTTCCTTCTTAATCCTTAACAACAATTCGGTACAGAAGGCCGATGTTTTTAACTCCATCTTGGCCATCTATAGGGAACGTGGGTGATGCCGTGGTCTAAACCAGAGAGCCTAGGGCTTGCTGATCAGAAGGTCAGCGGTTCAAATCCCAGTGACGGGGTGAGCTCGTCAAAATGCAAAATGCAAAATGCAAGTACCATAGATAAATAGGTACTGCTCCGGCGGGAAGTTAAATGGCATTTCCATGCGCTGCTCTGGTTTGCCAGAAGCGGCTTAGTCATGCTGGCCACATGACCCGGAAGCTGTATGCCGGCTCCCTTGGCCAGTAAAGTAAGATGAGTGCTGCAAACCCAGAGTCATCTGCAACTGGACCTAACAGTCAGGGGTCCCTTTACCTTTACCTTTGGCCATCTATGGAAGCCCTGCTCCATATTCTCTCTCCAGTGCAAATGCATGGATTAGCACTATTACGTTTGAAAGCATAGGAGCAAACTCCAAGGGGCCATGGGGGCTTCGGCCCCTGCAATAAAATATTTCAGGAAGCCAGGCCCTCACAAAGTTGGTGGCACACTGTGTGTGCACAGTGTCGTGTGATTGATTATGCAGAGCAGGACTTACCTGTGCCCCCACAATATTTTATTCAAGTTGGCACCCCTGCTTGAAATGTTTACTGGGGACACTTGTGTGTGCACAGATAGAATTGCTCTAGTTTTGTTAACCTCACTTAACTTGTGGGAATTTAGCATGGACCAATAATACTGTGTTTGGTTTTCACTGGGAGCTTGTAGGTGCCACAGTAGCTCAGTGAAAACAAATGTGTCTGTACTTTAAGTTAATGTTTCCAAATTTATCTGCTGGAAACAGGCCACCTAAGAGTATTTAAAAGTAGCTTGCTTACTTTTCTTTCTTACTAACGCAACATAAAAGAAACAAAGTTGATCCTTTTACATATTTTGAATATTGTAGAGAGACATGCGTGAACACTTTGAATTAGCATGATGCACAACAGGATTTGGACTTTCCTTCTAGCACATAGCACATTATCTGGCCCAAATATGTGCCTGTTAGTGAGATCTCCTGGAGTTTGAAGAGCCAGGTTCATTATCTCTTGTTATATAACCTAGGAACTTACTCCAGATATCCAGTAATAAATGGCTGTTGCATTAAATTTATACTTTATGCTGCTGTAGTCAAAAAGGGCACAATCACAGTATATACCACATACCAGCTGAATTATGGCAAGTGAACTGTTAGAAAATCATTGCTGTTATAGAAAGTTGATTGCATTCAGTAATATGAAACTAAGCTTTTGGTGAGAATAAGCCTGAATTTTTAAAAGGTTTTTTATGTTGTTGTTTGTTTGTTTTTTAAAAAAATAGAGTTTACGCTAAGCTATTGTGTTTGCTTTGTAATTGGGGTCTTTCATTTTTATTGATTTCCTTCCCTCTGAGAGAAGAGAACTGCTGCTTTTGATCTTTTGGTCAATTTATAAGCCTTTATTTCCATCTTGCTCATTTTCTTTGAAATTGCACGTCAGTCCAGGAGATTTGTGAGTTTTCCTTTCCATATTTGGGTTCCCTTTGTGGAAAATAGGGGACTGCACACATAATGGTGTATGGTGTGTTTTGCTTATGACATTATTTTTTCTGCGGCTTTCTCATCCTCCATGAAACAGAATGTCACACAGCTCTCCTCAAACCCAGTATTTTGAAAGAGGAGAGACCACAGGAATTTGCAATCTTTGTGAAAAATCTGCTCATTTGCATATTTAGTGGCTGAGGAGAAATGGTTGGGAATCTGCAGTTAGCAGAGAAATTATTTGCCCCAAGACATAATCAGTGTAGGCTTCACAGTCAAGTGAGCACAGAAGCTGCTACTGTTCAGCTTTGGCTTCTAGTATCCAGGTTAGCTGGTACCAGACTATAGATTTCAGGCCAGGCTAGGGATGAAAGGAGCTGTCAGTTTTGGTTCTCTAGCTTCTGCACATTTCTGAAGCAATTTGTAAAATTGTTTTTTTAATCTGCATTTTAGTGCCATTTTTCTCCTAATAAACACATTTTTGTATGTGGTTTTGACTACACAGACTAATGCAAACCATTTATTCCAATAGAAAGTATTTTAGTATATTATTTTCACCAATATATTCATTTTTATGCACACTGTTAACTGCTGTACGCATTTTTGTAAGTACTGGTTGTGCGTAAAACTGCACTGTAAAATTCATATAAGTGTGAATTTTAAATGATGGCTATGGTTTGGTTCTCATATTGTTTTAGAAAGTGAGAATTTGAAAAATTTGGCTCTATATGTGAACTGAATCGCATTTCTCCACGGTCTCTAGTCCTGGCCAAAACCTGGATACTTGGACCACTTGTGTGAGCAAAAGCCAGCATCCACATTTGGGTCTAAGGCAATGTGTCTGAAATGTCTGAAAGCTAACACTGTATTTGAAGGCATGCTTCACTCTTGTGTCCCAAAAGGCATTGCCTGAGGATGGTTAGTTTTATGCAGTGGGTGTGATTGGAACATTTGATTACATTAGCTTGCCCTCCAGATGTTTTGGACTACAATTCCTATCAACCCCAGCCAGGACATGATGTTGCAGAAGGCTTGATTACACCAAGGCAGACAGAGCAGAATTATCTGCCCTAGAAAGAGGCTGCTTGGAAGGAGCCTCACAGGAGTCTTTATAATTATCTCATTCATTCCTCACACACCCCTGGTGATTCTCTCAAGTCACGCTAATGTGCTGACAAACAGTTTGGGAATGACTGCTCCATAAGAATGATAGTTTCTTAGCTGAAAATTGTCACTGTGCGTTTTAAGAGCACCTCTGTTTGCTGAGCGAAGAAGAGGTGAGATGCTGGGAAGTAGGCAAGATCTGAGACAGAATAACAACTATCTGAAAACAACAACAACTTTATTATTTGCATCCTGCCACCCATCCGACTGGGTTGCCCCAGCCACTCTGGGTGGCCTCCAATATATATAAAAACACAACAAAACATCAAATAATAAAAACGTCCCTATACAGGGCTGCCTTCAGATGTCTTCTAAAAGTCAGATAGTTCTTTATCTCCTTGACATCTGATAGAAGGGCATTCCACGGGGCGGGCGTGACTACCCAGAAGGCCCTCTTCCTGGTTCCCTATAACCTTACTTCTCGCAGTGAGGGAACCACCAGTGCTTTGAAAAGCTGGTACGAAATTATGTCATTGCCTGCCTACCAGAGGGATTGGACACATTCCAATTTGCCTACAAAACGAAAAGATCAACAGAGGATGCCGTGGCGATTGCCCTCCAAGCTGTTCTTGCACATTTGGAGCAGCGGGGGAGCTACGCCAGACTGCTTTTTGTAGATTTCAGCTCGGCATTCAATACCATTCTACCGCGACGTCTGATAACTAAATTGGGAAATCTGGGGCTCCCGCTATCACTCTCTGGGTGGATACTGGACTTTCTCTCAGATCGCTCCCAGAGGGTCCGGTTGGGCCCTTATATGTCAAACATGCTTAGGACTAACACAGGAACACCACAAGGATGCGTGCTTAGTCCGCTCCTTTATACTCTTTATACATATGATTGTGTCGCTGCCCACCCTAGAAATAGGGTTGTCAAATTTGCAGATGACACAACCGTGATCGGGCTCATCACTGATAAGGAGGGTGAAACTGAGTACAGAGATGAGGTAGAGCGGCTGACAGAGTGGTGCAGAGTCAACAACTTGCTCATAAACACAAAGAAAACTAAGGAGCTTGTGGTGGACTTTAGGAGACAGAAGAACGAGGTCCAGCCACTCTTGATTGACGGAATTTGTGTGGAGAGGGTAACAACGTTTAGATTTCTAGGCATTGAGTTACAGGAGGATCTGTCCTGGAGTGTTAATACAAGGGGGCTTGTGAAGAAGGCGCAGCAGAGACTGTATTTTTTGAGAATTTTAAGGAAAAACCATCTTCCACAAAAGCTGCTGCTTGCCTTCTATCACTGTGCCATACAGAGCGTGCTCACGTACGGTTTATGTGTGTGGTACGGAAGCTGTACTTCCCAGGACAGAGCAGGGCTGTGTAGAATTATTAAAACAGCAGAGAGCATTATTGGCTGCTCACTCACCACCTTAGAACAAATTTACACCACCAGGTGCCATAGAAAAGCACTAGACATATCAAGAGATCCAACACACCCTGGTCACCATTTCTTTCAGCTCCTGCCATCAGGATGGAGATATAGAACAATGCAGGCAAGAACGAGCCGTCTCAGGAACAGTTTCTTCTCTAGAGCAATTTTGGCCTTAAACGGAAAGCCCGGACTTTGAAGTCATCTTATTTTACTTGTTATTTCGTAGTATATTTACTGTTTTTAATTAGCTTTTTGTAATTTTGGATTATGCGGAATGCTTTATCTGAGTGGATGTAGCAACCGAGTAATTTCGTTGTTCCCGCAAGGGGACAATGACAATAAAGATATCTTATCTTATCTTATAGAACGATGGGTGTGGAGATGCTCCTTCAGGTATACAGGGCCGAAGCCATTTAGGGTTTTGAAGGTCAGCACTAAAACTTTGAATTGTGCTCAGAAACATACTGGGAGCCAATGTTGATCTTTTAGGACTGGTGTTATATTGTCCTCATGGCTGCTCCCAGTCACCAATCTGGCAGTCACATTCTGGATTAGTTGCAGTTTCCAAGTCACCTTCAAAGGTCACCCCATAGAGAGTGCTTTTTAAATGGTACCCAGTAAAAGTAAAGCTTCCCTTTAAGGAAGCTTTAAACGGCCTCGGTCCTGTATACCTGAAGGAGCGTCTCCACCCCCATCGTTCAGCCCGGACACTGAGATCCAGCACCAAGGGCCTTCTGGCGGTTCCTTCACTGCGAGAAGCAAAGCTACAGGGAACCAGGCAGAGGGCCTTCTCGGTAGTGGCACCCACCCTGTGGAATGCCCTCCCATCAGAGGTCAGAGAGATAAACAACTACCTAACATTAAAAAAAATACCTAAAGGCAGCCCTGTTTAGGGAAGTTTTTAGTCTGTGGTATTTTAATGTATTTTGATGTGTGTTGGAAGCCGCCCAGAGTGGCGGGGGAGACCCGGCCAGATGGGTGGGGTATAAATAAATTATTATTGTTGTTGTTGTTGTTGTTATTGGGGTGCAGTTGCAGTAACCATTGGAAAAAGTCCAACTCTTAAAACCAACTGTTCTTTTGTCAGGAAAACAATGAGAGAGGAGATGGAAGAAGTAAACTTCATTCTTCCTGTTACCTCTACCACCCAAGTGTAAGTAAGGATAAGGATAAGGTGGGTGTTTTGGAGTCTGATGAGAGGGAAACCTGGCCTCTTATTTTGCACAGATATTGATCTGATCTAATCTGGAGAAGCGTTTGGCGACTAGATTCTAATAAGGTTGTCTTTTTTTGGAAACACCCTTTCAAGGACTCAACAGGTGTGACATCTCTGCTAAAGGGAAGGTTCCATGCCATTCTGTGGTTCTGTGTTGCTTTTTTCCACTTTCCTAAGATAAATGTGCAATTAAGCTGGTTTATTGTCAACATAATTAGCATGCGTAAAATATATAACTGTTTCCTTTCCTTTAAGCTATCTTTGAGATTGTCCTAGTGTAACCTCCAAAACTGCTGATTACTACAAAGAGAAGTAACTTTTAATGTACAAAGTGGGTGTTTGTTAATAGGTCATGTTATAATCCATTGTTATGTTGAATAGAACTGAATCTATAGCTAACAGAAAAGGAACTGTTAGCATGGTAGCATGACCCCAGCCCCAATCCAGCTTCTGTTAAATGTCTGTTCCTGCCAAAATGATTAGAATATCCCCTGCTATAGCTTTTCCATGTAGCAAATCTTCAAAAATAACTTGGTTTGATCTCTTTTTAAGCAGCATTGTTCCATTTCCTCTGGACATCATTAAACTCAATTGTTTTCTGAGCAGTCCACACGAACATTCCTTTGTAGTCAGCACATCTCAGGTTTAATTGAAATGAATTCTGAATCTTTGCAAACTCTCTGGCTGTGATCCAGACAAGGAAACAGCAAGCTCCACAAATGCAGTGGGGCTTCTTAATCTCCTCCCTACCCCATTTATTCCCTTGGCAGCAGCTTCTGGCACTATTTGATAAGCTGTGTTTGAGACTTGGAGAGCAGGTATTAAATGTGACTTGTGATGAATGGCGCTGCTTGGTGGAATGGGGGAGGGGGTGGAGATTAAAATGCCCTGCTGCGTTTCCACAAGCCACTGCCGATGCCCAAAAAAGCTATCACACTTGCAGCCTCTGGTGCCTTGTTTTTCTGTGGTTTATATTTGCGTACTGTGGTGTCTAACCTAATAATGTCTTACAATACAAATCCAGCTTATATGCTACAGTTGCTTTGATTATAACTAGAATGATAACAATGCATAGTTTTGTGTACTGTGTACAGGTTTGGGGACTGGGTTACCTAATAGCAGTGCTTTTTTTTCTAGATAAAAAGATAGTGGAACGCTGGGCAGGGGGTCTCCTCATCAGCCAGAGGTTTGTTGAGGCTGCTCAGCTGAGGCAAGGGGAACCTTCCTCACCTCAGCCGAGCAGCTTAAAGAGCCCTCCCTCCATACCTCTCTGGCTCACGGGAGCCATAGCAGCGTTTGGGCTCGCTCAGCTTAAGCATGGCTTTCCCTGTGTGCCAACTGTTGGATAGGAGGCTGAAGAGCCTCAGCAAAGCCCTGCTGTAACTCCAGCTCGCAAGGAGACTCTCTCCGGCCCATAGAGGATGTACCCATTAGGCTCTGAGGAGGGTCTCCTCATGAGCCAAAGGAGCAGCAGGGCTTTGCTGAGGCTGGTCAGGTCTCTCCCTCCTCTTCCAGGGTCCACCTGAGAGGCTCCGGAACATTGTTCCGGTGGGTTCCGGCTGGAAAAAAATCCCTGCCTAATAGCTTATTCTGCGTTTGTTCATAATCTGCAGTACTACAATATTTTTGGACACGCTCATAATGTGGTGGACAAACGCCAGCTCCCTTGGCCTGAAGCGTGATTAGCACTGCACCCCATAGTCGCCTTTGACTGGACTTAACTGTCCAGGGGTCCTTTACCTTTTTACCTTTACTGCTCTTGAGTATGGCTGGGGGATAAATTTGTTTCAGTTTGTGTTTTAATATGAAACTAACTAATTCAGTTTCCAAAACAATACATGAACCGGAATGTACCCTTCTCTGAATTTTGTGGAATGGTTGCCCAAAAATGTGTATATTGGGAGAAAGTGTTCATAAATTAGTGTATAAATTAGTGGAAATAACATACCAAAATGCCTTATTTTAGGGGAAATTGCTTACCTACCGACACACACATTTGTACTAAAAATGCTGATCTTTTTTGTGTGTACTGAAAATTGCAAAAATCAACTGAAGGAGAAATATGGAGAACTGAACTTAACAATGGAAAAAAGGAGAAATTTGAATTGACAGATTTATCTATCCCTGCTCTTGAGCTATTGCCAAACCATAATACCCAATCTTAAGTTCCACCATGCACTAGTGATGGCCACTAACCTTAGGTGACTTCCTACGTTAAACAAATTCGTGGATAATAAGTTTATCAATGGTTATTAGAAATGATATGGAATGTCTTATTCAGAGCCAGTTTGCCACTAAATACCATTTCCAGGGAGCAATAACAAGAGGGGACTATTGCCTTCAAACGCCCTTCTGATGGGCTTCCTGGAGGCATCTGATTGGCTGCTGTGGGAAACAGAATGCTATAATAGATGGATAGTTGGCCTTATTACAGCCAAAGTCCTCTTAGTGGGACTTACTAGTTCCAAAGCCATGAAGCTACATTTTCCTATAATGTGAGGGTTTCCCCCCACTGCTTTATATGCACCTTAATGCTGTATTTCAGTTTTCTTTTATTGTGTGTCAAAGCAAGATAGTGAAACTGGAAAGAAAAAACTAGTGTGATGTGGTGATTACATTCTCTTTTTTGCCCTCCCTTTATGATTCAGCACCTTAGCAGCACAAATCTCTGTAGTGCATGGAGCCAAGTTTCATAAATCTGTCATCTGATGCCACACCAAACTGGGTTTCTTTTCAGGCCCAGAGCTGTCTTCGCTTACATTCCTGGCACACTAGGAACTCTGATAATTAGGTGTTTCACAGCTTACTTCACATATTCTGATTGAGCAGGATGAGACTCAGAAGAGATGCCTAAAGCATTAAGCAGTTTGGTGTATTTTGACAGGCAATATGTTGTAGTTTCATACCTCAAGGACTGCCTCTCCCCATATGAACTGACCCACACCCTGCAATTGTCACCTTAGGCCCTTTTTTGTGTGTCCCCTCCAAGAGAGATCCAGAGGATGGCAACACAAGAACGGGCCTTTTCTGTGGTAGCTTCCCACTTGTCGAATGCTCCCTCCAAGGTGGCTCACCTAGCACCTTTATTTAATATATTTAGGTGCCAGGCAAAATATTCCTCTTCTCCCAGGCCTTTGGGTAGTTAGCCAATCTACTGTCTTTTAAACTGTGGGGGTATTGACAAGTTTGAATGATTGCAGAGGAGAGCGACCAAGATGATAAAGGGTCTGGAAACCATGTCTTATGAGGAACGAGTTGGGTATGTTTAGCCTAGTAAAGAGGAGACTGTCAGGAGATAGGATAGCCATCTTCAAATATCTAAAGAAAGAGCTGTCACATGGATGATAGAGCAAGCTTGTTTTCTCCAGCTCTGGAGGCCAGGACCCGAACCAATGGATTCACGTTATAAGAAAGGAGATTCCAACTAAACATCAGGAAGAACTTTTTGATGGCAAGAGCTGTCCGACAGCGGAACAGACTCCCTTGGGAGATGGTGAGCTCTTCTTCCTTGGTGGTTTTCAAGCAGAGGTCATAGCTGCCAAGTTTTCCCTTTTCTCGCGAGGAAGCCTATTCAGCATAAGGGAATTTCCCTTAAAAAAAAGGGAGAACTTGGCAGCTATGGCAGAGGTTTGATGACCATCTGTCATATATTATCTAGTTGAGATTCCTGCATTGCAGGGAGTTGCGCTAGATAAGATCTCTCTTGGGGCTCGATTGACGGTAGGCATTGGATTATCTTTAGAAGGTCCTGGTGGGGGGGGGAAGGTTGCTGCCATCACCTCCCCCAAATGCGGAAGGGTACTCCCTTAAGGAGTCCAGGGGCGTTGCCAAGTCCGAAACCGTGGAAGGTGAGGGCCAGAGGGCACGCCCACTAGTGGTGGCCCCAGGATAGGGTACCTAGTTGATGTGCATCGCAGGACCCGTCCAACGGTGGTTGACCCTTCACAGACTGCCAGCAGAGCGGGCTGGAGTCAGATATAGTCGGTTAGATCCAATGCCTATGCCAATACCTCTCTACTTCCATAATCAATAAAGTTGTGGCCTATTAGACCCATTAACCTTACACTATGTCTCTTGTGTCTTTATTTCCTCCGGGGAGGCCTCGTGTATTGCCACACAAACCTCAAGGTCCCTTCCAATGCTATGATTCTTTGATTCTATAAAAGGCACCAGCCATAATCAGAAACCAGTTGAATTGGAGTCTTGATGAAGCCTTGATGAGTTACAAGGATATGTAATTAATGATCCAAGAGTATAACAAAGCAAAAGATTGCTAGCCATTTTTACTCCGAGCTATATCCTTCTGAGACAGAAGTCACCTTCAATTTTTCCTCAAAATTGTTATAATTGTTCACAGTGAGGTAGCAGACACCATCTCATGATAAAGAATTGGTTAATACCGTGTTTCCCCTATTTTAAGACGTAGTCATTTTATAAGACGTAGCAGGATTTTTACACTTTTGCGGAATTAAGCCATACCCCGAAAATAAGCCATACCCCGAGCCACCTGGAACTGGTTGCTGCTGTTGCTGCTGCTGAAGCGCCGTGCAGCTCTCTATCCGTCCTCGCCCTTAACTGCTAATTTCTCCCTCACACACGGGCGGGGGGGGAGAAGCAGGAGGAGGCACAAGCACCGCGCGCTCGGTCCTCTTTCGGCGTCGCCAGGCGAGCCGCGCTGGGAGCCTCCCCACTCTTCCCAGAACTTTTTTACACTCGAGCGCCCGGACGGGGAAACCCCTCGGTGTCGGGAGCCCTGCTGGCCCCTTCCGCGCTGCCGGAATGTTGTGGGGCCGCATGGCCCGAAGCAGAGCAGCGGCGGGTGACAAGCGGCGGCAGGAGCCGCGCCGCCGAAACGTTCTGGGGCTGCATGGCCCAAGGCAGAGCGGCGGCGGGTGACAGGCGGCGGCAGGAGCCGCGCCACCGAAACGTTCTGGGGCCGCATGGCCCAAGGCAGAGCGGCGGCGGGAGGCCCGCGGCCCCTTCCGCGCCACCGGGGCGACAGGCGGCGGCGGGAGCGCTGCTGGCCCCTTCTGTGCCGCCGGACCGCACGGCGAGGAGGCCTGCCGCCCCAGCGCCCGGAACCGGCGGCTGCGGAGCAGAGCGCGCCGCAGCGCCGAGCCCTCAGAGCGCCCAGCAGCGCTGGGCGGAGCGCCGAGCCAGCGGCCTGGCCTCTTCCTGCCTGCCACCCCACCGCCCGGAACCGGCAAGGAAGAGGGGAAAGGGGCACCTGGGAAGGAGTCGGGAGGGCCCTTGCTGCATGAGCCATGGGCACGCGGCTCCTTCCAAGCACAGTGAACGCCGCGCCTAGCTTTGAGCAAGAGGCATGAAATGGACGCAGCGACGAGGGTGATGGCTGCGCGGGCGGTGGCCGCGTCACGTCTCCTGGCGGCCGTGGGGGCTCTCGGTGCTGCCTTGCCCGGGCCCAGCATTCCCCAGAGGCCTTCCGCCTCGCCAAGCTCGGCCGGCCTCATGTGGTGGGTGGAAGGCGTGCGGGTGGCCTGTCTAAGGCCGGGCGGGATCCCTCAGCCCTGCTCATCTTTATGCATTTACGGTATTTCGCGAAACACCCCCTCCCAAATAAAGCAGCAGGAACCTTGGAGCGGTTGGCGGGGGGGGGATGGGAGAAAGATTTTAAAAACCAAGACAAAGGCATCACCTCTTCCTGGCCCGGCCAAGGAGGCCTGCCGCCCCACTGCCCGGAACCATAGGTACCATAAAAATATAATAAAAACAAGACATCCCCTGAAAATAAGACACCGTGTGTTTTTTTGAGGGAAAAAAGTTATAAGACGGTGTCTTAAAAAAGGGGAAACACGGTAGCATATAAGGTGTTTATACTATTGCCCTTGCAGATAGGTGGCGTGATCACACTGTAATTTGCAGCAAAGGCCCCAGGAATATGTTAGCTGGAATTAAACAGATGAGTTTAAGGTGTAGCTTTGAGCCACAAATTATAGATAATCAACTTTTATCTATCGTAAAGAGATGCTGCCGAGTGTCATGAAAGGCTCATTGGCATTCTGAGCGTAAGCATCTCCCGGGTGCTTTTTTCCAGCCGGTACTCTTAAGTACTGTTGCTTTATACGATCAGAAAATATAATGATGGTGGGGTTTATTCTCACTGAAGTAACAAGAAAGCAGAATAGATGTTAATGGGAGCCTTTATCTGCAAAGAGCTCTCGTCTTTTAAAGAAGAAGACAATTTCAAATGTGAGAGTGCTTGACTTTTTCAGTATTCAGAGCTTGTTGGAGGCACAGGTCAATGTTGTAGCAAGCTGTCTCCTCGACCTACTCAACACTTATCAAAGGCTGAGCTGATTAAAGACCCTCTGGCAGTAGGCAGACTACCATGGGTGTATGAGAATGTGCCAATCTGTGCTGTCAGCAGGATTTAGACTTTCAAGAGGCTCTTAATCGTCTTTATGAAGAGTGTGTGCCAATGAATTGCGTTTAATGAGTCGCTACATGCAATGGATCTGGGTGAAAGGATAAAAACTCTGAAGTGCTGGAAATGGCACTTCAGGGAGGGTGAGGGGCCCAATCCAGACACATCCAGAACATAAAAGTGATATGCCGCTTGTAAGGAAATATTGTTGATCCTGTAATTTAAACATCATTAAAGTTCATTGGACTTGGCCCTTATATATTTAACATTTGAATTGTTATGACTAGAAACATTTTAATAACAAAAAAGAGCATTTGTGCCAGCTAAGAAATTTAGATGTTGTGCTGAATTTCTAAAGCCCTTTTCTTTCTTTCTTTCTTTCTTTCTTTCTTTCTTTCTTTCTTTCTTTCTTTCTTTCTTTCTTTCTCTTTCTTTCTTTCTTTCTTTCTTTCTTTCTTTTGTTGTTGTTTAGTCGTTTAGTTGTGTCTGACTCTTCGTAACCCCATGGACAAGGCACTCCTGTCTTCCACTGCCTCCTGTACCTTTTCTTTTTAGATTTTGACAAATAATGCAAGAAATGTTTTAGCACCTTTAAAACAAGGAGCATCTTTTAACTCAAATCAGGTTTAATCAGAATCAAGTCCCACTTCGTACAATAAGCATGCTGATCTGTCAACATCTAGTCATCATAGTTACTAAATGGAAAATCTTCAGCTCAGAAACTGTAGGCGGATACCGTTTGATGGAAGGAGGGAGTGGGAAGATAAGGCTAACCAGCTGGTTGGTTGGAGAGTGGAGACCAGCAAGAGAGCAGGGTTAGTGAAGGACCAGCTTGGTCAAGAGGTCAAGACTACAGATTTCCACCTGAGGTTGGATGCATTCCTTGTGCAAGTGGCAGAAGCCATGGCAGGATGGTTAGTATGGTTAGTCCCAGCAAAGTCACCTGACATCGTGGGACAGGTGGCTCTCAGGCACAGAAAGGCCTTGGGTGAGATATAAACTGCCCCCTTCGTGCTGAAGTAAGGCACATTTTTCTCCTCCTCCTGCTTTCTTCACTGGGAATGGACAACAGCAGGAGGATATTACCAACTCCTTGCCCTGTTGGTGAGCTTCTAGGCATCTAGCCTGCCCCCACTGCAAACAGGCTAGATAGGGCTTTCTCCGATCAAGCAAAGGAATCCTTATGTTCCACACCATTACCTTTTCTGTGATGTGAGTGAATAATGTATTGTCCCATTGACCGAGCCAAGAATCCTTTTACCGGCGAGCCAGAATTGCATTAGAAGACATTAATGGTTAGTCCTGTAAAAAGAGAGGTGTTGCTCTACCCCCTTCCCCATTCTGAATTTGAGTAGACTACTTCTTTGACTGCTAAGTTCAACCCAGTTGTAAATATTAACTCAGTGGCACAGGAATTTATACCCTTAGTGGAGCTTTGTAACAAAACCCTGAAGTAAATAAAATTTTTGGCTCTACAATAGAAACCAGCCTCTTCACTGAGGCTATCAGACATTCTGGCAGCTTTAGCTAGTGCTCTTTTGTGCTAATCTGATCTCAGGGAAACCATTAATACTGCTTTATAGAATGCCCAGAGGGTCCTTTAGGAAGGTGCCTCATGAATTTCTGGGCAAGAAGACAATGGTGCATATGAGTGCGAAGCTGGATTTGTTTCATGATCATGAGCTGTGAAGGTAATAAAAAAGTCACCTCCTGGGAACCATAATAATTTATTTCAAAGCACAAGATAAAACACTCTAATAAAATCACAAGAATCCCACAGTGTGCCAAATTACAGAATTTGAACACTTGGCTTATCAGCCTGAGTGACTGAACTCTATAATGCTTCGTATTTTGCCCTACAGTCTATTATTTTATAATGCTGAATGACAGGTGATTGTGAGGAAGTGCAGAGACCCTGATCCTTTTTCTGCTTCTACTCTGGCAGTTTTGAATTTAGATGGGGCATGGTGAATAGAGCACTCTTGGTGCAATATACCCTGTGACATCATGGCAATAAATATGATGTCAGAGTAGACAACTGACCTTGGCAACCGCACTGTTGAGTGCTGCCACCTGGCTGAAGAAGAGGTATGGAAATGGTTATATGGAATCAGGACTCGCAATACTTGATATTTATAATACCTGGGAGTCCTTTGGATAATGGTGGGGGCCGTTATATTGGTATAGCCTTTGCACTTGATATATAAAAGGAACTTGTTCAAATGGCACTGCGTCCGTGGCGTACTACTTACTGAGATGGTAAAGCTGTATCTGGACTGATAAATTCAGGCTGTAGATGACGCTCATGTGACTGAATGTCATCATATAGTAAAAATCCCTCGACACAGAAAACTAGATGTAAGGGAGAAGGACCACTGGGCTGATTCAGCAGGGTTTTTTTCTATGCTCATAGACTACAGGGGTCCCTTTACCTTTACCTTTATACCTAAATTACATATCCATTCCTCTTCTCCAACCCTTGATTGTGTAGGACAAGCAGAGGCACGTAGTTAAATAATGCCATTCTTAATAGCATGTAGTACATAATGCTCTGTCAGTGATCCAACCATCATCACCTCCGCTTTCTGAAAACATACTAGGGAATGATTCAGGAAGTAGTAGAAATAAAGGTGCTATGCACATCCATAGCACATGTACAAAAGCAAAAGACTGGTGCTGAAGGGAAATCCAGTTCTTCCTCAGATTCCATTAACAATGTGCAAAACATTTTGCTGTTACATAAGTAGTTTTGATAACAAAGCGAAAGCTTACGGGCCATTTTTGGAATTAAAAAAGAGCTTCCCAAGGTATTCTGTTTTGTTTTGCCCTGCAGCATAATACGATGCATAAAATCCCAAGTCTATAATACTGCCATGAAATAGTCTAGGGAAGGAAAACACTGACAAAAATAAATCGGGGGAGGGGGGAGTTTTCATTTCATTTAGCTGTGCTGCTAATGCTCGCCAGATGAAAATGAAATGAACCCCCAAAAGTGCAACATTTGTAGATCTGGGTGGAATACTGCCATTTGAGGAATTATTAATGAGAGATTTTATGTGTGTTGAATGAATTAATACTCCACTTTGAGAGCAAAACACACAGCAACTCTAAACATTTTGCTACTTGAGCACCTCCATAACAGAGTTTAATTCTGTTGTTTGTTGCAGTTTTATGGAGCCCTAAGGGTACTTGTGTTGGTACTGCAGAATATATGTTTGCACACATATGGCAGGGTGGACCTGTAGTACTTTCACATATCTGCAATATCAGCCAAACAAGAAGCAGCTTTGAGCGGATTTGATGCCTTCTGCAATCACTTCTCCCTTGGTAAACATTCAGAATCCACCTAATCAAGCTGGAGCTGTTCATCCAAACATGCGGGAAAGCTGCTTCTCTTCACCATAGGGTGTTTCAGAGAACATTAAACTAAAATAAAAAGCCGCTCTGTTTTTAGCAAGATGATGCAGTCCTAAACAACATGTGGTCCATGAAGACAAGTGCAGCACACCAGCTATTTGTTATGGGCCAGGTTGTTGGCAACACCACCCCACCCTGATTTTTGCATCTTTGTGCATTGCAAGTTGTATGGATAAAGGTGGTCCTCGTCAATTCTGCCACCATTTTCCTCTGAACTAATGCTAGAATCATTGCAGCACAGTTCCCTGGTTTAATAAATAAGTTAACTGCTTTGATAGCAGTCTTTATCCATCCCATTCTTTTCTTGGAACAGTTAGCGTAAAAAAACAACAATAGCACTGGGTTAAGAGTGTCAGCTATCTCCCAGTGGGAAATACAGAACCAAGCTCCAGCTATATCACTGCACAAATATGCAGTTGTTCTGAAGATAATACTCAACAGTTTCTGAAAAACCAAAAAGCTCATTTGACTCCAAATGTCCACAGCATTTATATCACATATTAAACCAGGCCCGGCTCTAGGTAGACCCCCGGTGGCGCAGGGCACCATGGCGCCGGCCTGCCAGAAAGGCGCCGCGAGTTGCGCCCGCTCGCTGACCGGCCGATCTGCCGGTCCGCCGCGCAGCTGCGCCTGTGGGAGCCGCGCTGCGCCCACCCGCCCACCGCGCTGGGAAACGGGGCGGGAGGGCGCCAGAGAGATCGCGCTGTGCCTGCCCGCCCGCCACTGCGCCCACCCGCCCACTGCGCTGGGAAACGGGGCGGGAGGGCGCCGGAGAGATCCGGCGCACCACAGCGGCAGGGGCGTTTAAGACGGCCCTGTATTAAACAGATGGAAGATGGGCAGTTGAAGATGGAAGACAGCAATTCTCTGCCTTGAGTCAGTCAAGAGCAGTGTTTCTCAAACTTGGGTATCCAGCTGTTTCTGGACTACAGCTCCCACCATCCCTAGCTAGCAGGACCAGTGGTCAGGGGTGATGGGAATTGGAGTCCAAAAACAGCTGGAGATCCAGGTTTGGGAAACTCTGGTCTAGAACATGGTGATTTCTTCATCCATTAAGGGCATGTGATAAATCAGCCATAAGTGGAAGTGTCATATGCCTTTCATATTTTTTGAGCTGTAAGAATTATAATTCTTGACACTAGTTCTTTAGGGTATCTCCAAGTTATTTCTCTAGCCATCACACCTAGGAAATTTATTTTTCTTCTGTTGTATCTGTAATGGACATTTTCAGTTTATAAAAGCTTGTGGACTCCAACAAAGTAGTTTGGTGGGGTGGGGGACAGGGAGAGTTATAGATATCCTATGTGCCCATCCCTCTGTTTAACCAGATGTCCTGTATTACATGTTTTCTATGGTAAGAGATCCTTGTAAATTCATGGTTAGAAAAGTAGCCGAAAGGAAAGGAAGCACGTGTTTTTAAATAACATGCATATAACATTTGAGAACTTTTGAACCTGAAAAATGCAGCATTGGCTTAGGAGTAGCCTTGAATGTATAAATACTAATAGCTATGTTGGAAGGAAATTAAGTTGCACAAATGCTTTGATACCTCTGAAAGGAACCAAAATTAAAATTCCATGAAAGAACACGTGCATTGTGTTAAGCAAACAACAATGTTCTGTGGCGCTTTAAGAACTAAGGTTGCAATTCTACACACACGTGCATTGCACTAATCCCCTCATTTTACTCAATGGGACTTACTTCTGAATAGACATGCAAGGAATTGTGTTGTAAGAATGTTACTGTGAAATCGACTTCTGTATGCCAGTGCAAGTTTGGCAAGTTCAGGAAGTGATCACTCCAGTTGGCAGGTAGGTAAATGGGTACAGAGTGTGTTTGGGTGGGGGCGAGGGCTATACAGTGATGTAAAAAGGATCAAGAAAACATGGCATTGAATATTTTCCAGTACGTACCCATGTTAGGTATTCTATGTTGTAGACACCAGAGCACCAAAGTGAGTCTTACGTAAATGTGCTCTGACAGTTCATAGGATTTGACATAGCATTTCCAGTATTTATTTAGATCCCCTTTTAACTGAAACCCCCTAGAATCCTACTGGTCAAACCACAGGCTTCCTATGTTTCTCTTAACAGAGCTGAACCAAAGCAAGTTTTGGCACAAGAGTGCCAACATCTATACCAAATCACTACACCGCATTATTTCTTGACCTTTCCATCAAGTTGCTGAACAAAGTTGCACATTGTTCTGCTGAACAAGTGGGCATGTAACTTAATCTGTCAATTGAGATCTGCTTTATCTGCGGAGGCATTTATCAGTTCCTTCCATCTTTTTTAATTCCTAGTGCGGTTTCTTCTTCTTCTTCTTCTTCTTCTTCTTCTTCTTCTTCTTCTTCTTCTTCTTCTTCTTCTTCTTCTTCTTCTTCTTCTTCCTCTTCTTCTCATAAGTAACTGAACAGTTATCACATGATTGTGCCTTTTAGTTACAGTCGAATTGCTTCAAATTATTGCTCCGGGCGTGAAAGGCTACATATCATGGCGTGAATGCTCCAATTCATCAAGTTTCTCTTCCCTGCTGCTTCCCTCTCCACCCCACCCCGACTTCCGCCTGTTGGAATTATTATAACACATATATATATATTTCAGTGAGAAAACTCCTCTCCCTTCTGGATACAGCTGATGCGATTTCCCATAAGCTGTTATGCATGACAGAAACCATATGCTGAATCCTTGTCCTGGCTGCCTGCGCGAAGCATCCATCAGCACTCGGAGAAGCTCCTCTGAGTTCTGCCACACGTCTTGCACAGAGTGAGAAATCGGTGCGATGCTTTCCGAGTAATGAGCCGCAAAATTAGCATTATGGGTTTTAATTGTTATTAATGTCTTGTACTGGCCATTTGTTGTTTCAATGCCGGATGGCCCTCATGCGGGTGTCTTTTTTTCTTCCATCCTTCTTCTTTTTTGTCTCACCTCTACATTTTTCTAAACTGGCTGCTGGTGGTTGTTTCAATGGAGCTTAATTCTGGGCCACAGAACCTGTGGTATGTTAACTCCAGAACCTGTTCCCTCCTTCGCAGTGTAGTTGTTGTGAGGAGGATAATGGAGGGAGAAGCACAGTGTGTTTAACTATGCTGCCCTGGTCTTCTTTGAGGACAGCAGGGTAAAAATAAATGCAAAAAATAAAAGGTCTGGAACTTGTAAGATTCTGATCCTGATCTCATAGAGAATGACACCTTTGCAGAACAGCACCAGCCCAGGATCTGGCAAGTGTGCTGGAGGTGAGAGGTCTTTCCTGGCCTGCATGAACCATCTCCCGCTTCACACAGGCCTGGGAAGTGGATTGCAGCCTGCCTGCCAATTGACCAGTGGCTGACTGAGGTTCCCTAATGGACCAGTCTGCATTGGGTGCTGGTGGCAGGGGGGGTGGCTCTGTCCCACCACAAAGGATGGAAAAATAGTGGACTGATCTCCTGGATATAGCTTGCAAGAAGGGACTTGCAACGCACAACTATAAACAATGCCTGCTATTGTCCAGGGGTGTCGTAGAAAGTAACAGCAAAAGAACTGCCTGTGTCCCAAAAAAACACAAGTACTGTCCATGCATACCAGAACAAAACTGTGTAAGAAAGTAACAGTGGAGATGTTTAGGAGAACTGCAGATTAATTTTTGGCTTTCCCATGAAATGTGGTTTGGCTCTGCTAGAATGGTTTGAAATACTCTTCTTCCCTCTTGTTCCTTTCCAGAGCTGCGAATGGTGCAGATCTGCACACTTAAAATAGTGATCTTGTAAATAAGACTGTTTAAGGGCTAGCCTGCTAAGAGGCTAGTATCTGGCATTTCAGTGCGAGCCATGGAGGAGGAGAAGTACCCTCCTAATAATAATTTATAATAATAATTTATTATTTACACCCCGCCCATCCGGCTGGGTTTCCCCAGCTACTCTGGGCAGCTCCCAACAGATTAAAAACAGAATAAAACATCAAACCTTTTTAAAAAAAACACTTCCCTAAACAGGGCTGCCTTCAGATGTCTGCTAAAAGTCAGATAGTTGTTTATTTCCTTGACATCTGATGGGAGGGCATTCCACAGGGCGGGCGCCACCACTGAGAAGGCCCTCTGCCTGGTTCCCTGTAACCTCACATCTTGCAGTAAGGGAACCGCCAGAAGACCGGGCAGTGTCTGGGCAGAACGATGGGGATGGAGACGCTCCTTCAGGTATACTGAAGGAGGCATTCCTAATGGAAACTCAGAATACTAGCCTTTTAGTAGCCTAGCAAAAAAAAAAAGAGGAGGGGAGGCACCTTCTGCCAAACAGATTAGTGAGAAGTGATGGATCTGACAGATTGGCTTCCCTCCAACCTAGCATGGACACCAAGCGGATAGGCAGAAAGTGGACAGGAAGATCCGTCCTTTCTTCCCCAAGCTGCATAGGATTCCTTGTTAAATGCAAAGCTGCAGTAAAAAGCGTGCTTGCCCTGCTTTTGTACTATTCAAGTCATGTGTGAAGGTTGTTAATACTGGATCCAAAGGAGAAATAGACTTTTTTAAAAAAGAAAAGAAAAAGAAAGAAAGAAAATCTAATGCACTTTCTAGCAACTAGAATCCAGCCAATGTAAGTTTTTAATGACTTTACAGAAGCTGTCAAAGCAAAATGTGGTATGTGTCTGTAAATGCTCTAACTCAGGCTTAAACCTCTTTATTACTGGAAAGAACTTGTGGAATCTTAGTTCTGCGAGGACACTCTGTTCAGAATCCTTCCTTTCCTTTCAAAACCACAATTCCCAGTGTTCTGGGTTAGGGAGATACTTTGAACCTGTGTACATTTGTAATGCTGACATTTCCTAAGGCTAGAATTGAAAGAGAAAAGTTAAGTATGCCCCTAGAGTATGGTTCATGCTCAGTATTTTGTTTGATGACCTCTCTGCATCCCCTTTGAATAGATTCTTTTCTTTCAAAAGTCCCTTCAGTTTCAAAGGGGTTTGCCATGTGACATGGGTGGGGAGCTGTCTAGTGTCCAAACACACACATCCACCCTCCCCTTGGGTGGCTAGAACTGTTTGCATGGTCCTTTGTGTCTCGGCCTTAATTGTTTGAGCTGTGTCTTAAAATATTTGCTTCAAATTCCTGACTGGTGTTGATTTTTTAAGGCAATAAGGTCACCTTTTGTAAGCACTGCATTGAAATATTAAGAAATGTGCTGAATAGACCTTAGGGGGTTTTTTTGGTAGAGATCATCTTCATTGCTGGAGCTAAGATAACCTTTGACATCCTTTCACTATTTCAACTTTGAAGCTAATTCACAAAGTAACTTTATTCTAGTACTCAGGAAATATTCATTTTAAAGTATGGTAATTATAGGACAAAATCTTCCTTTGGTAGAATTACAGTGGTACCTTGGTTCCTGAATAGCTTAATTGTCGAACAGCTCCCGAACACCGCAAACCCGGAAGTAGGTGTTCTGGTTTGCAAACGTTTTTCGGAAACCGAACATCTGACATGGCTTCCGCAGCTTCCGATTGAATGCAAGAAGCTCCTGCAGCCAGTTGGAAGCTGTGCCTTGGTTTTCGAACAGTTTCGGGAGTCGAATGGACTCTCAGAACAGATTAAGTTTGAGAACAAAGGTACCACTGTATTGGCAACTCTCCCCTTCTATTGTTCTCTAATCTCTGTAAGGAAAGATCCTGCAGTATCTATACTTATTGGTAAAGTGAAGCCTCTGGTTCTGATTGGTTCATGATCATTCCAACTACTCAGGAAACAAAGTGGTTTGCAGTGGAAGTTCTCTGAAAGAACGGAAGCTCATGCAGTTGCTAAGAAAAGAAGGTTGAGAACTGGAAAGAGGTACCGGAATATAGAAAAGCTAAGAAGCATGGAGCCCAGAGACAAGGTGGTTGGCTAAAGGAAGGATACAGCGTATGCAATTGACTGTTAACAGGAGGAGGGAAGGTTGAGCGAAAAAAAAAGAAAGATGAATGCTGAAGAGACCTAGAACAGAGTCAAGAAACAGTCGTTGCAAAATCTCGCAGCAGAGCTTGTGAGGGCCATTGGGGGGGCTGACATCACACACACGGTGCCAGGATGTTGGGAGGAGCTGGGGGCGGAGCTGAATGCGGCAGCCATGTGGCTCAATGGCTTGTGGCTCCTCCTTGGCCTCCTCTTGGTATCGCCACAGTCGGGAGGCTGCTTTGATCCTCCTTCCCCTCTACGGCAGAAGGAGGAGGAGCAGAAGCCTCTGCACTTTATGGGCATGGAGGGGCGGACTGTAGCTCAGCCCCAAGGAGCCAGTGCCCCTGCCTCACAGTAGACTGTGGCTTAGCATAAGCATGTGGGCATGTGGATTCCCATAGCAAAGATTGTTTTGGTCTTCTGCTGCTGTGCTTTGGTGAGTTAAGTCTTAGTTTTCAAACACAGACTTGTGGTTTAGCTCTCCTGGACAAACTGCAAGCCATAATAAACCATAGAACAAGCCATGGTTATAGTTCATGGTTGGTCTGGTACACACAAGCCCAGACAGTTAGCCAAACCAACCCATTGCTTAGTGCAGCAGAGCAAAGGAGCTGCAGTCTCCTTGTCTGAAGCCCATAATACCAGCATTTAAAGGCAGAAGTTGCTGCATACTGAATAGAAAATAGAAACAGGAATGCTTTGGGATGGTGGCCAAAACAACAGGGCCAAAGGAATTGGGACAAAGGAGGAGGTTGGCAGAAGAAGTAAGTTTAGGTAATGGAGACATGGACTTGGGGAGAAAAGAGAAGCCAAGGAGAAAGTAGCACTGGCATGAGTTCAAGGAGCAAGAGGAGTTGGTCAGTGTTGCACAGTAGAAGATGGATAAGCAAGAGAGTTTTTGAGGTCTGACCAGTGTGGACTAGGCTGCCAAAGAGGCAGAGGTCAGCAGATAGTGGAGAGTGAAATTTCATATATTGATTTAAACTAACCACCCAATTCACTGGTTGCAGGCTTCTGGTTACCATTTAATTGCCTTGTGATTGTTGTTTGTCAATTTGCCAGCAGGTAGTTTCTTAAGTGCTACTGTTTGATTTGGCTGAAACATAAATGCAGAATGATTGAGTTTCCAGCATATCATTAGGACCTCGCTAAAATACTTCTCTCTTTCTCTCCCTCTGTTAATGCTTCAGGCTTTCTTGTCAGCACTGATTGATTGAAACAGTAAAGAAACCTTCTGCAGAATCCAGCACTGTGCAGGAAAACATTGACATATGTGGAGTAGTGACTTTTCTATGCTCCCTTGTCCTCCAACTCTTGCCATTTTTGTGGCAGACTTAAATCCATAGTAGATGGGCATTCTTGTTTTATTTCTTGTTAATGTAAGAAATGCATGGGGGAATCAATATGACTAATCAATTCCCCTTGTGCTTTCCTCCTCCCCCTCCTTTTGGGTGGAGGAGTTGCTTTATTGTGAAGCTACATTTTCTGGAAAACTTTTTTTTAAAAAAAAAACACACACCAATAAATCAGGGCAGCTACAGGAAACAAGAGAGGCAGTGGTGACATGAGCTGCCATGATGCTAGTTTAGTAATGGAATTCTGCTGCTTCCTTTATTCAGGGTCCTTTCACACATTGGACTCTCCTTCCTTGGAGGTTTTTAAGAAGAGGTTGGATGGCCATCTGTCATGGATGCTTTAGCTGAGATTCCTGCATTGCAGGGGGTTGGACTAGATCAGTGGTCCTCAACCTTGGGCCTCCAGATGTTTTTGGCCTACAACTCCCATGATCCCTAGCTAGCAGGACCAGTGGTCAGGGATGATGGGAATTGTAGTCTCAAAACATCTGGAGGCCCACGGTTGAGGACCACTGGACTAGATGACTCTTGGGGTCCCTTCCAACTCTACAATTCTGTGATTGCACATCATTCTGTGTTTGCCACAGTTTACACTTGAGTAGCTGCTTGATTGCGAACACCTGTTCATTACTTGTACACACATACACATTCGTAGGTATACATTTAAGATGTGCACCTAAAATGTAACGTGTGGAATGAACATCAGCCATGAGCAGAGATTATTTGCCTCTTTTTTCTATCCTGGCCGGCATTTCTATTCCAGCGCATCAATCCTGCAATGAATAGTTCCCCTTTTGTTGATGTATTCCATTGTTGAGGAAGTGCAAGAATTAGATAAAGAGAATGGCAGCAACATAAAAGTGGAGATGGATTTGGGTGGAAAAAAAGGGGGGTGTTTTATGTTTTGGTTTTGCTTGGTTTTTGGTGAATATTCCCCTGACTCTTGGGGACAATCCATGTGAACATTATTGCATCTTGTTTTATTGTTACAAGTTTTCAGTGTTGTTGTTTTTAATTTTATCTGTAATGAAATTTACATTGCCTTGGATCGCTTTCTAGGCAGAAAAGTGATTAATGCATTTTATGGATAATTGATGAATTAATATTGAATACGGCACACAGAGAATTTCGGTGTGCTGAAACCGACTTTAATAATTGACTTTATACAAGTCCTGTTTATGACGCTCATTTGCACATTATACTAAACCATAGACCATTTTCCACAAGGAAATCTTACCCACATTTTCCCTCCCCACTAGTTCATGGAGGAAATAAACACCATCCCTGGCTTAGAGTTACAACGGAACCAGTGTTTGCTAAAAAAAAACACCATGCTTGGTAAACTAAGAGCAAACCCTGGCTTCACCTCATTGCTTGTTTGAAATGAAGTAATCCACAGCCCCAGGTTTGAACATAATTATAAGATAGTTATTATATTTTCTTTCGTCCCAGCAAGGAGTGGGAGCAAGGTGGGCTGTAAGCCATGGTTTATGGTTTACTGTGATATGCAGTTGAGGTCTGTGTCATGAAACATTTTTTTTAATGATTTGTACCAGGACAAATTGAAACAAAATATTTTAAGTCTTGTGTTGAAACCAATAAACTATTCCAGAGTCCCAAGGCCAGCTTATCTTCATTATCTTGGTCTATCATTATCGCTTGGTGGATGAAACAAATCAGGGACAGATTAGGGAGGAAAAGAAAAGGATATGAAACAAGTGTCTGCATTTCTTTGGTTGTCACTGAAGCTATCCATGCTGTCATTTTCCAGATTGTGAATTTGCTATATAGGTAGTGGTCCTAACTGAAATCCTTCATATTGTTTTTAAAAACAGTTCTGTGTCTCTGTTAGTCATAGGAAAGTGAATGAGCTAAAGATGATACTTTTATTAGACTAATTCTGTGATTGAAAAGGGGTGCAAGTTGAAAAGTTATCATCCAGACCAAAGCAAAACAGTGTTGTCTTTTTAATCAATGAGGATTAGTTTAAACAAAGCTCAGGTACCTATGTTGTGTCTCTATTGGATGATTCCCCACCCTCAGAAATCTGCAAGGCGGCCAATATGTTATTTCTCATGAGAAGTGTATATTAACCTATGACATGAGGATGAGTCAGGGTAGTAACCACATTTGGGAACGTTTGTGTGCCATTTATATGAGTATTTGATCATTTATTGAGCAATGTTATGAAGAGAAAGGGAAAGCGTGTACTTAGAAATCAAAAGTTACAAAACTAGGAGATAGAATTGTAAACTAAATAGCATTATGTTTAAATATTTTACTAACACTAAGCACCCAAGAAAAATAACTACTGCTGATGGAAAGGTCAGTCTTCTTTCATGAGAGTTTTTTCTTCCCTTGGGTCAACTAACTTATACTCAGAGTAGACCCAATGAAATTAGTGGTCGTGACTAAGTTCGGTTCATTCATTTCAATAAGTCTTTTCTGAGTGAAAGTTAGTTAAATACAACCCCATCAGTGAGCAGATGAGCCATATATGACCGCCAAAGGACAAACAAAAATTGAAACTAATAATGCTGAAATATGCTTGGTGTGTAAATCAAGTTATAATAGTAAAAATGTGAAAGAGTATATCCTAGTGTTATAATTGATTTAATCACATTGCATCATATCCTTTTGTTGTTGCTGCAGAACTCTCAACTTCCCTACGGAAAAGCCCTCTATGCTTATGAAGGCAAGGAACCCGGTGACCTCAAGTTTAACAAAGGAGACATTATTATACTGCGACGAAAAGTAGATGAGAATTGGTATCACGGGGAACTGAATGGAAATCATGGCTTTTTCCCAGCAAGCTATATCCAGTGTGTCAAGCCCCTCCCACCAGCTCCACCTCAGGGCAAAGCACTTTATGACTTTGAAATAAAGGACAAGGATCAAGACAAGGACTGTTTGACCTTCACCAAGGTAGTGTGAAATGTTGCTTCCCCTCCTAATGAGTATCTCTGTGATTCAAACTGTGCTTGTTCCAAAGGAGACCACAGGAAAAGAGTCAAAACCTTTGGCCATGCTCGTTTTATTTATTATAGCATCACATCTCAGTGTTTATGGTGAAGAAGGAGAAATACTTCCTATATATTATTATTATTATTATTATTTGTGGATCCTCTGAAATTCTGTGACATGGCCAAGCTGGTTTTAGGCCTGTCAGATTCTCATGCATGAGAGTTAAGGTGCTTAAACTCAAGTATGTTCATAAGGCAGGATGGGATTAATTTAGAATTCCCAGAAGAGGCAGTAAAGGCCCATCAAGCTGAACTCCCTGCTATATGGCAGCGCTGTCAGTCCGTAGCCCCACAGAGAGCAACTTCTGCATCCAGGCCACAGAGGATGTGCAGTGGAAAAAAAGGTTCTTCACCAGCAAACGGGAAATTCCTTCTCAATTCAGTGCTTAACCTTCAGCTTTTGTTGAATGTAGGTTACTTTATGAAACTGAAAATGGATTGGTAATAGGAGTGGCTGTTGCATTAGCCCAGGGGTCCCCAGACTTACGGAGCGGCGGGCCGGTGCCCGCCGCGCCGACCGCGCGGTGGGCCGGACTGCAGGGGAGTGCGCGCGCAGCGGGCCGGAGGGCGGGGGAGTGCTCGCCCGTGCGCATGCGCACACGCACACGGGCGGAAAAAAAATCGGCGAAAATCGCTTGTGCGCATGCGTATGGGCCTCCCCCGACCCGGAAGTGCACCAGAAATGACCTCTTCCGGGTCGGGAGAGGCCCGTACGCATGCGCACAAAGGATTTTCGGCGATTTTTTGCCAATTTTTCAGATCGCCGCTGCGCCGCGCGCCGTGAGAGCGGGCGGCGGCAGCGGGCGGCGGGGGTCGTCGCGGGCCGGATTGGAAGGCCGATTGGGCCGCATCCGGCCCGGGGGCCGTAGTTTGGGGACCCCTGCATTAGCCCTTACTGCCCATAGGGCAAAGCCTAGAAAGCATTGTTATTGATATAAGCAAAAATCTGCCCTTATTCCCTTATGGGGTACACAAGAGCCCTTATTGGGTTCTCCATCGGTCGGAGAATATAACAGAGGCCAACCAGAGAAGTTTGAGAAGCAAAGCCTTTATTTTTGCTGTTGCAGCAGGGTCCTTCCCTTATATCATTATGGAAACAACTGACACCATCTTAGTTACTGTATGTAAGAACAGCAAGTTAGAGGTGTGTTAGGCAGGGCTTTTTCTCAGCCAGAATTCACCAAAACTCCGTTCCGGCACCTCTCAGGCGGGTTCTGGCACCTCTCTAAGAGAATGAAGGGGCATTCTTTGTGTGTTCCGGCACCTCTTTTTCTAGAAAAATAGCGCTGCTGTTAGGAATTGTATGGGACTAGATGAATGGATTCATGTTCGCCTAGCTCTTTACCTCAGCAGTCTAATGCTACATGACACAGCTGAAGTTTGGGGTTGGGTAAACAGAGCCCTTATGAGAGGAAAGCAGTGGGATATTATCATTTTCCCAGGATATGGTTAAATACTGATATATAATCATATGACGATGCATTCATAGGAGTCACCAAAGGTCTGTGAATATCACTGTGACTAAAGGAACCTTAGCACTTTTAATCCTAATCCCTCTGTGTTACAACTATTTAGAGGGGTGGCAGTCGCTTAACCGTATCTGGAGGCTGCAGGTCTCTAAATAATAACCAATCACTAATGCATATTGTTGCTTCTCTATGGTAGCCATAATGGGAATGGCATGTTTTCATAAACACGTTCCTGCATTTTACTTTCCTGGAGTAACTTTTTGACATTAGTTGACAAACGACTTGCTGCTGTTTCCACCTGTGCATTACAGCTGTCTTGCTCCTTTGTGTATATGTGGTGTCATTTTCAAATACAAGGTTTCCCCCTCCAAGTAAGCACTTATAACTGCTTCCTCATCCATCTTTGCTCGTGTTGCCATCCTCCTTTACCAGTTGCTGCTTTGTTTTGCCTCGGGGACTTTGATTGCTTCTCCACAGTATTTCTTTTATTATTATTCCTACAGCTTCTTTCCTACTATGCACCCTGTCACCCTAGTAACTGTGTTTTTGTCTCCTGTCTTCCCTGACAGCCGGATAATCTATTTCTCATCTCGGGACTTCACTCTGTCTTTATTTCATCAGGCTTTTCTATGCTAATTGTAGCTGTCACCTTGCTGATGAAGCTCTTCCTGTTTAGATGGGTTTCAGATCCCACACACTGCTGAAGTCAGTTAGCTCAGCTCCTCCGTGAATGGCACTTGCTCTGTGTTGTCAGTCAGAGGAATCTGGAGACCCTGGGCTGGATTTCAATCTCATTTCCATTAATGACTCTGCAGTGAAGTCTGTAGGGTTGCATGTGTCAAACCCTGCATAAATAAGAACAGTATGAGAAGCGTTCGGCCTTCTGTTAAATCACAGTCTGATTCACTTAAAGCGTTATGTGGGGTATTTAGAAGTGACTGCATTAATGAATGCATTCCAGGGTCCAGTCTTTCAAATTCACCAGCGAAACATATTACTATAAAATAATGTGGTGTGTCGTTGCAACTATTTCTTTTTTCAGTGGGATTCAGGTCAGGCCTTTCAATCTAGAAACTCAGAAGCCGCCTCCTGGCCACCGCATTCCTGATCAGGCAGCTCCAGATTTTCTTTCCCATCCCCATTTGCCATGTTTCTATGTTGTCCCCCACATTCTTCTTCCAGTAAATAAGCAAATAGCAATCTGTTGCCCTTTGAATTAAAAAAATGCTTCCTAGCTCTCCTTATCAGCTTTTGTTTTAAAAAATCCTGCACCTTCAGATCACCTCTGAGCATATGTAGAGTCTCCTTCCTCATTCCCCCCCCCCCAAAAAAAGGATCGAGGAAGAGATGGCCTGGGACATGATAGAAGGCAATTACTCAATGAAGAGCAGGAGCTTGTATTCTTCTGTGGCATAGCTGGTTTCTCTGTATAGCAGCAATAGGGGAAATATTGTACAAACAAGCATAAGCACCATGCAAAATGCACTTCTCACATGACTCTCCATATGTTGTCTGACCATCCCTAGCTGGTTGACTCTGCTGCCGAGGGCTGTCAAACGATATCTGGAAAACCACAGGTACCCTATTCCTTTCCTATACAGTGGTGCCTCACAAGACGAATTTAATTTGTCCTGCGAGTCGCTTCGTATAGCGAAAAATTCGTTTTGCGAAGCGGCTGCCATAGGAACGCATTGAAGTGCGGTTTCCCATAGGGTGCCTCACAAGACAGGGGGGGGAATCATCTCGCAAGGCACCCTATGGGACGGGGGGGGGATCGTCTTGCGAAGCGCGCCATAGGAAACTTCGTATTGCAAGTCTCCATTGAAATTGCAAAACGCTTTCGTTTTGCGAGTTTTTCATCTTGTGAGGCATTCGTCTAGCAAGGTACCACTGTACATTGATTCCCATAAAGAGATATTTCCCAGGCTTTTCTGAGCTTTTAGCTGGTAACAAATGGCATGGCCAGGCATGCACTCCTAACACTGATTTCTCATTCACAGTTCAGAGCATTACTCAACAATTAAAGTTAGAACTAACTCATATAATATAATTAATATGATACAATATAATATAAAGGTAAAGGGACCCCTGACCATTAGGTCCAGTTGCAGACGACTCTGGGGTTGCAGCGCTCATCTCGTTTTATTGGCCAAGGGAGCCGGCGTACAGCTTCCAGGTCATGTGGCCAGCATGACTAAGCAGCTTCTGGCAAGCCAGAGCAGCACACGGAAACACCGTTCACCTTCCCGCCAGAGTGGTACCTATTTGTCTACTTGCACTTTGACATGCTTTCAAACTGCTAGGTTGGCAGGAGCATTGACCGAAAGATGGGAGCTCACCCCGTCGCGGGGATTCGAACTACCGTCCTTCTGATCGGTAAGCCCTAGGCTCTGTGGTTTAACCCACAGCGCCACCCGCGTCCCGGGATAATATAATATATTAGAGGCCTATTGTGCAAGTGATCAATTTTAGAGCTGGGAGAAGGGGGGTTACCATGCGTAGTATTCAACTATTATTATACTGGGTGCCACCCTGCATCCCCACTTTTATCAAGCTAGAATTATTTTTTGTTGGTAATAACTGTGATTGATGAGAATACCAGCATTATATCCTTAGCAAGCTATCCTGAAAAGAGTGTTTTCTTTCTGTATGGCTATAAATGGGCTCAAGCATTTATTACCAGCTGGCAAATATTGACAATAGTGATAGCAGAACACTGCATGCTATGATGCCATTCTGCCATCCTTCAAATATTTCCATTACTCATTTTGGTTGTGCTTTCTTAATAAAGTGACCTTATTTCATGCCATGTCATGCGGTATATCTGGGTTTGAGACATATTTTCATGTATTCCCCCCCCCCCAACAAAGAGCTGATTCTACCTTTTCTTTTGTAAATCAATCTTGATTGAAATTATGGATCTTCAGCATAGCTTCTGGCAGTAGTTATAAAACGGAATTGCTCATCTTAACAATACCTTTGGGAAGAGACTGTCAGACAGTGACTAATTCTGAAGCCTTTTGGCTACAATAAACAGAAGAAAGAACTTAAAGTGTCACTGCAAAACAATGGAAGGTGCATTTGAAATAACAAGTTTCCCATCTTTTGCTGTATGGAAATCAATATGCTGTGTGGGTTAGCAAGTAGTGAAGAAAAGATGCAGTTGCACTTCATTAGGTCTGTAGACTAAACACAGGTAAACATGTGGATTTTCCTATAGTGGATGGAAAGGGGTCCTTGAGTGGGTTGTATCTCACACTCACTCCACTAGGCAGACTACATGCAAATAGGGACTCTCTCTTTCTCCCTCAGTGTTCCCAACCCTTTGTTGTTTTGTTTCTCGGTTTAGCTGGGAATCTGAGGGATTGCACAGCCTTGTGCTTTTCCTTCAAGACATCTCTTTTGTTCACCAATTAGCAGGGTTCGGGGAGAAGGCAAGTTTGTGTTTCTTTGGAGCCTGCACCAGGTAGAACTCAAGGGAGCCTAAAAGACTTGCCAGCATTGGTTCCTCACTGTTGCATGGGAATGGAAGCCATCCACTGAGGCGCAGCTCCCACAGGTTCCCTTCTCCCTGGAACTGGTAAAAACATGTGCTTCAGTCTTCCTCTGTAACTTCCCTAGTAGCCTCTCTGAACTCTCTATCCTGCCACTCCCATTGCCCAAATCCCATGTCACCTATATCTCAACACAAGTTCACCCTGTTACATTGAGGTCTGTCATGCAGCTTGCCAGATCCCCGGTGGCCTTCTCTCTTCTTACTTGGCAACAGTAATTCCCTTGTCTCTCTCCCTCTCTGTATAACTACTACAGCGGTACGTCTACTTACGAATTTAATGCGTTCCGAACGCACATTCGTAAGTCGAAAAAAATTGTAAGTCGAATCTTATAGGAATGCATTGGGAGAAAAAATTCGTAAGTAGAAAAAATCCTATCTAAACTGCATCCAAGATGGTGGACGGAGCTCCGTTCGTAAGTAGAAACATTCGTAAGTAGAATTATTCGTAAGTAGAGGTACCACTGTATATAACTACTAAAACAGCTATTGGTCCAAGCTACCATCTGCCTCCACAGTACTGATATTTCCTTCTACTGACCTTTGTGGTACTGTAATTTGATATTTTCATGCAAACTTTTTATGTGTCGCCTGATTGTAATTCCGTCTCATATCAGTGTAACTCTTCCTCTGGTGTGCCATGACACTGAGCTGATTGGATACACATCTACACTTTGGATACACATCTACACATCTACAAGGTGCATTGATTGGATACACATCTACACTTTTGTGTGTGTATACGTGACCAAGGACGCATGGTAACAAATAGACATATTCTTCATGAAGTTGTCTAATCTTTTTTAAAAGTAAAAATGAACATAAAAAGCCAGTCAGGACGGACAGAAATCAACCCTATCAGATCCATGGCTTGAGATAAACTCAGGGAACCTATGGTAACTGATCAGAGTCAGGGCTGGGCTGGGTGTGTGCTATAATTCCACAACAAACACAAAATGTGGCATTGGGCAAGCGTTCTTGCTTCCCAATAATCTTCGTCTTTCTTTGTTAGTTTGACGTTTCTAGCACTTGGAACAGCTATAAATATGTGCTTGGAATTTTGTGGGCAACCCCTGCTGTGATCTCAGAAGCTAGACAGAAGGCTGAGATAGATTCCCAGCGGTTAGGGTGGTTAGGGTGGTACTTCAGTGCTCCGTGTCCCTGTCCATGAATAGCAAAACCAGAACAGATTGTGCCAAATCATCACATTTGCAAAATAAGGGGATGCTGCAAAATTAAAAGGAAGGGGGGTGTCAGGATTGTGCAGAATTTTCTAGGAAGAAGTTTGGTTAAAAAAAACCCTGTGCTTTTCTTTGGGAATGCTCCACAGTATCAAATATGGATTGACAGGTGCAGATTTTTAGTTTCTGGTAGTGTGAATTGCACATAGCTCCGAGACCCATAAATCAATAATTTGCATGTTATGTTATTAGTGGGGAAGTACAGAGACAAATGTTCTCACATCTGCTGTATGCACATATAATGTGACATTCAAATCTGCTCTCAATCAGAAAAGGACATGGAGTGATCCATAGAATTTCTCAATGTGATGCTCAAATTAATCTTACAACCCTGGCAACAGCTGTGCTTTTCTCCAGTGAGTGTCAGTGAGTGTCATCCCACTGACTTCTCTCCAGGCATATATGCAAATTCTGCAACTGCAGTGGAAGTAGGATATAGGCAGGTACATCTTAGTCAGTTTGAAAGGGGGGTTGGGAATAAACCGGGAAATGTGTCTCCCTTTTTCAATATATTCAGTCATCGGAGTACAGTCTTCTGAAAGACTGCATGAACTAAGCAAATGTAACAAGTAGAAAGAGATTTTGGGTCAACACTTTGAACCAATATACAGGTGAAACTCGGAAAATTAGAATATTGTCGAAAAGTGCATTTATTTCAGTAATTCAACTTATTGTTTTTTATTTTTCTTTCAATTTTTACAAATGCTTTCTTTTTGAAATTCCACAGTAATAAAACAAATAGTTACAATAATACAAAAATAAACATTGCTATTACATTTCATTAAGTACATTCCATTTATAATTGACCCACCTAATGACAAATAATTACAATTACAACAAATAAAGGCTTGACATATCTTGCTTTGCATGTCATGCATCTATCTCATATATTGGTTTCACCTTTCAGGTTGCGTTACTGAAATAAATGCACTTTTCGACGATATTCTAATTTTCCAAGTTTCACCTGCATTCTTACAGATTTCAGTTTTCTATTTCATGAGGTGACACATCATGTGTTTAACGCACATGACTTTCCCCAGGGAATCCTGGGATCCAGTATATTAATGGTGATGGAAATCATGGCTTTGTGAGGGCTAAACTACAGTTTCCAGGATTCGGGGGGGGAGCTATGTTATTGAAATGTGTGGAGTGTATGCAGCCACAAATTAATTTTTATCTTGGGAAACAAGTAATAATATGGATATTTAGATATAGATTACTTATATACAGTAATGTAATTCTTTTACACTTTCAAGTAGTTGGAAAGTATTTCTTCATACTAGAAATTGTAGTATTGGTGCAGGATTAAGTTATGGTACAGTGCTCTTGCTTCATATACCGGTATAACCTGGTACATGGTTCCTTTCATAGATGCCAACTCCATAGGGCCGGGGGCCCTCCAATAATTCCTGCAAGTTTGTACTTTCCTCCTTCCTTCCCTCCCTTTTCTGCAATGGCTCCCTGTTTGTGGAATGCTCTCCCCAGGGGGGCTCGCCTGGCGCCTTCATTATACATCTTTAGGTGCCAGGCAAAAGCATTCCTCTTCTCCCAGGCCTTTGGCTAATTAAACAATATATGGCCTTTTAAACTGTGGTGTTTGTTTGTTACTATGTTATGCATTTTTTGTGTGTTTTTATATTGTAAAGCGTCCTATGAGCCTTGAATGAAGGGCAGTAAATAAATGAATGAATGAATGAATGAATGAATGTTTGGAGAGTCACAGGTTCCCCACCACTACATTAACCCCTTGGTTGGTGTACATGGTGATCCATTCTTTTTCTATCAAGTGAGACACATCACCAACATTCAAAAAAATAAATGGCAAGGAGGGAGAACCTACGACCCTCCAGTTGCAGTTGGACCACACCCTCCCAGTATCCTTGGCTAATGGCCATACTGGCTGATCTTCATGGTGTTTGGTAATTTAATTGATTGATTGATTGATTGATTGAATTTATATACCACCCTATACCCGGAGGTATCTCTATCCCTGCCAGAAAACACTACAAACACATTGTTGAAAACCTCTTTGAGCGGTATATAAACAAACAACATTAAGGTGACTAATATTGTATATCTTACAGAAATTCCTGTTCCTATTTTACAATGGCTAAATAATGCTAATAATTGGCCTTTGGTCTTCCCATTGCATTAACAGTTGGAAAAGTAGGTTGAAAAGTATAACTAACCATGTCTTCCCCTTATGGAAGACCTGGTTGCTACTTGGAGAGCTTTCTTCTGTTTTGCTTTGTGGCAAACAAAGTGTCAAAATCTGCCTATTTGTATATTATGTTGTGATCTCTGTCTTTTTTTTTTTAGGATGAAATTTTGACTGTCATCAGGAGAGTAGATGATAATTGGGCGGAAGGAATGCTGGGAGATAAGATTGGAATATTTCCTATCCTCTATGTAGAGGTAAGATCAGATTGTCATGTGGTTGATTACTGAGAAACAAAGCTGTTTACTGTAATATTGGCGCTTCTAAAAGAAAAAAAAGTGAAATGCAAAGCCCTTTGGATGGTGTGTGGGTGTTTTTTTGGGGGGGGGGGAGCATTGAATTATAATGAAGCTCTGATATCGATCCTCTGCTGAAAAAATAAAATATTGTTCAGTGTAACTGAAATCCATGCAGCCAGTATGCTCATGAAAATTTTCAGAGGCTTTTCTGTTTATAGTATTTATAGCTTAATCTCAGTTGATACATGTGGGAAATGGGAGACTACAATCAAAGCAAAAACTTTGTTTGATTTGCAGCCACTGTAGAATGAAAATGCATGTTGCCCCCTCATTATCCCATTGTCTTCCATTTCCACGAGTCGCTCACATACTGTTTAATCATCTCCTGAACAAACTGGTGGCTTCTGTGTAATACCGGAATTCTTGCTAGCCAAGTTACTCCTCTAATTTTATGGGTTATTAGAAATGCTGTTGCCTAGGAACTGTTTGCTTACATATCAGGAACACAAGTGGAAGGCATGGCCCAGTTGCAGTTTCTTGATGGTGCAGTAGCCTGTGGCGTCCCACTGTCACACAACTGGGGCTTCTTATTGGCTTATTGGTAATGTATGCAAGTAGTGATGAAATGGTTTGGCCAAGTTATGTGAAGGATTCCCAGAAGGATGCATTCCTATAATGTGTAAAGAATATTGACTATAACAAATTAGGCTTCTAGGTGGGGGGTTTCATATTATAATATGATATTGCAAAGAAGTCGTTGGCAACCATTTTCTTTAATTTACCAAATTTTCCTTTTTTTTAATTGAACGGTAATTCCATATTAAGAGAGGGTAGGAATGCCAACACATCATATGGATGCTACAAAAAAAAACCCAAACATCCTGCATGCATCCATATTACCTATTATCATTCTCATCAAGATAACTGGAGATGTTATCTATAGTATATATTACAATGAAATAATTGAAATGCAGTGTTGGTATGGGAACTACCCACACAATTCATCCAAACCATGTTGTTCTTCTGGCTTGCAAACATTACTGCTGTAGCATGCAGTCCTGACCATATGGATTGGATGCTTCATGTTGCCAAGATCACACAGGCATGGAGCCTAAATGAGCATCTGGTGGGTGTGGCTTTAATCAAGTGAATCCTACAGGGACTTGGATGGATGACCTTTGAGGCTCCTTGCAGCTCTCTGCCTTTACTCTTCAACCCTTCACTGTAGGCTTGCAACAGTGCGGAAATTAGTATAGCCTAATGGTATTTCAGTGTGGAATGTTTAATGCCTCGCATCTTTCAGTTTTCTGTGGTGGTTCCCACATCCCCACCCCCAAAACAAAGGATGCAAGTTAATGTTCCAGGAAATTCATTTTGTAAAATATTCAGTGTAAAACCAGTGGTATGGACAGCTTGTTTGGACAGCTTGCCTGGAGGAAGTTTGCATGAGCACACACGTCCGTGCAAAGCATCGGTAGGGAGCGTGTGGGCCTCTAGATGTCGCTGGACTACATATCCTTGACCCTTGGCCTGGCTGGGGCTGACGGGAGCTGAAGCTGCAACATAGCTCAGTTAGTAGGTTATGAGACTCTTAATCTCAGGGTCGTGGGTTCAAGCCCCATGTTGGGTGAAAGATTCATTGCAGGAGATTGGACTAGTCAATCCTTGGAATCCCTTCCAACGCTACAATTCTATGAAAAAGCACATTTCAGTACAGAAGGAGTCTATGACCGCTCTGCACTGCGGATATAAATTCCTCAACTGACAAGAGGTATAATTTCTAAAATAAGGATTTAGTAACTGTTGTTGAAACATCGACTGCTTATGGAAGCTTAATGGCTGGTGATGTTCTCTTCTCATGATGTTAGGTGCAGGAAGATTATCTGATTAAATGATACACAGTGGGATTCCCTTAGCTGCTGCATTTATATTCATTCAGTGCACCAGGACTAAACTTATTACTAGCGTAAAGCAATCTTGAGAGGAATTTGCAGCCAAAAACATTCTGGGAACTGAAGGCATAAGGTCTGCTACCCATCTTAACTCATTTTGACACTGAATAATGCAATCATGATCATAAGGCCTCTGTCTTTAGTGGTACTTTTAGCATTTCGAAGCAAGATGTGTACAAACTCACATCTGGGAAATAGAGAGATTTTTTCCAGGGCACAATTTTTTCCAGGCACTTACCCTCAGTCGTCCTCCTGTACTGCCAGTCTCTCTTTCCTGAAGAGATATCCCGGGACAAAGAAGAAAAGATAATGGAAAGTTTGTCACTTTCTTATAGAATCGTAGAGTTGGAAGGGACCACAAGGATCATCTAGTCCAACCCCCTGCAATGCAGGAATCCTTTACCCAATTGTGGGACTTGAACCCACAGCCCTGAGACTAAGAGTCTCACGCTGTACCTACTCAGCTATCCACAGGGTTGTAGGGCAGACAAGTGTGAATTAGGGAGACACAAATCTATGACAGTAAAGCACCCTTAAAAGGAGCAGTAGGAACTGATGGTCAGGGGCACAGAGCCGCCCTCCCAATTGTACCACTGCAGGCAGCAGCAAGATCAGGGCTGCAGAGGAGCATCAAATTGCCTATGCCTGCACCTTTGCCACCACCCACTCCCACAATCCCCTGGTAAGTGCAGTGCCATCTCACTATGCCAGCTGCTCCTGGTTCTTAATCTGCATGTTGGATTGTTGTTTGCTCTGATTGAGCATTAAAGAGCAGTTTTTTGCAGGGCAAAAAGGAGCCCCAAACCACTCAGGCACAGAGCTTTTAAGCATAGGTCTGTACAGTACCTGGAAAGAGCACGGCAAAAGATAAGTCTATATAAGCCCTAATTCTTCTTCTTCATTGCCTTCCTCATTGTTCTCCAGGAGTTAGAGAGCAGCTCCAGGAGTTAGAGAGGGAGACTTTTCCACACATGGAGGCTCTGCACTTTTTATTTTTAGTTTCTGAACTGTGCAGGGAACACCTGCAAGAGGCTCCTCACCACGTAGTTGCTCTCTAACCCCCGTTTATGTGGTAATAACCAATTTGTCCTTTGATCCTAACACCTACTGAAAGCTTTGAATGCCATGCACTGAGGAAGGAGAAGGGAAAAAGGGAGTATCTTAGATTTCATACTTCTCTGTATCACTGAAATCTATAACTTAATTTTTTGAATGTCCCCAACATTCAAAATGTTAATGTTGCATCTCTCCAACAGGTGAGGTATAGCTTTACTCTTCTGGACTTTGTAACAAGGTAGAACAACAAGAAATATGGGGCATTAATGTAGGGGTGCAGAACCTGTGACCCTCAACCTAAGATCCAATCCTTTGTATGGGCTTCCTAGACATGAGTAGTCAGGTAGTCTTTGGAAGGATAACAACCAATGTTACCTGAGATGCCAACTAGACAAATTAGAGTAACACCACTCCAACAAACATTGCCCAACAGTGTAGAGTAGGCAATAAAGAGAACACCTGGAGCCAATTAGGGTCCCCCCCCAAAAAAATCCCACTCAGCCCCTGGAAAACAGACAACTAGCCTGTAGACCCACACTACGAAAGGGTGGGTGCTGAATAAAGAAGAGGGAAGCATGTGGGGTGGAACAAGCTTAAATAGCCCGTAACCACCTCTTCCCATTGGGTGAAATCACTCTCAGGTCATAATGTCTTTCCCTAGGGAGATATCACCTCCCACCCCCATACCTGCCAAGTTGCTGTCAGAGAAATAAGGGACCAGGCCGGAAATAGCAGACCGGAAGGAGCCCTGCCGCCATTTTTGAACTGGGCGGAGCATGCTCAGAAGTGACTTTTGATGCTGCTTTGCCCAGTTCCAAAATGGCCGCCGCGCCAGAAGTCGCACTGCAGCCATTTTGGAACTGGGCAGAGCAGCATCAAAAGTCGCTTCTGAGCATGCTCCCCCCCAGTTCCAATATGGCCGTCACGCCAGAATAAACCAGGGGGAAACAAAAAAATCCGTTTTTTCAACTAGGAACAGCTGGGAAAACGGGGATTTCCCGGGGGAAACGGGAGACTTGGCAGCTATGCCTCCCCCCTTCTTCCAGGGGAGGGAGTGTGTGGCAAATTTGCCTCCCACTAAATGGAGCGAATGGCATTCTGACTGCTGTAGAGCTTGGAACCCACAACTGAAATTCTGACAGAATAATTCTATAAATAAAAAAGTAGAACATGTATCATTGGGCTCTGTTAGGGAGCCTTTAACAGAACTAGATTGTGTTCCTTGTCAGCAACTCACAGTCGAGGAAGAGACAGGATGTGGAGTTACGAGGTGAAGGGATTAAAACGTCTACGCAAGGATTCCAGCCCTAAAATGACTCCAAACTGTCAAATATGGAATTAAATGTGTCTTTTTAATACTCTGCATTCAGAGCATGTAGCATTCCTGATAACGGTTATGAACATGGAAGATTCCCTCCCACCCGCAAGGATTTTTTTGGCTCAGATACAATACAAGTGTTAACGTTTTCTATCCAAATACTGTAGTTGCTGGGGAGAGAAGAATTCCCAGTCCACTAGCCAGAGATAAATACTTATTGTTGCTGCATGCATCATTTGTTTTCATTTTGCAAGCTCATGATGACATGCTGTTCTAAGCACGCCCTATTCTAATACACAGCATTCCTTTTAACCTTCGCAAATCTTGGAAACAAATAACGCTTGCTGGCAAGTAATAAAGATACTGTTTAAACCATGCTGGTAAATAAGTGTTCCTTGAATGTTGCAAAAAAAGAAGAAGAAGAAATACTGGGCAGTGGGAAATAATGGTTCAGTTAGAATCTCTGCAAATATTCAAGGGTGCATTAATCACTTTCAAGATGGAGAAGGGTTGTGATAGAGTGGAAGAAGACTTAGGGAGCAATCCTCTACACAAGAAATTGGTGGAAAGCAAGCTGGTGTACATTAAGCCAGTGTAAAGTTATGCCAGATCCAAACCCCATTCAGGAGCAAAGGGAAAACATGGGTTTATAATAGAGCTGGAATTACGCTAGGTTTTTTACAGGTCACACGACTGAGCTGAACAGAGTTAGGATCCAGCTTAAGTCCACCTGACCAATCCCACCCCTGCCACCTTCCCAGAACACCCCTTTGGGGGGTACTTACACCATTGTCAGCACAGTTAACTGAGCCCCAGCTTAGCCAGCATGAGCAAATTAAACTGGTGTATTTGGGGCTAAGCCATGGTAAGTAAATTACATCTTCAGCTGAGCCGGAATTAGAAACTTAATGTTGGCCCAGCCAGAGATCTGCTGCATCCTAAATGGCATCCTAAACTTGCTAAAGCCTGCCCCCTAACACCTGAATGGTTACATATTTACAAACTTATCTCCCTCTTTATGAGCTTTGGTATATTTTAGCAGGCTGTTATAGCAGAAGGGGAAAATATGCACCTCAAGTATGGAGTGGATAGGCCTAAACCTTCATGCTTCAGGTGAGCAAAAGAAGAAGTCTGTTTTAATCTGTTGCTGCAAGAAATTAAGCACACTTAAGCCCATTGATTTACACTTGAGTCTCTGCTGAATGCGTGTGTGAACAGCCACTAGATACTGGTACTTAGAAGTCCTACATAGGGTGAGTCTTCTTTGAAATAACAGCAGGGAGTGTGGGAGACAGTCTTCCAAGGCGGATGAACCATTTCTAGAAAAAAAATGTGCTCTGTGTTTGCCGGTCCCTGCCCAGACATAAATTAGCAACTCAAAACAATACAGTGATCAATGTTGAGAGCTATTGTGTAGCACTTAATTTTTCATAACCTTTTTTGCTGTTCGTAGAACCTCCATGGGAGTCTCATTTGTCCAAATAGCTGGCAAGAAGAGGAGAGGCCAATTTTTTAAAAAAGTTCAGAATTATATATATGCGAATAAAACAGATGCAGTACTGTATTCTCTTAGGGATACCGTGAAGTGGATACACAGTGAATCTGGAGTTTTGTTTAATCAGTCACCTGGTAGTGGGGATACATTCTAAATATTCTTCCCAATGCAGAGATCAGAATAGCTTGGCTTCTCCCTTCATTAAGGGAGCAGAACCATATTTGTGAAGGAATGTGGATTGCATTTTCTTCCTCTATTGAAATTATTAGGGAGGCTGTTGCTGCTGGGAGAGCTCTTGTGTATGCATCAGTGGTCCAGTGGACATTACTTCTAAAAAAAACCACTGGACAAGTCCAGAATAATTTATAGATTTAATAAAAAGCATTTAAGCTGTTGGCACACAAGATGCAGGGTTTCTTGTACAAAAAGAATCCTTCACCTACGAAACAGTTTATAAAGGAGAACAAGCACAATCCATACACCGTATCAGTTTACAAAAAAAATTTTCTTTTAATCTTGCACATACAAGAGTCGTACTTTTTCAAAATTGCATTAGCTCTATGCATTATCTGTTAAAGCACACAAGTGCTGTTTCTAATAGCTAGGATCTTTCATTTTCTACCAACTTTAATAATAATAATAATAATAATAATAATAATAATAATAATAATAATAAATTAATAAAGGTAAAGCGACCCCTGACCATTAGGTCCAGTCGTGACTGACTCTGGGGTTGCGCGCTCATCTCGCATTATTGGCCGAGGGAGCCGGCGTATAGCTTCCAGGTCATGTGGCCAGCATGACAAAGCCGCTTCTGGCAAACCAGAGCAGCACACAGAAACGCCGTTTACCTTCCCGCTGTAGCGGTTCCTATTTATCTACAGTACTTTCATTTTGACGTGCTTTCGAACTGCTAGGTTGGCAGGAGCTGGGACCAAGCAACGGGAGCTCACCCTGTCGCAGGGATTCGAACTGCCGACCTTCTGATCGGCAAGCCCTACTCTCTGTGGTTTAACCCACAGCGCCACCCATGTCCCTTAATAATAATAATAATAATAATAATAATAATAATAATAATAACAATAATAATACCATAATAAAGATTTCCCCATTTCCACAACCACTATACTTCCTCTTGCCTAATCAGTTTCACTAAAGGAGTGTGATGGGGCTCTACAGAACAAAACAAATGTTGGGACTTTAAGTGTTAGCCTTGGCTGTGTGAGCTAATCAGCCTGATATAATCCACATGCTTAAGCCTTTGTTCCCCCAGTCTACCTGAGAAGCTCAGTGTGTGAAGAGGCTAAGCTGGTTGCCTCAGCTTAGCTGCATGGGTCCAACAAGCCACTCTTGAGTTCCTATACCAATAATTTAGGAACTTCCACCACTGTAACTAAGCCAAGTTTTGCTGCCTGTGCAATTTTTCTGACTGATATATGGAAAATCATATGTTCACATGAAACTAACCTTTGAAGAGTTTGGTAAGTTAAAAAGAATGGTTTACTTCCAAACATGTGGTCTTTTCCTATGCTGGGGGGAGAGGGGAGATTTGGAACTCACAAGGGCATATTTTAAAGGTGTAACAGCCTGCATTTCCCATGCTTTAGTTTGTGGTTTTAAATCTCTGCTGGGGTTTTTCTCACCAAAGAGAACTAGGTATTGCCCCAAACTAGGTATTCTCCTATCTCTATCTCTATCTCTATCTCTATCTCTATCTCTATCTCTATCTCTCTATATATGTGCAGCAGGCTATGTACACATTGCGGTTTACTCTGGCTCAACTGTGCTCTCACTGCTGGTCTTTGAAGCTATATACCCATGACATGATGGGACGTGGGTGGTGCTGTGGTCTAAACCACAGAGCCTAGGACTTGCCGATCAGAAGGTACCACTCCGGCGGGAAGGTAAACAGCGTTTCCGTGTGCTGCTCTGGTTCGCCAGAAGCAGCTTAGTCATGCTGGCCATATGACCCAAAAGCTGTCTGCAGACCAACACCAGTTCCCTTGGCCTATAGAGCGAGATGAACACAGCAACCCCAGAGTCGTCCGTGACTGGACCTGATGGTCCGGGGTACCTTTACTTTACGCATGACATTGGCCACAATCCATCTCTATCTGGTAGTTGCTTGAGAAAGACTGCTGTTTAATGTATTTCCTGCAAACCAGCTTCCTTCTCATTTGAAAACATAAGGCATATTCACACCACAGTTAAGCTGAGATGCATGCAAAAGAAACAGACACTGCATGTGCACAGGTGATAACGCAGGCGACAGCTTCGTGAATAGGAGCTGGGGGTTGCTGGTATGGCAGAACCAAACAGGCAATGTGTATCAAGTGAATATATGGCTGCTGCCTCTCTGGTGTGTTCAGCAATGTGCCCATGCAACTCGGAACACAACTTCCTTGAGTTTTAAACCACGAATGTGTTCGTATTTTCTTTCTTTTACAGTGAAATAGCCCTGTTTTGCTGTAATGGAAAGGAAAGGAAAACCAATTCAAGGAAAGCCATTAAAGTCTTAGCCACAACCTCTATGGGGAGCCAAAGCTGGCTTTTCTCATAGACCATTCATCAATGATCCCTCTGTTGTGCTGAACAGGAAGCAATAAATCAGGCAGAACCTATAAACAGGATGCTTTTACTTCACATTGCAGGGGATCTTTGCCGAACAAATGAATAAACATAGGTGTGTAGCCATTAGGTAGTGCTGGATAACAAAACACTTTAATTAGTGCTGTGTAGAATCTCTGTTTTCACCTCATTGCAGAGAAGCAGAGCCTCAACAGCACTAAAATGCTTTAGTTTGGAAGTAAGCCTAGTTTCATGTTCTTTTGCCCTACACTTCTTAATGTTTCTGATTTGTTATTTATATTTAATTATTGTTATATTTATTTAGGATTCCTATGATTAGCTACATGGACTTCTGCCTTTTCAGTATGCATCTTGTCACGCACATAAATAGTGAGGTGAAAGAAATACTCAACTTGGGGTAATGTTTTCCTAATTGGTTGTTAGTAAAAGTTGGTTATGGAGGTGTAAAAAAGGACTGTGAAATGTTACACACCTCCCACTTGTGCAAGCAGGGGGGAAGTTGAAGGATAGCATTTTTCGTTTCCTTTGGATGATACAGTACAGTGGAGACTTGTGGTGCCTTTGTAACCTTTAGAGCTTGTTGGAGTAAACAAACACTTCTGTGGCAGGTTGCAAATCTACCCATCTTGCACTCGCTTACCGAAGTGCAAACATCCTGGAGCTAGGAAACCTCAGCCTAACAAAGGGTTTCTCCCAGCATCTGTAGCAATATGTCAGTGGCTACACAAACAATACTGTCTGCTTTCAGAGTCCTACTGCATTGTTGAAGTATCTCTTGGTAATGAATATATGATCCCTAATGAGTAGAATTTGTAATGTCTGAGAACAATCAACAGGGTAGAATCTAAGAAGCACTATATATCACTAATCGTTTTTGTATTAGGGTGTAGGACTTGGGTAGTGAAGCTCTGGTTCAAATCTCTAGCTATGAAGGTTGCTTATTCATGTGGACCTAGTCACTGGGGTGTTGTGATGATCAAATCCTTTGTAGACTGTGCTGAGTTGCTTGGAGGAAGAAAGTGATAGAAATGTACCAAAGAAATTATTACTGTTATAAACTTAGTCATGAGCATTACAGTTTTATTTAAAACCACACAGGACAGAACATTGTGGACAGCTTTACATTCCAGTTTGCAAATTGTTTGCAGATATTATTATTTCTCTCATAGGGGCATTAGGAAAACCTCTTTATTCTTAGCTGCTTCAGTACTGTTTTGAACTCTTGGAAGTACAGACACCGAAATGCTCAAATACAGTGTTGCTTCCCCACCACCACCACAAGATTAATGTTCATTCATTGCTATTCTTCCCCATCCCTATCCTTAAGAGGCCTTAAAGAAACATATTTTGTTTTATGCCTACATCAAATTAATTACAGCCGTCTCTTACATTTCCATGATTTGCTGCTGTTGCTACAGAAACGGCAAAAATAACACGAAACACAAAGACTGTTTATTTGATGATCTTGCTTAACTTTCCATCAATTTCATAATAGTCTTTATTCAAATATGTGTAGATGTGTCAGCTGAGGAGTCAACCCTACAGAAATTCAGACTAAACCAGCATACATCTTAAGCCTCTTCACCAAGCTTAACCTAGATTAAGATCTAAAAGAAAAATACCTCACATTCAAAAAATAAATACCTTCAACACGGTTTATGTAGCAGGAGATGCTACCACCACTGGGCTCCCCATTTCTTCCTCCTGCTATGAAGTAAAGTGGATCCCTGTCATTTCCTTTTCCTCCTCGAACCATACCTGCCAAGTCTCCCGCTGAAAAATGCGGGGATCAGCAGCGGCGTGGCCCAAGAAGTTGCGTAGAAGCAACTTCCGGGGCTGCTCTTCCCATGTGTGGGCACCGGAAATCGGGCAGAGCAGCACCTGAAGTCGCTTCTATGCATGCCCGGCAGCCATCTTGGTGGTGGCCGCATGGCGACGGCCATCTTGGCGGTGGCTGCATGGCAGCGGCCATCTTGGTAACGGCTGTCGCCATGCGGCCACCACCAAGATGGCCGCTAGGCATGCGTAGAAGCGACTTCCGGTGCCGCTCTGCCCAATTTCCGGTGCCCACACATGGGAAGAGCGGCACCGAAAATGGAGGCTCCCTGGCAGGTACGAAATCCGGGGGATTTCCCGGATTTTTCTCCATTCGGGAGAACAGCGGGACATGGATTAAAATCCGGGGTTTCCCATGAAAAACAGGATACTTGGCAGCTAAGCCTTGAACCAGACTCCCCCCCCCCCCCGGCTTGGTCACATCTCAAAGTAAAACAGTTTTTACTAACATGGTAAACCCCCCTATTGTGAAAGAAAGATTAGCAGCACTTCCCAGCAGAACCATTAAGACTGCAACCCTATATCCACTTCCCTGAGAGCAATCGCCACTGAACTCGATGGGATTTTCCTTTGAGTAGACATGTATAGGGTTGCACTGAAATTAACTGAAAGACTTCTCTGTCCCTCAGAGCCACTTTGACAGGTGGTCCAAGGCATTCACCTGCCAATCCTCTCAAGCCAGATGTTCAAGTGCACTCTTAAGTGGTCTGCGGGCGGATCAGTTGCAGAGGACTTTACTCCTCCTGTTCCAGCTTCTCTGCCTTCTTCCCCCACTTACATGTTTTCTCCAACTCTCTCCCCTCCTCTACCACCTGCCCCCCCATCCACATGAAATTAGGGAGAGGGCCTTAGGCTACAGACTACCCATCGCTGGCAAAGAGCACCAGATACCTAAACATGCTGTGTATTTTATTGATTTTAAAAAAAGAGGAAAACAGTTATTGTACTTCGGAACTGCAGATGCAGACATTTCCCCTGCTTGGTTTTGAGTTGCTTAACTTTATTCCTTCCGATTGGCAATGATTTCATCAGTTGCATCGAGTGGGCTTCATGTATTTAAAACATATGAGGCTGGAGGTAGTAGGAATTTGGCTGTAGTGTGCTTATCTGCTTCTCTCTATCTTTTTTAACAATATATATATATATATAACAGATCTCAAAAGTACCCAAAGTTGAAGACAGGCTTCTATAAGAATACACAAGCATTCGCCGGGGAAAATGGGAACTGATTCCTTTTCAAGGCCACTCCATGGCTTCAGAGAAGCTACGTCTACAAGCTCCTCTCCTCACTTTTTTTGGGGGGGGGGGAGGTAAGAAACAAAAGACACAGCTCCTGACAGGCACAGAAGCTGTGGGGCTCCGTGCAAATGGGAAGAGAGCGGGGCTTCTCTTCTGCAACTCCTCCTACTGTCTCCTCTCTGTCCTGGCATCATTGATTGTTTTTGGTCCAGGAAAATGACTTTCCTAGGACTCTAATGAGATTGCACCAGGAAAGAGAGGAAATAGGGGCTTCAAGGAGAAGAGTATTGATTTGGAAGTTGCTCCTACCCATTGTGTTATCTGCAGAAGGAAAGATAGCAGCGGCAAGCAGAAGAAAGTGGCAAGTGGGGGCCAATTGTGAGCCCCTTGAAAGTATTTGCAGCTGAGATGTAGGGCTCATGAAGTATGAACCTCAGCCTAGAGCAGAACCTACTCTCCCCCTAGATACTTTTGCCTTTCCTATTGGACAGCAGCTACATAATAGATTCAGTTTTCTACTGTAGTATACCCTTCAATCCTATGCATGTTCTGTAAGTAGCAATTCATATTTAGTTCAATGGAGCTTACTCCTAAGTAAGCATTGCTTTAGGATTGCAGCCTTAGAGAAGGTTTTTCGAGTATCTTTATACAGAAACCATCCTGCACTTTTAATATGGGAGAGGAAATATGAAATTATTTTCAGAGGATGCCTGTCCTCGGAATTGTGTAGTGGCCCACGAGGTTTTTACAAAAACAGAAGGGTTGTCTGGCAGACGTGGGCTGTGTTTAGCTTGGTGAGTTGCAAATTGTACAAATCTGTTCTATAGTTATATCAACAGCTTCTATATTGTTACTGTATTGTGCCTATCAAAATAAAGCCTCTGCTACTTATTGGTGGAGCAGATCTGATCGCGCCGAGTGTTAAGTTTCTTAGGGAACAAAAACAGTTTGAAGCCCAGCTTCTATGAGGAAGGGGAGGTAGTTTAGTTGGGTTGAAAACCTTGGGGAGAGCGGGAAAGAAGTACAAGATTTATATTGCATCTACACAGAGAGCAAAACAAGGTGGCTGAATGTTCAGGTCAGAGCTTGTCCAAACTGTGTGTCGGCTTCAGTGTGTAGATGTGTCATGCGATCGCTCCACACGCTTCTCCGGGGGCTGGAAAGGGGCTAGTTTAACCTCCTGTTTGCTAGTAAAACTGATTTACTGTGTCACGAAACGATGCATGTCAAAAAAGTGTGTCGCCAACATCAAAAGTTTAGAAAGCTCTAGTTTAGGTGGCAGAAAGGGGTGTACTGCTTTAGATTGCAAGTAGGTTGAAAATCCTTTCAATGCATTGTCACCTAGCAGATCTCTGAAAACAGAAAACTAACATGTCATAGAGGAATATATATGGTGCCATGCTCGTTTTCCATTTGCAATAATGTGACGCCACATTGCACCCATTTGCAGAGTACATAGCACAGGTCAATGTATGCATCTTTCATGCAGTCTATTCACAGCTCGGGCTGTGCAGGACCTTACATCTGATTTGACATTTGTACTAGGGCACACACAACCATACAGCATAGCCTGAGAGCACTTTGCAGTGCTCCATGCCCAGTGCTCCCCCCCCCCCCCGAAAAATAGGTGCCGGTACTCACCATGAAGTTGTTGTGTCCAGGGCAGCTGTCTATCAGCTCCATCTGGTACACAGGCTGAGACCCTACCTGCCTGCAGTCTGTCTTGCCAGAGTGGTGCATGCGCTAATTATCTCCCACTTGGACTACTGCAATGCGCTCTACGTGGGGCTACCTTTGAAGGTGACCCGGAAACTACAACTAATCCAGAATATGGCAGCTAGACTGGTGACTGGGAGAGGCCGCCGAGACCACATAACACCGGTCTTGAAAAACTACATTGGCTCCCAGTACATTTCCGAGCACAATTCAAAGTGTTGGTGCTGACCTTTAAAGCCCTAAATGGCCTTGGTCCAGTATACCTGAAGGAGCATCTCCACCCCCATCGTTCTGCCTTCGCCAATAGGAAAAAGGCACTTAAATCAATCACTGCTAAGCTCACTCACACTGAGAAACCCTTTGCACCTCTCCTCCATTCTGAATGGAAGATCATCTGGGTGTCCTGTCCTGGCATTCAGTGAAATGTGGGCATGTTTAAGCGATGTGTTCGATGTAGTAGAGGCCAAGCCACCACAAGCAGGAACTGGGCAAGAGGAGCATTGTGCATTGTGGATTTTTGAGGGAGGCACTGGTGGGCCCCTATACCTATGGATAATGCATTGACTGACCCTGCCAGTGTTGCAGTCTACTGGAGTCTTTTTTTCATTTTAAAGTAAAGGGAGTCTTCTACTGTTTGTTATTAAAGATGATATCATTTGCAAAACGTAGAATCCAAACTGTACAAAGTTATAATGTTGTAATGCCCATCTACGAACGAATTAATAATGCATGTGACTTCTCAGCAGATCTCTGAATTGTCATTGGGATTCCACACCCTTGCATTTCACAGAGCCATCAGTAGCCTAGCTTCGTGCATTGCTCTCGTGTACTTTGCCCGTGGGAGGGACTTGGTGCAGCCGTATCTGTAAAAAAAAAGAAAAGCATTTCATTCGGTTATACCGCTACTGCCCACTCCTGTGTTTTCTCCTGCTTGTTTTAAAAAGAGGGTGACATGCAATGTTGACATTCCATTTGTGGAGTGGCTTTTGAGTCCATAGAAGCACCTGCTAATATAAGAACAGTGTGGAAAGTGGTGTGAAGTGGGGAGGGGATGCAAGGCAAAGGTGAAACCAGAGAACATTGCCTCCCCGTCTCACACTAGCAGGCGTCTCCACTGGATCATAATCCACTCCACAAGCAGGATGGCTGCACTGGATTCCACCAAATGTCTACTTAGCATACGGTTCTGCTTATTTTGGGGGCTTGTAAAAGCGAAGAACGGAACAACCGTCATCTTGAGGGCAGAATAATTTGAACTCTGGAACTATACAGGCAAAGCAGTTCTGTAATGCCCACTTTTCCCCTTCTTTTTTCCCCCATGTCTTCGTTTTTAGCTCAACGACTCAGCTAAACACCTTATTGAGATGGACAAGACCAATCTAACTTCCGCATCTGGCAGTGATGTCCCTTTGCCAGCTGACACTAACCTGGCAGTAAACATGGTCCAGTGCTGTACATTGAACAGTGCCGGAGCAGTCAGTGCCATTCAGAGGCACATTGATGGCAAGAAGAATGCCAAGAAGCGCCACTCCTTCACTGCTCTCAGTATGACACACAAATCTTCTCAGGCCACGAATAACAGGCATTCCATGGAAATTAGCGCCCCTGTCCTCATCAGCTCAAGTGACCCCCGTGCTGCTGCCAGAATTGGAGATGTGACTCATCTCTCATCCAGCGCTCCAGTCCAGGTAAACTATGGATGAATCAAACCACAATGCTCAGCCAGATCCCCTTAGCACCTTCCTTTGATTTGGCCTTCTAGCCAAATGGTGGGTTGCGAAACAAGTTCCCAAGAGATAGTCGCTGCCTAAGCATCCATCACAGGCATCCCCAAACTCCGGCCCTCCAGATGTTTTGGACTACAATTCCCATCATCCCTGACCACTGGTCCTCTTAGCTAGGGATCATGGGAGTTGTAGACCAAAACATCTGGAGGGCCGCAGTTTGGGGGTGCCTGATCCATCAGATGGAGCCAATGAGGCAAAATTCCCTCGATGGGTGCTCACCCTCCTGCAAATTAATGGTAAATAAATGAATATCTGAAAGAACCACACCCCTCTCACATTTTCCTGCCCATGTGTTATAATTTGTGGGGAAGCCCTGTTTGAGGTGCCACACCCCAATGGGACTCGTGGACAGGCCTTCTCAGTGGTGGCCCCATGACTGTGGAATGACCTTCCCTCTGGCATGCATCTCACCATAACATCATTGTCATTGCATTGTGAAGGTGCACCTCTTTGCTAAGACTTTTGGGTAAGGGGGAGAGGTACGTTGGGTTGGGTTTTTGTTGCTGCTGCTGTTTTATTTGTATGAAATTTATATTGTTCTGTTTTTTTATATTATTGCTTTAAAGTTTTGTGTACCGGTATTTACACCATGGGACCTATGAGTGCAGGGTGGTATATATGTTTGGTAGGTGAACAAACATGTGTACATACTGTACATGTGTGATGCGATCTTCAGCTCAGAGTCATGGTGCACCATATGATATTACATTTTATAGTAAGCCTAAACCACTGAGCCTCTTGGGCTTGCCAATTGGAAGGTTGGCGGTTCGAATCCATGCAATGGGTTGAGCTCCCGTTGCTCTGCCCCAGCTTCTGGCAACGTAGCAGTTCAAAAGCATGCCGGTGCAAGTAGATAAATACTGTAGGTACTGCTGCAGGGGGGCAGGTAAATGGCGTTTTCATGTGCTCTGGCACTCGTCACTGTGTCCCACTGTTCCAGAAGCGGTTTAGTCATGTTGGCCACATGACCCAGAAAGCTGTCTGCAGGCAAATGCCGGCTCCGTCGGCCTGAAGTTTGACTGCACTTAACCATCCAGGGGTCCTTTACCTTTACCTTAAATTCTGTACTACCATACATGGAAGAATTAGCACTCAGAAAACTGTCCAGAGCTCAGAATGAAAGGATATGCAATTTTATTGCAAAGTATTGTAATAATAATGCAGGTTACAGAACTAAAAAGGATTATAGTAATTGTGAGTGGGTACTAATTTGGGAGGTGACTGTGTGGGGAAAGGTTGCACAATAGTGAGTTTCTGTTGGTATATAGGGCCATTAAGGCATGGCACATTTGATGACAGCATTGCAAAGCCATTTAAATAAATATTATTCTGTAAAAGATGTTTTCATCAGGTCATAAACATTACTGGACATTAAAATAAAATTTAAAAAATCCATAGTGTTAAGGTTACTTGCTACATACTTAAAACTTCCTTTGCCCCACATTCAAACCAATACACTCCTATAAAATGAACTTACAGAATATGTTCAGCGATGAAATCAAATCATCACAGTATAGCATAAAATCCCCCACAGAAACTTAACTTGAAGATACTGTTCTGCTAACTATCCAAGATTTATTTTGCCTTTCTTTTCTTTTTGCAAATGGTGCCACCTTAGCTGTTTCCTGCTCGTTAACAATAAGCATGTAGAAGTCTTAATAACGCTTTGAATGTATTTGAAAATAAGTGGTCGTCTTAAAAAAAAGAAGTTTTCATTTTTTAAAAAAAAAAAGCTTGGAAGTAATAAATAAAGCATTGGGTTCTGATCACAACAATCGGAAAAGATCTTTCACACTCATAACTTCCAGAGGAATAGTGAAGGAGCTAGGAAGCAAAAGGTTGGGAGAGGGAGAGGGAGGGAGAAGAGAGTCTAAGCAAGTATTGACTCGATTGCTATTGTGTTCCCTTTCAATAGACTGCATCTAGCATATTTGATGCTGGCACGTTGAGTGCAACACATTAAACATAAATAATGGCCTCCTAAATTATTGTGTCTGTCACGCAGAGGGTTCTTACAGGCTAGTTAAATTGATTGGCACTGAGAGAATGTAGTACAGCTGCGAGCCAATGATAAAACTAAGCAGGGGTGAGGTTAGTTGTTAGGTTAGCAGGGGTGCTGTCCACAAGCGAAGTGCCCTGTGTGCAGCTGAGTTGGTCCCACTTGGCTCGCTAATCTTGCCTAGGCCTCAGATGGCTCATCTTCCCTCCATTTGCACCCCTTATGAATTATTCTTCCTTGCTATTTGGAGAGGTCACAGGTCACCCTGCTTCAAATCCCCTGGTTTTTCTGACCAGAGACACATCTCATAAATAATAAAGTATGGCTGGCTGCACCCCCAGTGTAACAATCCAAGCAGAGAAGAAAGAAGGCAGAAACATTTCTTGCAAACAAATCTGAGTCTTGAATAGAGAGTCAACCTGGTGCACAATAAGAACCGGCACATGATTCCCAGCTGAAGGGTGCACCCATTTTGAATAGGACAACGAACACCCTGTTTGCAGGGTCATATGTTCCATTAAGATAGCAACATAAGCAAACTGAGCTCAGCAGAATGGTTTTCCTAATATAAAGGGAAATGGGGCAGGGAGGTCTGCTTTGCAGGCAAGAGAAGAGTGGAAAAAAAACTATAGTATTGCGTTGGGAGGCTTGAGATAAGAAGCATACGGGTTATATTTAAAATGGAGAGGAGCCAATGGGAAAAGGTTTAACTTTACATCTGTGCATGGGAGACTGGGAAGGAAACAAATCAAATCCCTTCTGGTTTTGGATTTGGACAGAGTTTATATCCTGTACATGAACCACTTTTGTTTTGCTCCAAAGAAATATTACTTTTATGGATAATGATAGTTGTACTCAAAACATATCACATTAACTCATGAGTTTGATTTGATTTCTATTTCTATTTTATTTCTTGCATAGAATTAGGCTTATTCCTTGGCCCAATACTTTGGTTTGAGCTATTGTAGCTTCCTGGAGACAAAACACTAGGATTACAAGCACATTTATTAGAAAATAGGGGGTGGATTCACATGTAATATGCCTAAGGCTGTGTTAATGTCTTTCTACCCTCTTACCCAAGGCATGTTGTGCAAGTAAAGTAGGATCGGTTCAACTCGTTTAAGTTAAAACACATTCCAGTGAAAAGAACTACTCTATATGTTTAGTGAGGAAGACGCCAGAATAAAAACATTATTGGCATGTACAGGATGCCAACTAAATCAAACTTCAGTTACATTTTAAATAATGTGATTTACTTCCAAGTAAATGCTTTTAGAATTATTCTGCATACCTTGTTGAATCCAACTACTTGGGTTGGATCTACACACAGGGGGTGGGGGGTGGAATGCCATAAGTCAGAAATCAAATCATTTATAACAAAAGGGAGGAGCTATGGAAAATCGCTTAGAATTTTCTTTTGCTCTCTGGCACCATCTGGTGTTTCATGTTTATAACGCATTCAAAACGCTGTTTCTTGACTAATGTAGCCGAGTCCCAAGTCTTACCTGAAGTGGGCTTTTAATCTGAATTTGCTCTGCATTCAAAGTGTAACCCACAAAAGATGTCAAATTGGAATCTTAGGAATTTTAAACATATCTGAGGGGGGGGCAGTTTAATGTGAGGGTTAGTGTTTAGCTGGTTATATTATGACCTTACCTATTGTTAGTCCACCAAGTTTCACATCACCAGTATGGAGTACAGTTTTTTAGGACAACCATGGTATTAAAATAACTTGGCTATGCCATTGTGGTGAGCATGCAAGGCATCCACGCTGCCCCCCCAGGTAGACATTCACATGGAGAATGTACTATATTGCCTGCCGGCTAGCCAAGGAAACAGCTGCAGTTCCCATAGTTTCCACTGTTGTTTCAGCACATGTTCCAGCTGCCACATTCGTAAGAATTAGTTCTGAGTACTTGGATCGGCCAGGTCACACATTCGTTCTTCTTATGAATGCATCCCTTAGAAGAGATGGGGGCGGGGGTGTCACAGGGATGAGTTTTTTTGAATGTCTGAATCAGCCCTAATGTTGCCGATTGCCAACATGATAACTCGAGGCCCCAGTCTGGAAGTGAACAAGTAAATCCGTCAAATAGTCGTACAGCCCTATGCCAAGCAAATTAAATTTAAGGACGTTGTGGCATTCTTTTACAGAAGGTGGGCACAATGGAAATTGCTCATAGGAGCATAGAACCATCACTACTGTCAATGGATCACTGAAATGACAGCCTAATGCTTTCCTATCCAAATTAAAGGGAGGAATTCACAAAAAGGTGGAAATTTACATGGACAGTAGCAACCGCTTCAGTCCTTCGCCAGGCCCTGTAGCCATGTGGGGCTCTTATTACATGGAACTGGTGTTCCTGGGTATCGCTGAGCCACTGTGATGTTCCTGTCCAGCTCCAAGAAAATGCAGCTTATTCTCCAACCTCTAGTGCTGCTTGTTGGTGCAGGGGAGGGCTAGAGGTGCCACAGATGGCTCAATAATTTATAGGCTAAATAAATCCATAGCAGAGATTGATGTTCATCACCTTCCACAGCAGACAAGTAGGTGGTGTGTGCCCATCTGCAGCTGTAATTATGTTTATCTGTATATATAGGGGTGTTTTTAAAATATATGGCACCATTAAATGGAAAGCTGTATTCTGGAGCTGTTGGATGTTTTACCTCCCACTTCAGTAATTAACATTTGATGAGAATACTTGATCTTGGCTGTAGCTCTTTCTTGCCAATACTTGGTAACACAACTATGAATTAAGTGCTTTCACATTATTTCCAAGAACATTAAGGCCTGGAGTGATTGCATGACCCATTGTTTTATAGTCAGTGGATTTGACAGAAATGAGTAGCATGAATCTCAAGGACCATTAGCCTGTTTTCTAGTTCAGCTATTCCCAGATGATGGTGTATTATTAACCTGTATGTGTGTTTCGGAATATGCACCTCTCTCTCTCTTCTTAAAAATAAGATATAACTATATAATCCATACATTAAAAGGCACATTCCTTTCATTAACGAATATGAGGAGTTCCTTGCTGTGAAATTCTGTTGAATTTGTTTTGAAGTTGCCGTAGAAGATGGCTGAAAATACCATCTCTCCGGTTCCCACGTATGAGGCTGTAAATGGGAGTATGCAGCCTCCCAAAGTCTTCCCGGGGGGTACGGGAAGATGCAGTCTCATCCGCAGATGCACACCACCAGCTTCGACTTCGGAAGGAAGGAGAGGCTGGGGGCACTGGATGGAAAGCTCCCATGGAAGCCTGGATCTCCCGGGACGCCGATTCTACGAGTGAAAACAGGTCCATGACAAGAGAAAGATTGGATATAAGTTGTGGACATGCTTCAGACAAGGAAAGAAGATTTATTCTGCTAAGCTAAGCCACTGAGAAAACAAAAGATAACAGAGGAATGTACCCAAGAGCAAGAAATGGTATGTGACGGAGCTGAAGGGGGGAGCGAGAACTTTATAACTCTGCTTTACTGTGCCTTACAACTTACTTAACAAAACTCCCTCCTGAAGAACCATAAACAACATTTATAAAGCAAGCGAGATCGGAAAGTGGGAAATTTATTGAATTAATATGGTTTCTTAAATATATAAACTGTGTAAATTGAAAATATAAATAATCAAAGTATGTATTCTTGGATTCACTTGGAATGTGGTTAAAGATTCATTAAAACATGGACATCAAAGAGAAGCAATCTTATTAGTGGCTGGAAACTTGTCAAGAAACGTCTGAGTTATGACACAGTTATAATTTAGATTCTGCCATATTGGAGATAAAGCCGCCTACGATATAGTCAAAGGGGGAGAGAGCCATAAATAAGACATTAGATGTGTGTTTATAGTTCTGACCTGGCAAAATCTCCCCTGAAAAGGCTATATTGAGTAGCGATCTGGAAACATCATCACAGAGGCGTAAAGATTTGATTTATAGAGACTGCTTGAAGATGGCGGCTGCTGGCTGTGAGAAGGATCTTTGGATTTCTGGACGGACTTGGCAAGATACCAGCGTGCGAAGAGACAGTGCTAATTTACAGAGGAATCATAGGCATAAATTCACACAGAAACATATACGGTTTGGTCAAACTTGCTTGCTTGAATAACTCAGGGGCTTAAAAGAAGATAGAAGGATTCTAATAGATTATTGGATAAGATCTGGACTATATTGATTAGAAATGCAGTGACTATAAGAGGACTAGGCTTTCTGAGTCTGAAGCATGTGAAGTCAAATTTAAATTTTTATAATTTGGCAGAAGATTTGGATTAATTGTTTAATCGATATTTGTATAATTTGAAAATGGATTAGATATTTAAATTGGAAAATCTAATAAAAATGTTTATTTAAAAAAAAGAATTTGTTTTGAAGTCAGAATAGGAGTTGTTGGGTGGTATCTTCACTAATAGCATCAACAATAGAATTTCCCCCCTCCCACTTGCAAAAAATATTGACCTATGCTGGTATTTTTTTACTGTGCTTAGCTCCCATGTGTCAACAAAAAGACTTGCTTTTTTTTTTAGCGATTCCCGCTCCCCAAAATTGCAGGAAACAATTATTAAAAGCAAAATTCAGGCTGGAAGTAAAAAGTGTCTGAGCCCCAAGCAGCCCAACACTGCAGCTGCAATCTTAAGTCCAGAAGCTTGCATGTTTTCTTCTTCATGCTGAAGCCATGGTTTGTATTACATGCAAACAAGGCTAATGTGACTCACCTTGAGCGATTGACATCAGGTAGGAAGAGAAGTGTGAATAAATGGCAAGCACGCCAGGTAGCACCTCCAGCCTTTAAATCAAGCACACTGCAGTTGCCACTGAAAGGGCCCGTGCTCTCAAGGGTTTCTATTATGTTCTGTCAGATGCAACGTAGCACAAACATCCTGTTAGGGGCAACCCAAGGTTCCCTTGACATAGGCTCAGTTCAGGCACTTGTGCAGGCAGTCGTCTTCGTGTGTTGAAGGGCTGAACATGTTTGCCTTCCCATCGTGGGAACACCACAAAGACCCACACACTGGAAAGTCTGATTGGTACAATCTTTCTCCACTTCCCCCCTGCCCAGAGGGAACAGTTCCGTGGTGTTGCATGTAGGCATAGGCATGAAGCAAGCATGTCTCACTTTACATTACATAAAAGGATAGGTGAAGAGCACATATCTGCCTCCAGCACGTGAAGACTGTTGCTGTTTCAGGTTACATTTTTGAGGGCTTTTGTTTGCTTGCTTGTTTTTTTAGGATAAGGTTGCCTTAGGCCCAATGTACCCCTCCCTCCGAAATCTTCTCTGCAAAGTTCTCTGCTCTTATGCAGTGCCCACGTGCCTCTGATCTTGGGAGGACAATGCATACGGAATGAGAAGTCCGAGGCTCAGCATCAAAGAGATGCTTCTGTATCATTGCCCTTGCGCCAGTTCCTGATGCTGGCACCAGCTAAGTAAATGACTGATAGGAGTTTTAAGATTATTAGACGGTGAGCTGGAAAGAAGCATTAAAAGTTTGTCACACTTCACAGCTTATGAAATGCGCCTCCAACTCGTGGATTTGAAAAATCCCACAAGACTTCATAAAGAAGAGGGAAGATTTATAAATATATTCCATCCAAGGTCTCTTTAATAGCTGAATAAGTGAACCCGCCACTTTCAAGTAGATACAAGACCTTGGAAACTTTTAATACCATAGGGCCAAATTCAACCTCGGATGATAGATTGAATTCTGATGAATGGAGCACAAGGTTTACTTTTAAGCACTTCCAGGGTTTTAAGTGCTTCCAAATTTTTTCCTTCTGCTGTAGTCAGACAAGTTTTTACCTTCTTTCTTGTTGCAATAACAACAAAAATTATCCTGTGCCCTTGGGTAGCCTCATGCCACTGGAATCCATGGAAAACTATATATTTGTACCCAGTCGTAAGTTCTATCTGGTTTCTGTTATGAAAATGCTTTATATGATCGGAATGGAAAGCAATACAAACTTCAATACAAACTGTATTATAATGACCATAATTACTTTTTCATTGATCTGTGTTTCATCCCTTTTCACTAAAGAGATGAGCAGTCCCGGTTATTAAAAAAAAGGGGGGGGGATACTCAGAACAAAGCCACACCAGAGTAAATGACAATAATCTATTTTTCAACAAACATGTAAAATATTATTATCACACAGAGCTAATAAGAAAACAATTTAGCAGGAAACGATGCGACTTCTCAAATTAAATGCTGCTCCTGTGATAGAGACATTGAGCAGGTCCTTTAAAGCAGACACAAAGATTTGCTTTCCAAGTTCCAAGACTGCCAAGATTGCTGGCCACGTTGCAGCTGAGCTATCCTTGTTGTGAACAATCAAGTGTTCCTTGTGCCAGAAATATATTCTTAGAATGTGTAAAGCTAAACAAACATGCCTTAAGGTAATAAAAAAAAAAGTTCCTGTAAAGCAAAATATGTATTGTTGAGTTGAATATAAATCAGCCACAAGGCAAGATGCACCAGCACATCAATGTTTAGGAGGTGCATTGGCTGTTGCATGTTCACAGGGGTTCCATGAGCACTCCCTTGCCACCACAGACTCATGATGTCCACAGCGGGTGTGGGGAAGAATGAGGAAATGGACACAGATTGGTACTTGGTTGAATTAGGCCATGGAATAAGAGTAGGTTTGGCTAAGGCATTGCGCATGTACCCAACATCAGGCATCCTGCATCTTGTCTGATAGGAACCCAGTGGGGTCGACCCTGTGTTGGGGAGTTGACCACGACATGGACCACGTGCCACGACCCCACACAGGTTGCTATTGGAAGAGGTGTTTTGGCCCATCCATCCCCATGGAGTCACCCCTCCTGAGCCCTTTAACAGGGTACTTGCATGACATAAGGATCCCAATGTCTTATCCGTCAAAGTTGTGACGGTTGCTATGAGGTAGGTGAAAGCTTGCAAGCTGGCCAATTTGCTTGCAGGAGGAAGTTCCAAATATGGTGACTGAGTAAACCATAGGAAGGTCCATATGCCAACTTGCCCGCTCCTACACTGAGCAGACCCCTAACAGACTGGGTTGGTAGTAAACCCTGCAGCTGCCAGCAGGGATGTCAGCCTGCATGTAGGTCCAAGACAAGAGGAGGGTGGTGCCAAGTAGGATACTGACAAGCTGGAACGTGTCCAGAGGAGGGCAACCAAAATGGTCAAAGGCCTGGAAACGATGCCTTATGAGGAACGGCTTAGGGAGCTGGGTATGTTTAGCCTGGTGATATGATAGCCATGTTCAAATATATTAAAGGATGTCATATAGAGGAGGGAGAAAGGTTGTTTTCTGCTGCTCCAGAGAAGCGGACACGGAGCAATGTATTCAAACTACAAGAAAGAAGATTCCACCTAAACATTAGGAAGAACTTCCTGACGGTAAGAGCTGTTCGGCAGTGGAATTTGCTGCCAAGGAGTGTGGTGGAGTCTCCTTCTTTGGAGGTCTTTAAGCAGAGCCTTGACAGCCATCTGTCAAGAATGCTTTGAGGGTGTTTCCTGCTTGGCAGAGGGTTGGACTGGATGGCCCCTGTGGTCTCTTCCAACTCTATGATTCTATGATTCTAAGTTATCCTCCCCTCCCCCAGCCATGCAGGAAGATGGCAGCCTCCTCAGACCAGCCATGGCCACAGCATGTGGCAAATGCCCAAAGCCCCAGGTGAGCAGGTTGCTATTCTCCACAAGCCACCAAGAAAACAGCTACCAGCAGCAGCAAGACCTGAAACTGCAAAAACAACAACCTAACAAACAAACCAGGGAAGACTTGGTACACAAGTGCCAAGGTGTTGCTAGGAACAGGAATGGCAGGGATCAACCAGAGAGGCCTTCAAAAAGTACTTAATTGTAAGGGGATTAGAGGTACTTTCACTGCCTTTGGAACAATAGTAGCTCTGCCTTTCAAGCCAAACATTTAGTATGTGAGTCACCAGTTTATGAATTATTCGAAGCACGAATAATCTGAAATCTATTCATCTGGAAGCCTTGTATAAAGAGCTCTTTATTGATACTGGCCCATAACATTAAGCTAACATTGCAAGGATGCCAATGGTTAGGGCAGCCATGCCAAAGAAAGTCTTTGGGATTCGGGGGGGGGGGGGAGAGTACGCAACTCTAACTCAGGAACAAATCTTAAGTATGTTGTGAAATTATTTGTTTTCATTTCTTTCAATTTTTCTTTTGTTTCTAGGATTCTACTTTCGCTGGAACTGCATCCATGACTGGACCCAGAACAAGTGCAGTCATTGGAGATCAGGGAACACCGTCAAAGGTCCAACTGCCCCTCAACATGTAAGCCTCCATTTTGCACTGAACGTTGTTTTATTGTTTTAATCATTTTTATCAAATTTTCCATTTTAACAATCCAATCAAATCACATTAAATGTTCTGAATTATACATATACATATCAAATAGTCTGAATATTCTGCCAAATTATAATTTTTTAAATAAGACTTCCCATGCTTCAAGTTCGGAGAGTTCTGATCTTCTCAAATTTCTACTGCCTTTCATAGTCATTTCCGATGGTTCCTCTAATTCTTTCTGTTGTTATCCTTCATTCTTTCACAGCCTCTGAGTTGTTCCCACAAGTGAGTTAAAACAAACAATGATGTGTTTCTGTGTGGATTTTATGTCTATGATTCCCCTCTATAAGTTTGCAGTGTCTCCTCACACACTGGTGTTTCTGCCGAATCAATCCAAAAGTCTTTTCACTGCTGGCAGCCGCTATCTTCACATAATTCCGATAAAATCAAGTCCAAGCGTCTGCTCAGTAATTTTCTCAGACCGGTTGCATCAAACATTAGCCTTTCCAGGGGAGATTTACCAAATCAAATTGGAGATACAAATATAATGACATATTAAAGGCTCACATCCCCCTATGACTGTTTATAATTCTGCAGCCCGATCTTGACTTCCAATATGGTGGATTTCCAAATTAAAAGTGTGACACCGCTCCCATATAGATTCCAGGAAACCGTCCGAAGTTTTTTAACGACTCTTCAGCGGCTAATGAGATCCTGCTTCTGTCTGATGTCAACAAATTGGAGAATCTTTTATCCTCTTCCAAGCTAGCAAATCAAAGATCAAAAGCCTTAATAATATAGTATTCTTATTTTTACACAGTTTATAATTTTAGAGCCATATTATGTCGACAAATGCAAAACTTTCCAGTCTCGCTTGTTATAGATAATGTAATGTAATGTCCGGGTCTGGTCCTGACCGGACGGATATTGGAGTCAGCAAGGGATACCCACATGACCTGAAGGTGCTGCTGTGCAATGCCAGGTCGATGATGAATAAGACCACTGCCATCCACGACCTGATTGTGGATGGAGGATTTGACCTGGCATGTGTGACAGAGACCTGGTTGGATGAAGCCGATGGACCCGTTCTTGGCGCTGCTTGCCCACCAGGTTTCTCTTATGCACAGCAACCCAGGCCATCTGGGCGGGGGGGGGGGGGTTGCAGTGATTTTTAGGAAGTCATTAGTTTGCACCAGGCGTCCTATTGATAAGACTGAGTTTTCTGAGTGCATGTTCTGGAAGTTGGGCAATAGGGGCAGTACAGGATTCCTTTTGGTGTACCGACCTCTCCACTGCACCAAGGATTCCCTGCCCGAGCTGCTTCAGGTCGTGTCGGATGTGCTCCTGGAGACACCTAGCTTGGTTGTCTTAGGGGATTTTAACATCCATGCCGACACGACCTTACAAGGAGCCGCTCGGGACTTCGTGGAAAGCATGGCCACCATGGGGCTGTCCCTGAATAAGTCTGGCCCAACTCATAGCCGCGGACATGCCTTGGACTTGGTGTTTACCTCTATGGATGCCGGTGATCTGACATTAAGTAAAAGCGAAACAAAAGAAGTGCCATGGTCAGATCACTTTCTGGTGCAACTGGACTTCTCCGCAACCCTTCCCCTCTGCAGGGAGGTGGGACCGATTCGGATGGTCCGCCCCCGCTACTTAATGGATCCAATTGGAGAGTGGTAGGGGATGTTTTATCCCATGTCGATGGCCTTTCAGCTGATTCCCTGGTGGCCCGCTGGAATGCGGAGTTAACCAGCGCTATTGACTGTCTGGCTTCGAAGTGCCCTCTCAGATTGCATGGAGCCCGGACAGCCCCGTGGTTTTCCCCGGCGCTGAGGGCAATGAAACAGTCGTTGAGACGGCTAGAGCGCCGGTGGCGGAAAACTCATTTTGAATCAGACCGGACACGGGCTAGAGCTCAACTTCGAGCCTACCAAGTGGCAATGGCGACGGCGAAGAGGACCTTCTTCACCGTCTCCATCGCAACTGCAGAAAACAGCAGCAGGAGACTCTTCCAGGTGGTTCGCAATTTAGCGGAACCACCTGCTCCATCCGGGCCCAGTACGGGCCACAGGATCTCCTGCAATGATTTTGCAAAGTTTTTTGCAGATAAAGTCGCTCAGATTCGGGAAGAGGTAGACTCCACCGTGGGAGCAGGGCCAGGGCGGGGGAGTGCTAGAGTCCTGTCTAGTCAAGTTTTGTGGGATCAATTTCAATCTGTTACCTCCGAGGATGTGGACAGGCTGCTTGGACGAGTGAAACCAACCACCTGTCTCCTTGATCCTTGCCCATCCTGGCTTATAAAAGCTAGCCGGGAAGGGCTGGGCGATGGGCTTCGCGGGTTGGTAAATGCTTCTCTCCATGAGGGAGCCTTCCCAGACCCGCTGAAAGAGGCGGTTATTAAACCGCTTCTTAAAAAACCATCTTTAGATCCGGCCAATATGGCCAACTATCGCCCAGTCTCAAATCTTCCATTCTTGGGCAAGGTGATTGAGCGAGTGGTTGCTGGACAACTCCAGGCACGCCTGGAAGAAGCGGACCATTTGGATCCCTTCCAGTCAGGATTCAGGCCTCATCATGGGACTGAAACTGCCTTGGTCGCACTGGTCGATGATTTCCGGCGGGCTAGGGACAAAGGTAAGAGCTGTTTCCTTGTTCTGCTGGATCTCTCAGCGGCTTTTGACACCATCGACCATAACATCCTTCTGGACCGTCTAGAGGGCTTGGGAGCTGGGGGCACTGTCATGCAGTGGTTCTGCTCCTTCCTCCTGGGCCGTGTTCAGAAAGTGGTGGGGGGGATGAGTGTTCAGACCCCTGGGCTCTCACTTGTGGGGTGCCTCAGGGTTCTGTCCTCTCCCCCATGCTTTTTAACATCTATATGCAGCCGCTGGGAGAGATCATCAGGGGGTTTGGGCTGGGTGTCCGTCAGTATGCTGATGATACCCAGCTCTACCTCTCTTTTAAATCAGAACCAGTGAAGGCGGTGAAGGTCCTGTGTGAGTGCTTGGAGGTGGTTGGAGGATGGATGGCGGCTAACAGATTGAGACTGAATCCTGACAAGACTGAAGTACTGTTTGTGGGGGACAGGAGGCGGGCGGGTGTGGAGGACTCCCTGGTCCTGAATGGGGTAACTGTGCCCCTGAAAGACCAGGTGCGCAGCCTGGGAGTCATTTTAGACTCACAGCTGTCCATGGAGGCACAGGTCAACTCTGTGTCCAAGGCAGCTGTTTATCAGCTCCATCTGGTACACAGGCTGAGTCCCTATCTGCCCACTGACTGTCTCTCCAGAGTGGTGCATGCTCTAGTTATCTCTCGCTTGGACTACTGCAATGCGCTCTACGTGGGGCTACCTTTGAAGGTGACCCGGAAACTACAACTAATCCAGAATGCGGCAGCTAGACTGGTGACTGGGAGCGGCCGCCGAGACCACATAACACCGGTCCTGAAAGACCTACATTGGCTCCCAGTACGTTTCTGAGCACAATTCAAAGTGTTGGTGTTGACCTTTAAAGCCCTAAACGGCCTCGGTCCGGTATACCTGAAGGAGCGTCTCCACCCCCATCGTTCTGCCCGGACACTGAGGTCCAGCTCCGAGGGCCTTCTGGCGGTTCCCTCACTACGAGAAGCCAAGTTACAGGGAACCAGGCAGAGGGCCTTCTCGGTAGTGGCACCCACCCTGTGGAATGCCCTCCCACTAGAGGTCAAAGAGAACAACAATTACCAGACCTTTAGAAGGCATCTCAAGGCAGCCCTGTTTAGGGAAGCTTTTAATGTGTGATGGATTTCTGTATTTTAATGTTTGATGGATTTCTGTATTTTAGAATTTCTGTTTTTTTGGAAGCCGCCCAGAGTGGCTGGGGGAACCCGCCCAGATGGGCGGGGTATAAATAAATTATTATTATTATTATTATTATTATTATTATTATTATTATTATTATTATTATAACAGTTCTTCGGGGGGGGGTTGCCAAGTAAAGCAAAGTACAATAATAAGAGAGGCTCGCCCCCCCCTTTCCGTTCCGTTCCAACATACCAACATAGATATTAATCCTTCTTCCACTCAGTCTTTTTTGGCACCTCAGTGGCTGGATTAATTAGCAGAGTAATTCGCTCACAGAGCCAGCGTCCAGAAGAGCCAGCCTCTCTTGGGGGCTTTCCATCCAATGCCCCCCCAGCCCCTCCTTCCTTCCGAATTTGGGGCTGGGTTGTTGGGCATCCACTGATGAGACTGTGTCTTCCCGTACCCCCAGGAAGATTTTGGGAGGCTGATTACTCCCATCTCAGCCTCTAATTACCCCATGGGAGCTGGAGCGATGGAATTTTCAGCCATCTTCTGTGGTGCCTCAATCGGAAGTGCACTAAAGATACGCAACACATTTTGTCTCTCATTGTTTGCCATCTGAAATAATAACTCTGCAACGGGGAACACTTCTCATGTAGTTATCATTGTCTTGAACATAACCCAGCCTTCTGCCAGAGCTGAGAAATGAACAGGGAAAGGCCAGGTCACCTTCTTTATATAGCCCATTTTTAGCTTCCAAGATATTTATTACAGATGTATGAATCATTGCATAGCAGGCTGAGTGGCTATCAGCTGCAGAAATCTGCTCCTGCAAATTAAACCATTACATTCCGGTACAATTGAACACCTGAGACCATCTTTGTTAGGACGCACAGTTTCTAGAATGAAAAAAAAAACACCCAGTTGTGCACTGTAGAAAAAGAAAAATGAAGACATAGCATTAACATCATTTGGGCAAAAAGCTTCAGCTTAGGGAATAGATGATTCAGGTTGATTAACTATTACTTAGAACAGGCATCCCCAAACTGCGGCCCTCCAGATGTTTTGGCCTACAACTCCCATGATCCCTAGCTAACAGGACCAGTGGTCGGGGAAGATGGGAATTGTAGTCCAAAACATCTGGAGGGCCAAAGTTTGGAGATGCCTGACTAAGAAGAAGAAGAAGAAGAAGAAGAAGAAGAAGAAGAAGAAGAAGAAGAAGAAGAGGTTGACTTTATCAGAGATAAGACTTTAAATGTCTTTAAATAAATCTCATAATGGATGTGTTTTTATATTTGTATGTATTTCACATAGGTTATACTGCTGAAACAGAAACCCAAGTGTGGGCCCGATGTATATTTCCAAAAATAAATCTGAATTTAATAATCTGCTTTGCCCAAAGGAGAAATTCAGGAAACTAAATTACCCTGCTTTTAACTTCCCTTTTCAATGACGGCACAACATCTTTAGTATGTCCATAATCAGGAACATAGGAAGCTGCCTTATACTGAGCCAAGCCATTGACCCATCCAGCTGAGCATAATAATAATAATAATATCCCGCCCATCTGGCTGGGTTTCCCCAGCCACTCTGGGTGGTTCCCAATAGAATATTAAAAACACGATAAAACATCAAACATTAAGAACTTCCCTAAACAGAGCTGCCTTCAGATGTCTTCTAAAAGTCAGAAAGTTGTTTATTTCCTTGACATCTGATGGGAGGGCGTTCCACAGGACGGGCACCACTACTGAGAAGGTCCTCTGGCTGGTTCCCTGTAACCTCACTTCTCACAGTGAGGGAACCACCAGAAAGCTCTCAGAGCTGGACCTCAGTGTCCGTGCTGAACGACGGGGGTGGAGACGCTCCTTCAGGTATACTGGGCCGAGGCCGTTTAGGGCTTTAAAGGTCAGCACCTACACTTTGAATTGTGCTACACCAGTGTTTCCCAAACCCAAGTTTGATCCGGTTTTAGACTACAACTCCCATCATCCTTAGTTAGGTGGACCAGTGGTCAGGGATGATGAGAATTGTAGTCCAAAAACAGCTGGAGACCCAGGTTTGGGAAACACTGTTCCACACTGACTGGCAGCGTAGGAATTTTAAACAGGGGTCTCTGTTTCCCAGCCCTACCTGGAGATGCATTCAGACATAGGCCATCTTCAGGTGTCACACTTAACTGTTATTGCTTAGCCCCCTGTGAATGAGCTGCAATGAACCTTTGATCAGTGCGCTCTGCTCTCCTCCTCCCATGCAATTGCTCTTGCGCCCAGAGGTTAGATCATTTCATCTGAGCCAGCATGATAAACATTAACTGGTTTGTTTGAAGCAAGGCTATTTGATGAAACCATGGCTTATGATGAACATTGCACAAAGCTGTGTTTCAGCATGACTTCTGAATGCAGCCTTAATGTATTTGTATAAGAAGAGAACTACGTCTATCTGTTGGAACATAGGAATCTGCCTTATAGTCAGGCGATAGGTTCATCCTATTGCCCACGCAGACTGGCAGTGGCTTACCAGGGTTTCATATGACGGGTCCACCCACGACCAAGGATTGAACCTGGGACCTTTTGCCTGCAAAGCAGATGTTCTAAGACCTAAGCTTCAGCTTTCGTAGTAATTCGCTGTGGTGGTGAAACCACATCGATGGGCAAGGAAACACCACTCCAGATAAGATAATTGGATAGTAACAGTTGTACAGTTAATGGTGTAATTGTACAAATCATAGAATTGTAGATGTGTTTCAGTTTGCAGCATAAGCAGTTAATTCCCCATCTTTCATATCTCTCTCTCTCTCTCTCTCTCTCTCTCTCTCTCTATATATATATATATATATGGCAGGTCCTCTGTTCATTTTAGCAGCCAGCTGCCTACGGTGTTTCACTTGACCAAGTTATAGAATATTTTATATAGAGAGGGGAAAGAAAAATAAGCACCTTCATGCTCTTTGTGGCCGGGAGCCAGGCTTCACTTCAAAGCAATTGTGTCTCAAACTGATAATAGACCTACAGAGATGACATTAACCATAGCACCATGAATTCAACATTATAAATTCAGTCACAGTTGAGTCCCTCAGGCCCAAAGTTAAATCTGGAAATTCTGGCAGGCAACTTTTAGTGCTGAATATTGTAGATTAAAACTGTGTCAGTTAACTAGATCCAGCCCACCGTGCTGTGAAATGTCATCTTATTGCCGCTTTGAAGGTGCTAGGGTGGTATTTCCTCTCTCTCTCTCTTTTTATAGTTTATCTCAGCCTCAAAGTGTATGCTAGTGGGTGATGAAAAACAGTCATGTCCAGAGACTTCGTAGCTGGATAACACCGTTAATCTCAATACTATGCCAAGAGCATGCTCCTAGGAAATGGAAATACATTTTTTTTTCCTTATCTAGGTCATTTCTGCGCAAGAATGGCTTTTCCATGCTTTTTCACAACAGGTGTCAGCGGGGCTCCCTTCCACCTCCATCCAGCAAACAGATCCACGCATAAGGGTTGGGTCAACTTTTGCAAAGGTGGTTTTTTAGAAATGTTGGTACAGCCATCTTTGCTAAAAACAGGGATGGGGAACCTGCAGGCTTCCAGATATTGTTAGATGACAAATCCCATAATAGCATAGGCCATGGTGACTAGGGCTGGTGGGAGTTAGTGCCTTGCAACATCTGGGCAGCCACAGTTTCCCTATCCATGATTAAAAGTGTCAATCACACTGATGGTCAATAGACAGACAAGACTGGGTAGGGATATGAACCCAGTAGCAAATCTTATTGAAGGTGCTGAAAGCAAAGCAGCTGAAACTGGTCAATCAACAACATAAATCGGGTAACTTGCAGCCTCATCTAATTCAAGGTTTATTATATATGGCATTGCAAGTCTTTGTTCAGGCAAAAACAGTTAAATTGTCATTGTGTGGAAGACCACAGCCACTTGGTTCTTATATAGCGGAGAGATAATATTGTCATAGTGCCTAACCGCCACAGCAAGGTGCTAGGACCATGGCTAGGGATTGTACATTTGCTCTTCTGGTTTCAGTGCAAGTTCCATTGGGCGGCTTGGTACCCGTTCTGTACCCTCTTCCAACCTCTCGACCTGCTCAAAGAAGCCCTTTAAACACCCCTTCTGTGCCACATTTGGTCTTTCCCCCCCAGTGACTTAGTAGCTGCAGCTGCTGGTTTGCCTGCGTAAAGGTCAAGGCAGATTCCCAGTTTGTCCCTTTCTAGTGCCACTGGCCAGTTGCAGATGCTGTAGTGTTAATATCTATGTCTGGTGTGTGCATGTCGCCCAGGAGTGGCAGAGAGCATGGCCCATGTTAGAGTGGTCCATTGCACATGTATGGGCAATGAGGGTGGCTGTAGTGCTTTCGCATGTTTACCATCAAATAAACACACAAAAGATCTGGGCATTCCATACTGCAAGCACATGGTAAATTGAGCCCTAAAGTGCACCTAGAGGACTTGTTAGAAAAATGTAAGTGTCCTAATAATTACTGCCATTTTTATTTCCTGACTGCAAAACAGTGCAAAAGAATTCGTGGCACCGTAAAGGAAAAGGATAAAGAAAGAAAGCGGGATTTATTTTTCAAATTACATTTCCTGGAAAACAGAAGTTTTAAAAGCCATGCATCATATTTATTGGATGCAGTCTATCGTCAGAAGTAGTTCAGTGTTTCTTTTTTCATCTGTTCTGGGACTGAACTCCCCCTACTACTGTTACTCCTATTGCTAGAAAAATCCACACGGGGTTTAGTAGAAAAGGGCAGTCTTGTGCAATGCAACAAATGTTCAGAACATTTTAAGGAGCATTTTCATAGCTTATAAACAGGGGAAATTGGGAATTGTTTTCTTTATTAATTATTTCTAGTAATTATTTTGTGGCATTTCTGGATTATTGCAGCATTTTAATAATAGAACCTTAGAGTTGGAAGGTACTCAATGGTCATCTAGTCCAGCCCCCTGCCATGAGTTCAGATTCATTGTTCCTTTTCATCTCAGTCTGTCACATCCAGCTAAGATTGAGACTGTCCTTTTGACACCAGTGGAAGTTATTTACAACTGACGTTAAGTCCAGTTATTATTAGTGAGGCCTAGGGTGCCATGCCTAATTTTACCGGGATGGTGCCATTTAGTATTCTTGCTTTTTAGCTGGAATAATTTGCCATTCTTTACACTTTCAGTAACTCCCTCTTACCTATGTATTTAGGAAGCATCATTTCTGACAAACAGAGCTTTCTGATTGGGGAGAACTGAGATGCAGCCTGAATCAGGTCACATGTGTGTGTTTCAACTTCATACCTTCCCTATTTATGTCATTCCTTTCTTACAGCTACTTGGCATTATATGCATACAAGCCCCAGAAGACGGATGAACTGGAACTACGCAAGGGTGAAATGTATCGCGTTATTGAGAAGTGTCAGGATGGCTGGTTCAAAGGGACGTCTTTGAGAAACGGCATGTGTGGAGTCTTTCCAGGCAACTACGTAACTCCTGTTTCGAGGTGAGGAACAGTGGAAAGATCGGCACTGAGCAACCAAACATATACTGAGCAATGTTAGCATACGAATATATTTCTTTTCAGATTGCACTGGGTTTTCCTAAAATAGAGAGAAAGAGAGAGAAGCCATGGTGTATATCACTCTGCTATCCGTCATACTTTATGTATGTGTCAGAGACTCTAGATTGTTGTTTACACTCAGGATAGATAGCACTTGACTAAAGGGTTTATTGGTCTTACTCAGTGACACAGTTTAGAGGTAACATTCCTGGTCCAACAAGCCATGCTTTATTCAAGTGGGAATGAGCTCAGGTGCTTCCTTCTCTATATCTCTGCCTATAGAATTGTAGAGTTGGAAAGGAGCCTAAGGGTCATTCTGCTCCAACCCCCTGCAATGCAAGAACCTCAACTAAAGCTCCCATGGCAGATGGCCATCCAACTCTGCTTAAAAACTGCCGGGGGAGTCTGTTTCACTGTCTAACAGGTCTAAGTGAGAGTTCTTCCTGATGTTTAGTCAGAATCTCCTTTCTTGTAACTTGAATCCCCCCGGAGTAAGAGAAAACAAGCTTGCTCTATCTTCCATGTGACAGCCCTTTAGATATTTGAAGATGGCTCTCATATCTCTTAACAGTCTCCTCTTTCCCAGGCTAAACATACCCAACTCCCTCAATCATTCCTCATAAGGCTTCCATAAGGTTTCCAGACTCTTGATCATCTTGGTTGCCCTCCTCTGCACACAACCCAGCTTGCCAATGTCCTTCTTAAATTGTGGCACTCAGAACCAGGGCAGTCTGGAGCAGGTCGGGCGCCCTGCCGCTGAGGCGCGGAGATCGCTCCGGCGTCCCCACCCTCGCAGCGGCATGCCTGGCTTCCGCGCAGCTTTGCCGCGCAGCGCCCCACCTCCCAGCCCACCCACCGGGACCTTACCTAGAGCTGGCCCTGCTCAGAACTCGCCACAGGATTCCATGTGTGGTCTGACCAAGGCACAATAGAGTGGTACTATTACTTTCCTTGATGTGGACACTATACTTCTGTTGATGTAGCCTAGAATAGCATTAGCTTTTTTTGCTGCTTCATCACACTGTTGACTCATATTAAACTTGTGGCCTACTAAGACCCCTAGGTCCTTTTCACATGTACTACTGGCAAGCCAGGTGTATCTTCAGAGATATTTCCTGCTTTGTTAAACCAATTTCCAGTGACATCTGAACTGGAAACTTATACTTTAAGCACTCTCTAGAAACCAGAATTGCAAACAATTTAAATCTCAACAAGGCAGTGTAATATATCTTTGTGATATTTATCTCAATGATACTGTTTAAGCTAAGGTGCTGGAGTTAATTTTTCTCCCCCTTTTTTTCTTCACCTGGCTGGTTTTGAGCAACCAGGTAAAGAAGATTCTGATATTTAAATCATGATAAATTAAACTACCAAAAAAAGGGATTGATTTAAATCTTTGACCTAAGTTTCCAGCTATCTAATTCATATATTTACAGAACAAGCATGCATATTAGTTGTTACAACAATTTAAATGTATCTATTTGCAATTAAGCAGGGGCCTTATGTTACCCAGGAGAATAATCTAAGACCAATGGTCATAAAGACAGCGTTCCTTTTGAACTGCAAAAATTATTTCTGCTTAAGGGAGCAATTGTGAGATTAAGGATTTCTGTTTGGGTCTTTCTGCTGCATGTATAAAGACCCTAAGGAAGATAAATTACTGGAAGACTATAAGGTTGCAGTGCAGTGCAGAGTTAGGTGTGCCTAACACTCATTGAATTCAATTTGTTAGCTGCTGCTGGTTTTTCACATGTTGTGCCTTTTGCATTACATTTTGCTCCCGAAGCTACAGTCTCTCAGTGCGCTTACCCTGTAAAATTTACAGACCCAACGACCTTCATTCCATCATAATTTCTGTAGCATGCAGTCATTCAGACTTCTTTGCAGTCCTTGGTGACAAACGTAGCCAAGCAAAGAGGCATGCCTACCCAGAGGTACTCAGGTTAGTCGATTAAAATTAATGATCCAAATACTGCTTTAGCTTCTGGGATGAAAAATTTCGTAGACAAAATGGCCTGAAGTTAACTCTTTCCTCCAAATATTCTTGCACCAGTCTTGCATTACATTATTATTATTACTCCATTACATTGTTGTGTTTTTGTGGCTGCATCACATTAATAAAATAATAATTAATAATAATAATAATAATAATTAATCTGCAGCAACCTGCAGGCTTTGCATAGGTGCATGAACTCTAGATTTCACCAGAGAAACCTAGCACTGGGCCAGGGAAACCTATTGAGAGGTGCAACTGAGTGCCTTTGCTGCAGAGCAGGCCAACAAGGCTATCCCTCGGGAAACGATGATAAGAATATGCCTTTGATGTCTTCTTGTGTGCCTGTACAGAGCATTTGCTTTCGGCTTCCTCTCTCTATCTCTCATCTCTTTTTCTCTCTAGGGTTCCTGCCGGAGCTGGTCAGCCGAGGACTTTGGCAGGAGGGTCTCCCACAGCCAAAGGCTCTCCGGGAGCTGTCCACCCAGGAAGCCCGGCTCTTACAAACACCGCTGCTGTTGTCAGGCCAGCTGTTCCAATCACTGCTCCGCCCACTCAGCCCCAGCTGCCAACAGCCTCTCCGCAGATGAATAATTGCTTGAGGTATTCCTCTCAGCAGACAGGCATCCAGCCCCGCAGTTCTGTACAAATGGGTACGTATAGGTCCTTCATGTGTCCGAACAATCCATATTCCCCAAATCTGATATTCTGTCTCAGATGCACAAGCCCCGGGAAGCCTTTTGTCTCTGTAGGTTTCCTCTGAAAATATTCTGCTCTATTTGAAGCCCAGCATGCAATAAGGAAAGGTTTTTATGGGCCTTGTAGTGTTTAGGGTAGTATTTATTGATTGCTGGGAACTGCATTTTGTTTATCAGGTTGTCCACTTGCCACAGCTGAAATCAATTACAGTGCTTACAAATATTTACACAAATACATTTTGGGGCATAAAACACTCTGCATGCTGAGAAGGTTAATGCTTCTAAATCCACTTGACAAGCAGTGCATGACTTAACATTTTAAAAAACATTTTATTAGGCTCTGAAAAATGAAATGTATTTATTATTATGCAAGGCAAACACGAGCGATAAATCTGAGGTCTTGGAATACAGCTACCTTTTATTGAAAATAAAATGTAAACAGAATACATGCATTCTGAAATGTACCTTTTCCCAGATGGATTTCTTGATTCAAATAATAATTACCTGCGTACAGATTCATTCTGCTTTTAACATTGACTATAATGCATAGTAAATTATAAAAAAAGTTAATTATGTATCCCTGTGGCAACTTAGAGCCATTTCAGAAATACTTCCTGAGGCTGACAGATTGCCTCCTCATCCTGCAGAGCTATCTAATTTGTCCCGAGAATTTTTTTATTTAAAAACAGCAACACTCAACACCTGGCAACGGTGCCACAGTGTAGATTTGGGAGGTTAAATGACTGCCTCAATGCCAGGTCGAGCAGCTTGTGCTATCTCTGAATTTTCAGGGAAATTAGTAGACTACAGAGATCTTGTTCTGAGCAGAACAAATAAGAAATTGATATAAGCTGTGCTATTTCTCAGAGAAGCAAAAGAGTGAGAAAATAACTTAATTCCTTAGAAAAGTAAGGACGAGGTGCCGCATGATATTTTGATGTTGCTCTTTGGTTCCCATCTTCTGCACCAGGGATAGCTAATGTAGTGCCCTCCAGACATTGCAGGCTACAATTCTCATTGACCTTTGAGAGTTGGAGTCCATAACATCTGGAGGGCACCATAGTGGCTTCCTGGTTATGCACCGTTACCTGAGCCCCATTGAACATAGTGGGGCTTGTTTCTGAGTAGCTACGCGAACATATGATTGCACTGTTGAATATAAGAAGCGGTATTGCTTGGACAGCGTTTGAGCCTGAATTTGGAGTTTGATGTTGAGTCCTCAATAACCTCTTTATCTTTGTTATTCTGAGATAGCTTGTTACTCCCTTGCGATAAACAACTTCTTGTGGTTGATAGTTCTGTTTGTATGAAGGGTAAATACTGGGAGAAGAATCTTCAGTATGGTTTTTAAAACTACTCCCCAATACAGTGGCAGACATTGGCCCCCTCAAATTTCAGCTTTTTGAGACTCTAAAATTAGACGCCCCCTTCTTATTATCACCCCCTGTAGGGGTTGCGCCCGGTGCGATCAGAACTTGTCGCGCTACCCTAAAAGTCTCCTCTGCCCAATAATATCTATAATGGCAAATATATAATGCTAGGGACCACAGCTCAGTAGTAGAGCAGCTGCTTTTCATGCAGAATGTCCCACGTTCAATCCCTGGCATCTCCAGTTAAAAGGTTCAGATTATAGTATAGTATAATAATAGCAAATAATGGAAAGACTCAGAGACCTGTGGCCAATAAGTGCAGAAAATACACAGGTAGGTGGATGAGTAATCTGAACTTAATAATTAGGTAGCTTTCCTATGTTCAAATGCAAGTAAATCTGCGTGATTTTAAATGTGATATCCTTTTTTCTTTTTCTGCCTTTGTAGTAGGCAAGTCTTGTTGAAACGAATGCCAACCTGATCCTAAAAGTATTTGTTTGGAATAAAATGTACTTCTGAGATGAGTCGGTGGCCTTGCAACAATTTTTTTTAAAAAAAAATACTATGCGCACCACATTAGGAATTACTTTCAGTACAATTTATTCCAGTGCTTTAATACAGTGGAACCTCTACTCACAACCACAGTCCGTTCCAGAGGCCCGTCCTTATGGCGAAACGGGTCTCTGGTAGAGGCACCGTTGTGTGCAGGTGCATTCGGCGGCAGCCAGCTTCTGTGCATGCGCAAATTGCGGCAAACCCAGTATATACTTCCAGGTTTGCCGCGGTCATGACTTGGAACAGGCCTAAGTAGAGCAGGATGTAAGTAGAGGTTCTACTGTGTGTATCAGTCCACACACTGGACAGGTTTGGAATGCTGGCATGATCCAGACCACTTTACAACCTTTAAAAGTGACTACAGTCATATTTGGATCCCACCGCAAACCTGGAAGTGAGTGTTGCGAACGTTCTTTGCAACCCGAACGTCCAGTGGGGTTTCCGCAGCTTCTGATTGGCTGCAGGAGCTTCCTGCAGCCAACCAGAAGCTGCGCTTTGGTTTGCAAACGTTTTGGAAGTCGAACAGACTTTGGGAATGGATTCCATTTGACTTCCAAGGTACAACTGTACTATATGGCCCTTCCTATTTTTGACCGTGTTTAGTGCCAGTCAAGTTATTTCTTTACTGTTCCTTTTTCTTTCCAGTTGTCCACCCTTCTGTGCAGGCACAGGACCGGCCCACAGCTACAGTCTCACCACTAAGAACCCAGAACTCCCCATCCCGCCTCCCAAGCACTGTGGTCAGGCCACACTCTGTGGTTTCCCCGCAACACATCCACCACTCCCCTGTGCACATCATCCCTGGAGCACAGTGTGCCAGGCCCATGATTCCCCTCACATCGGCGGCGGCAGCGATTACTCCTCCCAACGTCACTGCAGTCAACCTGAATGGAGAAGCAGGAAACGGGCCCATCAGTAGCCTGGCGACTTGCAGTCCAACCAACACAGCCTGCAAAGCAGAAGAGAGGAAAAACGAAAAGGTAACAGACAGCTCTGGTGTAGCAGGAGCCCATCTTAACAATTCTAAGCACAGGGCCCACCGTATGATCCAGAATTACTGATGCTTATAGATATGATTGATAACCAGGATGGTTATCAATCATATTCTTATATCTATAAGAATGAGATGTCAGCAGCAGGGGAGTTATCATCAATATCCTCTTGTCTATCTAGCTATCCTCTTGTCCTTTGTCACTCTTGTTAAAATGGTACCTTTAATTACACATAGGATTGTATTACTATTACTTCTGTTAACTTTCAGACTATTTCAGGGTAGTAAGCTTCCCTTGCCATCATCTTTTTGTGGAGAAAATGGCAGCCCATCCAAAAGTCTTCTTGACCTTTTTTCAGTGGTTGAAAAGGGAGAGACCTTCCAGTCTGCAGGGTCATGTGTGAATTAGTGTAAACCGTTCTTAATTCTAAGCACCTATAGCCTAAAGCTGTTTGCACACTTGTTTCATTGATTCACTTTTGGAGCTGGCGATGGGTTAAGTGCCCAGCTGCGTGTGAGGTCCCCATCTGCTGCATTTCTTCTGGCAGTTGGCATGCTCTTTTGTCTAAACCCTCCACATCTGAAACAGCAGAGAAAGACCACCAGAGAAGTGTCACAGGTTCCATCACCATATGGCCAAGTTTGCCGGAAACTGCTTGCCTAGTTACATAGAAGATGTTATATACAGGGGTGCCTCGCTAGACGAAAATTTCGCTTAACGAAAGGATTTTCTGATCAGAGGTTGCCTCGCTATACAACGAGGTTTTCTATGGCCACCGCTTCATCTTGCAAGCATGGCCATAAAAACCTCCGATCAGAAAATCAGGGCATTCATCTAGCGAAAGGGGAACCAGCTGTAGCAAGGGAAGGAGGCAAAGGAAGATCAGCTGAGAGCTGTCAGCGCCTCTCAGCTGATCTTCCTTTGCCTTCTTTCCCAGCTGCAGCTGGTTCCCCTTTGTGTTCCGCTGGTCTCTGCCCCGGCAGAGACCAGTGGAACACAAAGAGGAACTAGCGGGGGAGGAACTAGGTGTCCGCCCGCTTGCCTTCACTGAGAAAGCCGGGCGCCTTCTCAGCGAAGGCAAGCGGGCGGTCTAGGTGTCCCCCGCTTGCCTTCGCCGAAGTTGCGCTCTGTGTCGGGGGAGGCAGGCGGGAGAAGGTGTTCCCCTGCGGCTGCCTCTCACACCACACCACCGGCACGGAGCGCAACTTCGGAGGTCTCTGAAGTTGCGCTCCGTGTCGGGGGAGGCAGGCGGGAGGCGGCGGCGGGAGAAGGTGTTCCCCCGACACCGCCTCTCGCCCCGCACCACCGGCACGGAGCACAACTTCGGAGGTCTCAGGAGGCAGCAGCGGGAGAAGGTCTTCCCCCGCCGCCGCTTCTCGCTGCGAAAAGCCGGCATGGGGCTTGGCGGCGGTGGGGGAAAGGCAGTGTGTGTGTGTGAAAGCGGAGGATCCTCCGCTCCCCACCCCACCGCCCGACAGAGCGCCCCCCGGAGCCGAAGTGCAGCGCTGTGGGGGCTTTTCGCCATTTGCCTTCCCCGAGCCAAGGGGGAGGCAAACTGCGAAAAGCCCCCGGCCACAACGCCGCACTTCGGCTCTGGCACTGGCTTGGCGGCGGTGGGGGAAAGGCGCAGGATCGTTCCTTCACCTTTCCCCCACCCCGCCCGACAGAGCCGGATCCGACGAAGCTTCGTCCAATCCGGCTCTGTTGTTGGCAGCAGCGGCGCTTGCTCTCTTGGCTCGGGGAAGCGCCTGCCTGCCTTCCCCGAGCCAAGAGAGCAAGCGCCGCCATCACCACCAGTTCCCCCGGAGCCCATAGGAACGCATTAATTGACTTTTAATGCATTCCTATGGGAAACGGTGCCTCGCTAGACGAAATTTTCGTAGGACGAATTGAAAGTGGTGGTCCTTGGAAACAGAACTTGAGAACAGAACACTTAAAGGAGAGGTGTTTTTCTCCAAGCAAACTAGTTGCTGACCGGGAACCTTCATTTGCATCTGTAAGGCGTTAGATTGAGACTGAAGGGTAGAGGAATCCTGTGCATTATTCTGGCACGGAATATGCATTAAACCTTCTTTCTATCTGTCCCTCCACTCCCCCTCTCAATTTAATTAATGTGCAACACAGTTCAGATACATCACGCTGAATAGTTAAAGAGACGCAGCAATGATATCCTGCTAATTTCATGAGACCAATATATGTATATAATTCTGCCATGCTTTTCTAAACATCTGTTTGTCTGTTCCGTTTTTAGATTAGCTGTGATCATGGGCGTAGGCAGGAGGGGGCAATTGCCCCCCCCAGAAGCAGGGCCGCTGGCCAGGCTGCCCACCCGGTGCCGTCTCCCTTCTCCCTGGCTGGCTGTGGGGCGGGCGGAGGGAAAACCCCAGAGCCGCGCAAAGCGTTTGGCTGGCTTTCCCTCCGCCCGCCCCACAGCCAGCAAGGGAGAAGGGAGACGTCCCTTCTAGCTGGCTGGTTGTGGGGCGGGCGGAGGGAAAGCCAGCCAAACGCTTTGCGCGGCTCTGGGGTTTTCCCTCCCTCTGCCTCTGGGGCTTTCCCTCCGCCCGCCCCGGCAATCGCAGAGGGGATCGGAGCAGCCCAATTTCGGGCTGATCCTGGCGCCCCCTCGCCCCTGCCGATCGCGGAGGGGGAGGAGGGAGTCGGAGCAGCCCGATTTCGGGCTGATCCTGGCGCCCCCTCGCCCCTGCCGTTCGAGGAGGGGGTCGGAGCAGCCCGAAATCGGGCTGCTCCGATCCCCTCCTCCCCCTCCGCGATCGCCGGGGCAGGTGGAGGGAAAGCTGGCAAGGGAGAAGGGAGCTTTCCTTGCCCCGCTGTGGCCCCTCCCCCCGCCCCCCTAATTTTCATCCTGGCTACGCCCCTGGCTGTGATAGCACGATAGCCCCAAAAGCCGTATAACAGAAGAAAGTTTTGATTTACCTTGCTTGTAGCAGAGTACACCCTAGGTACCTAACACACCAACATGCTACTTGAAACTTCAGACTTTGCCTTTGACAAAAAAAATAACTTTCTTCTTTTCACTCGTTTTTAAAATATCTTGACCATAATGTAGCCCTAGCCCAGATATCCCCAAACTGCGGCCCTCCGAATGTTTTGGCCTACAACTCCCATGATCCCTAGCTAACGGGACCAGTGGTCAGGGAAGATGGGAATTGTAGTCCAAAACATCTGGAGGGCCAAAGTTTGGGGATGCCTGCCCTAGCCTCATTTTTAGTGGACAGTGTCTCCGAGTTGGCTAAAGTTTCACTGCTCACGTGGACTTAGTATGTACTCATTCGAGTTATATGACCTCATGATCATATACCTATGAACAGGATTTGGCTTCACTATCACTATCCGGTGGTTTGTTTGTTTTAACCTTTAGTAGGGGTTGCACTAAGTAAATATTATTTGCCATATACCAGGAGTGAAGAGGCCCGGGGTAAAATGTGACTCTCCAAGCTTCTACTACAAAACCTGATTGCCCTGTTTTGCACCCTCCTTGAATGTGTTTGTCTCAGTGGAATATGTCCTTGAACTCTGATAATGCCTCTTGCTTCCCTGGATGGAGGATAGAGAGGGATGTGTGAGTGAGTGAGCATTGGTGAAATGTACATTCATTGCTCCAGCCACTTTTGCCTCTTGTCCTGCCCACTACTCAGCTTTCCTGAATTTCTTTCTGACCCTCCCAATTCCGAGACTCGGCACCATTGCTACCTGGGAAACTGGGCCTGGCTAAACTAGAGGTTGGTTGGGTTTTGTAAACCAGTAAAGGAATACCCTCAAAGACAGAAGAAAGGAGTTGCGAATGACCCTCCTGGTAATGTTGGACTCCAACTCCCATCAGCCCCAGCCATCAGGGATGATGGGAGTTGTAGTCCAAAGCATCTGGATGCCACCAGTTTGGGGAAGGCTGCAGTGGGAGGGCAATGGGTGCAATTTCCTTTCTAAAATGCCCTTGTTGCATGCTTTTATCCATTCCTAAGCCATCCCTATATTTATTCTTTTCTGCTATTGTTTCCTCCAAATTCTCCCCAGTTTCTTCATGTCCCATTGCTCCCTCTTGTTACTGTCAAATCTTTGATTTCAGGTAATGCTCTTCTTATCTAGCTCATGGGGTGAGAAACCTGCTGCCCTCCAGATGTTAATGGACTAACCCTCCATCCATCCAAATTACAGCCTGAAACATCTGGCAGGTGTCAAGTTGGGAAAGGCTTGCTTTAGTAGAGTTTAGTACTCTATGTCTATGGAACTGCAGCCCAAGACATATAAACTCAATCTGAGCCAACATGTATTATTTGTTAAAAGTCTCTGGATAGAATTTCCTCTTCCAGCTAGCTTAAATATTGCCTGATAATTACAAAATAGCCTATGATTTCTTATGTGTTGATTACTCTTATGCCACTTTCCCTTGTAAATAATGTGGCTACTTTTTGCCATCTCATATAAAACTACTTACATGAATGAACTGATGTGGCCTCAGTCGCTTAATCATTCTGAAGAACCTCCTCATTTGGTTTCTGATGATATTTTGATTAAACTTCTCGAAAACATCCGACACAGTGGCTCCTAAAATGATAGATAAGTTGTTGCTTCTGGGAACAGTTTGTTAATTTATCACCATCCACAGTGCATCTTTATTGCTTTTTGATGCCTGGAATGTATCCCAAACTATTTGAAAACCAACTACAGTGGTCCCTCAACTTACGAATTACTTGACATCGTAGGTTTCGACTTACGAACGGAACAAATGGCTGCACGCTTACGAATTTTTCTACATCCGAACGGAAACTGTTGGCGGCTTTAAATGAGGTTTTTCGACTTACGAATTTTTACATGCGGTTTTATCGACTTATGAATTTTCCAGAATATTTTTTTCCTATGGGAAACCGCGTTTCGACTTCCGAACTTTTCGACCTATGCATGTGCATTTGGAACGGATTAAGTTCATAAGCCGAGGGACCACTGTATCTGAAACTATCATTTGTTCTATGTTAGCAGTGAAATCTGTCAAAAAAGTTTAATGTAGAGCCAAATTACCATATGGGCTTAAAAATGTATTGATCCATGTGAGGCTGAGGCTGGCTCTCAGTCACTCTTCTGATGCAAGCTTTTCTGTCTCTCGGCCTGGGTCCTAACTTCTGTAGTGACCCTCCTTGTTACTGGCTAGGAGAAGTACAGGGGCCTATATTGTGTAACCCGCTAAAAATGATCTGAAATGTGAGTTACATGTTAGGTTGCTGGAGGGAAGATTTCCCTACTCCAGTGGGAAATATACCAGTAATAATGCATGTTGAACCACTCTTACCCAGTGTGTGGAAAACAAGGTATAGAGGACAAGCATGTTTTAAAATTTGAGAATTTGTTGTTTTTCCCAGGAAGGAGTTCAAATCTCACCATCCATACAATATTTATTAATTTGTACAGTCATACCTCAGGTTGTGAACACTGCGGGTTGCGTACTGCGCTGAACACAGAAGTACCGGAACGGGTTACTTCCGGGCTTCGGTGCATGCGCAGAAGCACCGAATCGATCACACGCGTGCACAGATGCGGCGCTACGGGTTGTGGACGTGCCTCCCACACGGATCACGTTCGCAACCCAAGGTATGACTGTATAGCTATAAAATAAAAGTTATTGGGGAGGCAGGACATAAAAGCCTTGGATGACAAGCATGGGGTCTGGGTCAGTTCATATGGGAGGAGATGGTCCTTAAGGTATTGAGTTCCTGAGCCATGTAAAGCTTTAACTTTTAGCCTGGTAGTCATAGGTAGGGACCGGGAGGGAATTCAGTTCAGTTTGCATTTACTTAGGTACTTCCATTTGAACTTACTTAATTTGCACTCCCTGAAACAATCTGTAAACCAGAAAGCAGCTACCCTTTAAAATGCACACTTCTCTGAATTTTGTAATGCAACTGTGCTGTGAAGTAGTATACAAACATGCATTTTTACCAGGGTGAAATGTGAACAAGAGAGTACATATGTTGATGATAATATCCCGAAATGCATTACTTTAAGGGGGGGGAATGCTGTATGTTAAATAAAGATGTCTATATTTGGAGAAACTAACACTAAAATTCTGATGGCGATTTTTTTTTTAAAAAAAAAGTAACAAACTGATGTGGGAAACTGAGAAATGGAAAGAAACTTAAACATGCAGATTCACCCATAGAGCAACCATGCAGACAAGTGAGTGGGGTGATAGAGGATAGATGGGTCTCTCCATTCCCCCTCTGACACCCCACTTTGTTTCTGCACTGGCTGCAGAGGAACAGAAGCCAGTCCCCTCAGTTCTGCTCCACTTCTCCAGCCTGAGAGTGGGGGCAGGACTGCTAAAATTCAAGCATCCTTCATTTCTACGCTGGCTCTGGAGGAGGAAGTTTCCCCTTTGCTGAAGCAAGCATGGAAACACAGGATATTAGCTTATTTGCAAGCTGGTAAAAAAACAAGCCAACCAGCTTGTGGTCTAGTCATTTTTCTGGACTTATTTAAAGGTAAAGGGACCCCTGACCATTAGGTCCAGTGGTGACCGACTCTGGGGTTGCGCGCTCATCTCGCATTATTGGCCGAGGGAGCCAACGTATAGCTTCCAGGTCATGTGGCCAGCATGACAAAGCCGCTTCTGGCAAACCAGAGCAGCACATGGAAACGCCGTTTACCTTCCCGCTGTAGCGGTTCCTATTTATCTACTTGCATTTTAATGTGCTTTCGAACTGCTAGGTTGGCAGGAGCTGGGACCAAGCAACGGGAGCTCACCCCGTCACAGGGATTCGAACCGCCGACCTTCTGATCAGCAAGCCCTAGGCTCTGTGGTTTAACCCACAGTGCCACCTGGGTCCCAACCAGCTTGTGGTCTAGTCATTTTTTCTGGACTTATTTACAAGGCTTCAAAAAAATCATACAGAAAATAAACTGCAGCCCTAGAGAGCATAAAAATCATGAACAGTGCCTGCTGCCATACATTTAAATTTAGCTGTCCTATTCCAGTATGAAATGGAATATTGTCAGCTATCTGAGTATTCCTTACTCAATGCTCAAAACTGTAACAGGGTTGTCTATAGAAAGTTATTTCATAAGAAGCAGTAGTATGCTCAACCAGTTTTGCATTGTTTCATTCGCTAGAATGAAATCACTGGAAACGTACAATTTTATTAGACACTTCTCTTGAACCTTTCTGCCGAAGCAAAATGTGAATTATTTTGAACTATTTCTTTCATCACAAAACATTTCTTTTTAAGTCACCTGAATTGCTCACTCAATCAAGAGACTTCTGTGATCATGGAGTAACCCATAGGCTGTGCATTAGAAGAACAAATCATCCTAAAGACACAGTTTAAGCATAGCTGCCAAGTCCGGGTCGTAAAGATCCGGGATCGGCAGCGCGCGCATGACCGGAAGTTGCGTGACGCAACTTCCGGTGGCACTTTGCCCTTCTATGGGCACCAGAAAATGGCGGCGCCGGAAGTCGCTTCCGCGCATGACCGGAAACACGTAAAGCGACTTCCGGCGCCGCCGGCGCCATTTTCTGGTGCCCATAGAAGGGCAAAGCAGCACCAGAAAAATGGCCGGGTAACAATTGCATTCTCCTCCACAGTCATAGCTGCCAAGTATACCGATTTAAGGGAAAATACCGGGATTTTCCGCCAAACGGGAGACCGCCGGGAAACGGTAAGAAAAAAGGGGTTTTCCCGGCGGATACGGGATACTTGGCAGCTATGAGTTTAAGTGTTAACATCTGTATTTCAACCATTTCTTGTCTAAGCTTGTTCAAAAAGAAGGGAAGTGCCTTTATCTCTACATAACTGCTAGGGAGGGAGAAATTTCTATTTCTGAAATATTTGGCAATGGCCAACTCTTTTATGTAACGTGATTTGAGTATGTTCAAATTCCCATCTCCCGTACAGAATCTTAAACAGAAAAGCACATTAATTGTGAGTTGTAAGCATACTACAAGTACTGTACAGTTGAGTTGTCATCCAGTAAACATTGGTAGGGGTTAAAACAAAAATGAGTACATAGTATGCACAACCTTGAATTGTTTCAAGCTGGATAGCACATTGATTAAAATTCTTCCCTTTTTTTGGAACTAGTACATGCAGGAAGTCACAATATGGATTTTAAATCCAGAAGGTTTTAAAATAAGCATAACAAAACAGTATGCAGCTGCACTCACTGGCTCTTCTCATTTCTAATTTGTTCTAACTATAGAAATGCAATGCTGCCAAGTTTTGAATTGCAGTGATAAAGGCTCAAGTATAACTTACGTACTGGTAAAGTTCGATTTCCTTTCCGAACACATAGGCTGTTGTCTCCAGCACACATGATCCACAGCCTTCCCCACTCCATCTCGGCTCTGAAATGACCATGTGGTCTGTCAGAAGCCTGGCAGGTGTCTGGAAAATCCTCTCTCTTTCTTGTATTTGCTCTTTGGTTCCCAAGGATACTGCCAGAGGGTTGTTGACCAATGCTTCTCATGCATGCAAGTTTTTAGCAGAGTCCCTCATTTCCTCATTTAATCCAGATTTACAGTTTCTGGGGAAAATCTGATAAGTAAAAGAACACCTGTTAGCAACATCAAGTCACGTTTGATTGCACCCCACTATACCCCGTCCCCCCAAAAAAAATCTGATTATGTTCTTCTGGGTCAGCCTTTGTTGAAAAGACTGCTAAGGCTTCCTGAAAGTACATCTTTTTAAAAAGGGGGGGAGTGAACATTGTATGAAGCCTTAGGTAAAGGTAAAGGTACTCCTGACTGTTAGGTCCAGTCGTGGACGCCTCTGGGGTTGCGGCGCTCATCTCATTCTATAAGCCAAGGCATTTGTCCACAGACAGCTTCCGGTCATGTTCCCAGCATGACTAAGCCACTTCTGGCAAACCAGAGCAGCTCACGGAAACGCCATTTGCCTTCCCGCTGTAGCGGTACCTATTTATCTATTTGCACTTTGACGTGCTTTTGAACTGCTAGGTGAGCAGGAGCTGGGACCGAACAATGGGAGCTCACCACGTCACAGGGATTCGAACCACTGACCTTCTGATCGGCAAGCCCAAGAGGCTCAGTGTTTTACACCACAGCGCCACCCGTATGAAGCATTAAACACTCTTAAATCAGGGATAGATAACAGTGTGCCCTCTGGTTGTCTAGACTACAAATCCCACCTTCCTCAGGCAGCAAGGGCAATTACCAGGTATTATGGGACTTGTAGTCTGCGATATGTGGAACGCATCATCTTGGCTGCCCCTGGTCAAACTTTAGGGAACAAATTGCCCTGTATGAACTTCCCTGCTCTGTGTGGGAAGCTGTTTTCTGCATCCCACCTTTCCCTCCAGTTAGGCCATACAGCCAGGCTTTCTTTTTGGTGTTCCTCACACTGAGGAATGCACTTCCTAGGGTAAAAGTTCCTGGTTCCCTCCCTGATCGTTTTCTTCAGGGTATTTCCTATGGGCTGGTTTTGCTTGGATTTAACATGGGAAAACTCAGCCAGATGGGCAGGATAACAGTCCATATAGTTTGAAACACTTGACCTTAACACCAAGGCTCCCATTTGAGTTGTGCATAGAGCTGTCTCTTTTGTTCCACAGTCATGGAGGTATCTGATAATAAAGCACTTATCTTATAGTATCTAGCTCATATTTAGCATCTTCCCCACCTTTTCCTAATTCTGCATAAGGGCAGAAAGCTGGCACTCAGCTAATGAATATTTCTCAGGCTGGCAATTAACCCAGCCAAACGCATTAACCCCAGCTGTCAAAACATAGTTTGCTTCAGATTCTATAATAAAGCAGATTTCTCCCCTTTGTTGGTTTCAGCTCTTTTAGAAATGCAATATGGCATTGTTCAAAAAAGGACTTCTCTTAAACATTTATGTTGTTCAGCAGTGAAATCCACACGCCACTTTGAATCAACTGCCAAGCAACTCTCAGAAAGTAAATGTTCAGAAGGTTCCTCCTAAGTGATCACACTGAAATTTTCCCAGTTTCCACCCAAAGTAGTCCAGCACATTCAAAAACCGAAGCTTAAAAAAATGTGAAGCAAAAATATTTGGGGGTTGAGTTTGCTGTTATTTAAGGCCAATTGGCATGTTACACAATACCTACGTAGAAGGCACTTCTAGGTCAGAAAAATTGTTACACAGAATGATCTGAATATAGATCATTTATGTGTAACAATTACGTATACACATCTCTTTCACTGCATGAACATTTGGGCCACAGTCTGTGTGGACAGGGACGCAGGTGGCGCTGTGGGTTAAACCATAGATCCTAGGGCTTGCCGATCAGAAGGTTGGCGGTTCGAATCCCTGCGATGGGGTGAGCTCCCATTGCTTGGTCCCTGCTCCTGCCAACCTAGCAGTTCGAAAGCACGTCAAAGTGCAAGTAGATAAACAGGTACTGCTACAGCAGGAAGGTAAACGGCATTTCCGTGTGCTGCTCTGGTTCGCTGGCCACATGACCTGGAAGCTATACGCCGGCTCCCTCGGCCAATAATGCGAGATGAGCGCGCAACCCCAGAGTCGGTCACGACTGGATCTAATGGTCAGGGGTCCCTTTACCTCCCTTTACCTGTGTGGACAAGCTTAAATCAGTGTGAGCTGGTCTGGTACAGTGGTTATTGAGTGTTGCATTAGAAGTGGGAAGACCAGGGTTCAAATCCCCACTTAGTCATTGGTTTGGCAAGTCACTGTCTCTTAGCCTAACCCTCACAGGGTCGTTGTGACCATGTATGCCACTTCAAGTCCCTTGCAGGAAAGATGGGATATCACTGCAAAAACAGTAACTAGAGACTAAGCCTATTGATTTCAGTGAACTTAAATTAACCTTACATTGTGGCCGTTGTACACACGAGCCAAAAGATGTGCTCTATTGCTGCTGCTTCCTAGCACATGTATCAAAACAGATGTATATATGCAACGATCACGTTAGCTTTTTCAAAGGTGAATGCAACTTCATTTTACAACTTAGCCAAATATTCTCCAAAATGTGTTTAAATTTCTAATCAAAGAACTGGATACTTACCAGTAGATAGTGCATCAACATCACCATCATCATCAGTGCAGAAATGTGGTCTAGATTAGTGATGAACATAGATCACAGACTAGCTTCCTGCGTTAGACCAAGGAGTGCTGATCCCTGAAATTTATGTACAACATGTATTAATTATTTTATCAAGCCTGTTGGCTTTGCTGTAAGGCAAACATCATTTTCCTCTTTTTAATTTATTATTACATTTATAGCTCACTTTTCCTCCAGGAGACTCAAGGTGGCCTACATGGTTCCCCACTTTCCATTTTATCCTCATAACAACTCTGTAACTACCACAAAGAAGACCCTGTCCCAAGCCACCATGTAATGAGTCTCCTTCTGCAGATCATAGGGCCTGTGCAGACTGGGAGAGATACCACCAAGCATTTAAGCCCCGGGTCATTTGTCACACCACTCAGCACCTTGATATCAAAATGAGAGCCCCATAGTATTATCACTATAATGATAATAATTTATTTCTTATACCCTGCCCATCTGATCGGATTGCCTCAGCACTCTAGGCGGCTTCCAATTCAAATACAGCATCAAACATTGAAAACTTCCTGAAACAAGAGTTGCCTTCAGATGTCTACAAAAAATTATATAGCTCTTTGACATCTGCCGGGAGGGCATCCTGCAGGGCGACTACTGAAAATGCCTTCTGTCTGGTTCCCTGTAATTTCACTTTTCACAGTGAGGGAACTGCCAGAAGGCCCTTGGAGCTGGAATTCAGTGCCTGGGCTGAACAATGGGTGCAGATACGCTCCTTCAGGTACACAGGGCCAAATGCTTTAAAGGTCAACACCAACACTTTGAATTGTGCTCAGAAATATACTGGGAGCCAATGTAGATCTTTTAGGGCCAATGTTATGTGGTCCTGGCAGCCACTCCCAGTCACCCGTTTAGCAGCTGTGTTCTGGGTTTACTGTATTATAGTTCCCAAGTCACATTCAAAGGTAGTCATGTTGTATTCCTATCAAGAAACAGGGACTGGGCTGGAGAAGGCCTCAGTTTCCCAAATGAATCAGAGCTCAATGAGAAAAGACAAATCTGGAGAGGCAGATCTTGCCTTGTGCTCATCCCTTCTCAATGAAGAAGACAGCTAGCAGATCTGGCAAGAGGCATTAATTCGAAAACTGTAAGTAGAAATTGCGGTAGAGCCTCACAGTTCTCTGTTTGCTCCTGATTACATTCACACATTACACTGAAAAGCAATGTGACAAATGGGTTTGAAAAGATGTGCATTTTCATCTGAGAGCCAGGATTGGCTGAAGCGCCCTCTCGAGTGGACAGAGCCCGCTTTTGTTGTGCAACGGAAAGAATAGCTCAAACAAATATTTCTGTTATATACTGGTTTGAAAAATGGTGGCACTAGTGACAAATTGTCTGGCTTTTCGGTGATCTTCGAGCAGTTAGCTTACTTTTAAATCTCTCTGGAGTAGCTCAGAAAACCTTGTTGCATTTATTTTTTTCAGCAAAGCCAGACACACTTCACGCTCACTATAATATAGTTGAGGCTGATAGTTAAAGGGAATTTTGGTGCTGACTACCCAATAAGAGTGTAGCCTGATGCTTTGTGAATTTGTGAGAGTTGGTTATGTGAGGAGCTTGAGGGGGAGAAAATACTTGCTGCTATTCATTAGCAAAGCGAGTTTTTTTTATAAAAAAAGAAGAAGACCACCTACAAAAATCTAAATCTCAGGTGTTTCTTTTTTTCTTTAGAATTACACATATCAAGTTTCTGTCACTTAAGGAGATTAAAGAATGTAAAGCTGCGTGGGTTTATCTGTTTTGTTTTTTAAAAAGAAAATCTGCCTCTGGTAAAAGCCAGGAAGTTGAGCTAATGTAAGTGTAAAATAAAAGTATTATCAAGCTGCAAGCTTCATTTCGTCATTGAATATTTCATTAGATTTCCAGAATATTCAGCACATTAGCAAAAAAATGTCCTTTCTGTGCGTGTGGGTGTTTAAATCCCAGCGGCTGTTTTCTTCCATAAAGAAAATGTGAGAACTTGGGAGTACTAGTCAATATTCTAACCCAGTGTTCATTTCATACAAGTTAGCTAGAAAACCTTATTTATTGAAGCAGGGTTGTAGAAGGGATAACCTTCTCCTGCTTGCTTAAAACACATTCTTTCTTTTCCTGTTTCCTTGACTGTCTCTTAAAGTTTCATTTGTTCCTCAAGAAATTTCAAGTTAGCCTGGCACACCTCAGAATGTCTTCAGTGTTGAATAAATCACACCCAGCCTTTAAAAATGGTGGCAGTTTCACACAGGCTTCCTAATTAATGTAAAAATTGATTACATGGTTGCGCGAACTCTTTTGAAAACACGTCCTTGTGCCTGCTTGAAAACCATGCGTGGGATGAAAGCTATCCGTAGGGGTGTATTCTTAAAAGGCTGGAAGCCTTATCACACTAAATTGATCTGCATCATCTTTCTGTTTAAAAAATCTCTTTCAACATCTTCACAACTTCTGCAATGCTGCAATGCCTTTTTTTACTGCAAATGTTCTGATGGCATTTATAAAGTGGGGGTGCATGGGCAATGCCATTTTCTCAAGATGGGTTTGGGACAGCAGCAGCAACACATGGGATAGGGCAGAGCTTTTCCTCATGACCCTGACATCTTACCTAAGGGCATGGATACACCTGAAGGACCTCTCATGGTTGATTTGAGGATAAAACAGAGGGGAGTGGAAGAAGAATATGCACAACCTGAACTCTTGGAGGAAGGGCAAGAAGACATGAAATAAACATCTATGTAAAATTCAGCCTAGCTGCAGCTTAGAGAATCTGACAAGAGAGCATTATGCCTTACAAGAACATGGCTATGTGCACACCATACATTAAAGAACATGACTTCCTCCAAAGAATCCTGGGAACTGCAGGCCATTCCTCAGAGAGCATCAAGTCTGGCACCTGTAGCAAACCTCAGTTCCCAGAACTCTTTGGTGAAAATCACGTGCTTTAAATGTAAGCCATGTGCGCAGCCCATGTTGATGTCTTGTCCTGATAACACAAAGGTCTCCAACACTGGGATTTAATCCAATCAGCCAAAAGGAAGGAAGCAATTTATTGTCATACTGAGGTCCTCGAGAATTTATTTGCCAGTGTGAAATGACAAAACACTGCCCTGTTTCCTCCAGGAGTAGAATCAAATAGCACTGCCTTTTCAAATTCCAGCTGTTTAGAGGCTGACTTTTCCCTTACTAGATGAGTTGGTCATGTTGTCACAATAGAAGTTCCATATAACTTCCACTGTGCCTCACCTTTTTACAACACAAAACTTCTCTTAGTAAAGATAAGTTGTAAACAACACTCACTTCCCTGTGCGTACAAAATGGTTGGCATTCATCTAAAAACCTGTAATTGAAACATCTCACTTGCAATGTTCTGTTTGATTTCTATGCAGAAAGAAAAGAAAAGTGGGCTGCTGAAACTTCTAGCAGGAGCATCAGCAAAAAAGAAATCCCGCTCTCCTCCGTCTATGTCCCCAACGCACGACCCTTTGGCAGTGATGGAAGGGATGCTGCAGGGTGCTGTGGGACCTGAACTATCCTCTCTCTCTAGCCATGGGAGGGCAGGCTCATGCCCGATTGAAAGTGAAATGCAAGGAGCAATGGAGATGGAGCCTCTGCACAGAAAGACAGGCTCTTTGGATTTGAATTTTCCTCTTCCTTCTCCCATAAGGCAGCTTCCGCCTTCAATGGCAGCCATCCGTCCAGAACCCAAGCCATTGTCTCGAGAAAGGTATGTCACCCAATTAAGCGTATTTACTTGTATTTTGGGTTAGCTGCCATCCTATGCAGAGTATTTTGTACAGAAACATTTTCATTTCATTGCAAGGTTCCTATTAACTGGGAAGATCAGCTAAGTCTTTCATGGAGTTGGCAGAGACCTTAAAGGTGATCTAGTCCAAACCAGCTTCCAACACAGGACACCTGCTGCAACAGCATCCCTGAGTTGGCCATCCAGCCTCTGCTTAAAAACCCCTAATGGAATGCTCTCCCCGTTGAGGTCTACCTGGCACCAGCTTCATCATTGCTTTGGGGCCAGGCAAAGGTATTTTTTTGTTTTCCAGCACATTTGAGCAGCACCAATGACTGGATTTCTCCCCCCACTTTGATTATGTTCTCATATATAGAACAAAAATGGAATAATGTCATCATGCTGCAGTTCACATGGCTGCTGACAGGCGGCGTTTCAAACTGCAGCATGACAGCAAACTGGGCTGTCAGAGCTGCTAGACTCTTGCAGCAGCATTGGAGGCCAGAGAGGATGGAGATGGAAAGGCAGGCAGGCAGGCCACCCCAGCCAGCAAGTTTGTGAGTGGGCATACCAGACAACTGAGCATCCTAAGCAAGCATGTTGGCAGCCCAGGCAAACTCTAGAGGTTTCAGAACATCTAAGGAGAGAGGGGAAGGTTGGTTTTGGTGTGATCAGGAGGAGGGCTGACTTTGGTGAGGGATGGGTTGGGTGCAGCCACAGTCAGCAAGTGAATATTTAATGTTAGTATATTTTTATTCCATCACTGTATTTTATACTTGTACACCACATTGGGACATTCTATTACAGGAAGCAATCAATAAATTCAATAACTTTATTAACTCCCTGCCTGCTGTTATTCCAATCAGCCACTCCCCACTCCCAGGGCTGCTATTAGCATTTTTTTTTTTAAAGCATGCACATTATTAAGTGCAAAGACTCAGTTTTTAACCTCAGAGATCATGGGGAAAAAACCACCCTATAGCAGACTTCTGAATAACCAAGCATATGTGGGAAATAAGAATTGTTTCCATATTACAAAAAAATTGGTTCTCTCTGTGTGTCATAATTCACATCAGAATGTCTGGGCACGAGGGCTAGCACATTTAGTAGCAAGACTGCTTTATTTGGCTACTGTTAGAACAAGTCAATAGGAACATTCCCAGACTTGAAAGCATTGAAGCCTGCTCCATGACGCCAACCGTTGTATTTCCACCAAAACCCAGAAAATTTAGCCTTACTATTAATTTGCATTTTTTCCCCTTCTAACCAGGCATGATAAAAATGCTGCTACTTTCTTAGCCCCAAGAATGGAAGTTAAGCAAGGGCAGGATTGTGAAGCTGTGGAATGGAAAATGCACAGAGCCAGAAGGCCAGCCTGTGTTCTCATTGTTTGCACAATAAGCTGCAAATGGAGTTGTACAGATGGGCCTCTTAAAACATTACAGATAGCACTAATTGCACTTTGCAGTAGCTGAGAATTCAGATCCTGATTTTCAGGCATTTTGATTCTTAAATCCGAGAATAACCTCTAATTGAAAGAAGCTTAATTATACTCAGCAGGCAAGGTTTTCTAATTGATTTATGGATTAACTTCCATATCACTGGTTTATCTGCACCCCTTAACTGATCATATGGTTCTTTATGCCTATACATGAGGATTATTAATTACCATTCCTACCTTTGCAAACTCGGAAGGATAATGCCTAGCCCTGGATCATTTGAGCAGCTACATTAAACACTTGTCTAGAAGTTCATTCCACATCCATTTGTGCTCATCAAGTCACCCAAGTGCTCAGTAGTACAATTTTAACAATAAAATACATGTGTGAAGCTGCATTTCATACCTGGCAACACAGTGATTTTTTCATCTCCACACTCAACATGTTTGCTTGTTTGTATTTTACTGTATACATAATTTGTTCAATTCTATAGATGAAGTAAAGTGCACGGGTGGGATCAGATGAACAGATTCATATTTTATGCAGCACTTGTTGCTTCACACCCACAAATATATAAAATACGGGAGAGTTAGGCAACTCTAATAACACACAGCAGGCGCAGCTTTATTAAATGCGAACCCCCAAAATTGGAATCCCCTCCAAACTGATGCTAATTTTTTTTACTTGTTTTGTACCCTGAGCCCCACATTTTATACCCCTCCATCTGAGTGCCCCCCCCACCTAGCCTAGGCAAACTCGGCCCTCCAGATGTTTTGGGACTACAACTCCCATCATCCCTAGCTAACAGGCCCAGTGGTCAGTGATGATGGGAATTGTAGTCCCAAAACAGCTGGAGGGCAGAGTTTGCCTATGCCTGACATAGCCATTGCAAGAAGCTACCTAACACTCATTGCAAGAAGGAAAACAATTGTCAATTACAGCAGTGCATTTTGTGGGGCTTCCCAAGCCTTGGGGGGTCATTGCTTGTTGTCATTCCTACCTATTAATGGGCTAAATTTTAATTGCAATAAAAGGTAGAGGAATTAACCACACTGATTGTTTGCAGCTCGGAGTGGAATTCAGAGTCGGCTGTGCGTTTTGTAAGGTATTGTGTATGAAACTAATCAGATAATGAAGGGGGGAGGGAATGGCTCGGATTTTCCTTCCTTGTAGCACATTCTAGCCTGCATTCATTCCCATTCTGTTTTCTCAACACCTGCTTCCTTCAAGTGCTATTTGCCTAAACATATAACCGCTGTAATCAGCACAACTGAGATAATCCAGTTTCATCACTGCGAGAGCTGTCAGGAAATGCCTAGGAAGTGCTGTTATGTGCTTAATATTCCTGGTCCTTATAACGCTGAATCTGCCTGGTCTGGCTGATCAATGGAGCAGGAGACCCAAGAGCCACCATTCATGTAATATTTTGCAAAAAATTCAAATACATGAAAACTTTTTGGCAGATAGCAAACCCCTATGTACACATAGTATTCCTTTAGATACTATGTAGCCCTTTAGAGTTTTGCCATTTGTAAATTGGGGTGGGGGAGACACCAATTTATTGTGTTATGAGCTCTGGTTTTCCACATCTGCTTTGAATTGCAATTGGACAGTTTGAGCAAATGCGGAGTGCTTCTGCCACTACGATGCACCTAAATTTGAACAGCTCAAAGTAAAATAAAACGTTGCTTTTCCATTCACCAGGAAGATGGGGTCCAATAAACTCTACCCTATTTTGCGTATTCCATTATGCACATCCATACACAGTTGCAAGATTTGAAACCTGGGATCATTTTAGCTAAAATTACTCTAATTGAATAATGTTATTAGTCAGCACTGAAGCAGCATGTCTAAAATAATGTGAGCATTCATTTGCATAATGGTTGAGATTGGCAATGCTGTGCAAAGTGTAGCAGGTCTGCCCATGGCAGTATGATAGACTTTCTCCATAGCTAGCCAGTAGTCCACATTTCAAACCCTATTACTTGCCTTGGCACACTCAGAGGAAGTGACAGCCTGATTTACTGGTGAGAGGGAAAGATGACCAGCTTATTTTGGATCGCTCATGAGCAGGGATGTTGGATAATTCTGTCAAAAATGGAAACAGAAGCAGCAATTGCCAATGTTTGCTTATTCCTCCCACGTCCAGAGCAGAAATAATCCAGCGAATACAACTGGTATTCACTGTTGTTATCCGCAAATTTTGTGTGTGTGTTCCCCATTTGCATAGTTTCCTTCATAATTAAATGAATGGGGTGGAATAATTTAATGACAATGTCATTTGTGTCATAAATTGCACAAATTACATAATTTCACCACAGCAGACAGCATGACAAAAAAACATTTTCAGCAGAAAGTGAACTGCAGCAGAACAGAAACAAGGCTGCTTGCAACAAATACAAGACAACGGCCTCCTCACATCCTGGCTCATGAGCGCTGTATTCTACACAGTTGTGCAATCATGTCAAAATACACAGCTTTTCTCTAGGCATTTCAGATACAATATGATGCTCAACAGTGTTATAGTGACCCATCCTATGCTTAACCGATGATGTTACACTGTTAGTGAAGTGTTATGCCTCTGATCCATGATCAGATGCTGGCAGCCACTCTGCTAAAGGAACAGCGAAATACAAGTATAATAAACAAAAGAAGTCAATGACTTTTAAAATATAACTGAATATATAGCTGAAAAGCAAGGTAGAGAGATACTCACTCTTTCAATAAATCAGCCTGCGTACTTGCCTGGCAGCTACAGATGACCAGGAATTCTATGCAGGCCTGTGAGCAAGAAACCAAGCAGGCTGCTAGAGAGAAGATGGTCTCTCAGCTGTATCCAGATAACTATGTTATGGGGCAATAATAAATGTAAATGCTAAATAAGTAAAATGCAGCAGGCTGCTGAAGGAGGGACGTGCTTCCCCGTCCCTTTTCTGCTACCACCCCAGAGGCTGGTGAAGCATTCTGCAGCCTAGTAACTTTTGACAGCTTATTGATAGAACTGACATAAATATATCCATTGTGTAAGAGTTTCTGGCGTGGGAACTTTCCACAACATCATTCCCAACCAACCTATGTGGTTGCTGGTTCCAGATGTAAATCTCTAACACTTCCAGAGAGTAGAAGTAGAGCATATGAACCACCATCTGTAATAAGGTCTACCCTTCTGTCTCTTAAAGGTATCGTGTTGTGGTCCCCTATCCCCCACAAAGCGAAGCCGAGATTGAACTGAAAGAAGGCGACATCGTGTTTGTCCACAAGAAAAGGGAGGACGGCTGGTACAAAGGGACCTTGCAGAGGAACGGCAGGTCAGGCCTCTTCCCTGGGAGCTTTGTGGAGAGCTTCTGAGGGCTTGAGCTCCACGCTTTTTGGACTCGAAGGACCTTTCACAGGAAATTCCATAGCACAAAAGAAAGAAAGAAAGAAAGAAAGAAAGAAAGAAAGAAAGAAAGAAAGAAAGAAAGAAAGAAAGAAAGAAAGAGCGAAGGAAAACTTTCCTAATATCCACTGCCATAATAAGAACTGTAATTATTATTTCCAAAGACTCCGCAGGCTCTTTGATATTCAGCCCAGGAGATGATGTCTCTTGCTGTGCTTTCAAACCCACGTACGGTACATACAAGCAGTATTGCTGTAGTCGTGCCTTCCACTCGGAATTGAAGACTGAGAGGACACACATTCGGGTTGTATCTTAAGCTAAAATCCAGCCGCCACACTTTGTGTAAATGATAAAGTATGTTTTTAAAAAGGGGGGGATTAAGAAACTTGTTATATTGCTGTAATTTATTTGTCTGAGCTGCAGTGTTCTTATTACTGGCCTATGCAAGAGGGACTGAGTTTCAAGAGGAGTGCAAGGGGACTCTTGAACTTGTCTGTTTTCCCAGGTGGAGGTAAAGGAAGCTCATGGATGAAACGGAACCCACTGAAATCTGCACACTGTTTGGCTAGACAGAATTTGGGAGTCCAAAACATTGCCAGCATTCCTTTCTAATAGATACCTCAAAATATTCTGCTTAAGAATACTAGTCAGGGCCTTTTCATACACCGTATACCCCGAGAAAAATATTGAGAGTAGTGTTCCCAGTGTCAGGCGAGTCAACACTGGAAAAGTGCATTTTCCCACGACTTCCCAACCCATTCTGAAAGCCAAATCCTATGTGTGACAATGGACCGCATGACAAAGTCCCATCGAGCAATGTGGACACCACATTGATACTTTTTCTCTTGTCACTGCATCTCCAGTAGTTAGCTTAATAGCGCATCAAAGATTTCATACGAGGAGCCAACAATCTGATATGCTGGACTATCATCAACTACATGACGTTTTGGTTAGCCATTACTTTTCTTTTCTTTGCAGCATTTTAATTTTGATTGTTGCTTTAATGTATTTCAGACAAGAGAGCTTTTATACAATGTACTTTTCTAATGCAAGAAATGTTATACATTGCAAACTCCATATAGATAAGGAAAGGCCTACTTCACATACATACGGCGCTACTTTCCATTAAAAAAAACCCAGTTAAGAAGTACTTGATTTGGCATATCGCATTAAAAAAAAAATGTTCTCAAGTGTGCAAAAGATCTTACAGTTGCCATACTTGCTACTGACATTGAAGCAACTGGGGCCAGGATACAGATAGGACCACAAGCAGAACAAATCCTTGTGAAACACTCTGCATCAGGACGGAGTTCCCAAACTGGTCTGTATACTACCAGTGGTCCATGTGTTTCATTCAGTTGGTCCAGCACGTGTCTATGGATGAAAATGGGAGATCCCATATCCATTGCGTTAAATAGACATCTTTCTTTTTAATTGTATTTTATTGCTTTTATGTCTTATATTCTATGGAACTCAAATTGTAATACAGAATAAAAGAAGCAATAACAATGCGATTAAATATCATACAGCATCTAGTACAACACACTGCAATTGCTACAACAGGCAGAGAAATCGTCAAGTGGCCCTCAGCAATTTCAAGTGGTCCATGGGGAGGGGGGACATTTGGGAACCCCTGCTCTATGTGCAAGGCCTTGCACAAGCTATGCGTACAAGTGGCTTCGTGAAACAGGCTTCCACATGGGGAAGGTGTTCTCTGAATGCACATTGTGTGAGCTGGTTTCACAAGGTATATTACCTTGATCAGCTTGTGGAAAGCAAATCTCTGGATTCTGGTCAGCACCTGCTATAGTGTGTGAAGGGAAAAAAGTAAGAGATGGCAAATAGGCAGAGCGATTGAATTCAATCCAAAGACGCATGAGTGGAAGGAAAACAGCTTGCTAGTGGCATTCAGCAAACCCTTACGAAAGAGATCACACAGTGCTATAATAGGTATGCTCCACAGCAGTACTTGTGCTTTCAACTGCAGGAGAACATCTGTGGATTTATGCAAGGCTATTGCATGAGCTGTAAAATAGCTGTGCTGTGAGAGGAACCCCCCCTCCACACGCAGAAGGGCACCTTTGGATTCAACCCATTATTCATTTACTGAATGAAATTCCATTGGTTAGCTCAGATACCTACACATTCATTTATCATCTGTTGTATTAGAAGATACTACTATGTGTATTTTTGTACCCTTTATTGTCGCTAATGTCAGGCTCCTAAGGATCAAAACCTTTCTATTGCTTGCTCCATACAACCAAAGGAGGGGAGGGGGAGAGTCGGAATCTTAAGAATCACTAAATATACAGTGGCCTGTTCCTTACACACAAATATATTGTGTCGGGAGCCTCTTCAAAGCATAGTACGCTGTCTAGACAGCGATAATTACTGGAGATTTGGGAGCTTTTCCAGGAGGATTCATTTTAATTGACTTCTACATGGCAATAAAAAGAACACTGCAGGTTCCCGCAAGCACAGAACGTTGGAATTTTTATTTCTCTCTGTCTCTTAACATCAGAGAGAAGATGGCTGTAATTACCACTATCAAAATGTGATTTGTTTCTGTAGAAATGTATAGTTCTGAACAGTGTTTGGTTTTCTAACCTGGGTCAAGCTACATAATAATAATAAAATATTCAGGCAATAGAAGCTTCCAGCAACCAAGAACTTAAAGGTGCAATAAATACCGGTAGGAAGCAAGAAAATAAACCTGTCATAAGTCAGCTGGTGACATCTGTTTTAAAAAATTGTCAAAGAGACAGAAGGGTATTTTTAGCAATGTCTTTTGCTCGGTTTAATTCAGGCAGTGTATACTGGAAACACCATCCAAAATCTTCCCATTGTAATGTATTACTTTGTCCTGCATAAGCTACACTCTTCTCATTCTAAGATATGGGCAGAAATCGAGAGACATAGCCCATTGCTTCTTCAAAAAGTAGGGGAATGTTTTTGTACTCTCTTAATTTTAACATGCCAGACTAACAGCCCAATCCTAAAACTTGCTGAAACAATCACCAGGTACTTGGATAGATTAGACCCATTTCTGATTACACCAGCTCTGAGGGCAGATACTCATGCACAAATAATTATGGGGCGCTAGCTATACTCTAGGAAGCCATATTCCGTGATGGAAATATTCAGATAATCTCTCTTCTATATAGAAAAGCTGGTACAACAATACAAACAACATGTATTTCATTCACCAGGGAGTCTGTGGCATACAAAGATTAAAGAGAGGGTATGTGGAAGTAGTAAAAGTGAGTTCAAAAACATTTCAGCTGTTACTCAGGTTACTTTCCATCTTCTGTGGGATCCTCTAGGTAGAACATCTAGCTTCAGCTAGAGCTACCCTAGAGCAGACATGCCTAAACCTATTCGGCTCAAAGACTGTAATCGCCCTCAGCCAGCCCTGTGGCACCCACAGGTCAGTGATGTAGCCACCCCACATTCTCACAAAGGCACACTCCCCCCCTCCCACAGCAGATCTCTATAGATCAGCTGAGGAGGGAGATATTACCACCTCCCTGCTCATCAAATCATCCTTCTGATGACTGGACAGGGAGCCAATTTACGTCCCTGTCAGATTCACTGGGCCGCATTCCTTACTAAATCTCTCCAACCCCTCCCAGGGCCGTGTCAACTTTTATTGTTGTTTCTTTTGCCACTGCTACCAAACTTGGAGGGGCTTGAGGGTGGGCCAGGTGAGGCCCCAGAATGGTCATTAGCCACCCCAGTTCTACAGGAGGCTAAGGGGAGTGTACCCGAGGATATTGGCATGCCCTTATTTCCAGCTATCACTCATGTCTCTCAAGCCCATTTCAATTATTACCCCAACACACACACACACCAGTATCTGCCCTTCCTGTCTTCTCCTGTGGAGGGGAGTGATTTAGGCACTGGTCTGGTCAGAGTCAGCCTTCTCATGAATTGTCACGAATTGTCCTGAAGCACACACTTTGGCCAGCCCATTCTGGGCACAGAGTGATATTCCCCCTCCCCTTCCCATCTACCTCTTCTCATCATTTAAAAACAAATGACACAATCAAGGCAAAGCTCAACACTTTTAAATTTTGTTTTCCTTAGAAGATGCTTAAGTTCCACGTTAAACTTCAAAATACTCGGTAGGGGGTAAACTGTGTGCTGCACACTAAAACATGTAAGAGTGCCATGATGCCATTTGTTAATTTTTTTAAAAAAAATGAAAGAAAGCAAAACTAGCTGTTTCAGGAGGGGCAGTTAGAGGGAGGAAATAGGTGGGGTGTGCAACTTAACCCTTCCCCTGCCTGATGTTTTGTTCCCAATGGCTCCCTACCCAATACAGGATTCCAACCATGTTTTGGCATGCATCTTTGACACATTCAAGGAAGAGCTGCTTGGGAATGTGATTTGGACAGAGAATACAGTGGACAGCAAAAGGATGGGATGGGTGCTCCCTTCTCTGCCACTTCATTGCTCGAAACCCCCACATCTCGGAAGTGGCTTTGCTGGTTTTTTTTAAAAAAAAACCAACTACAGTACTTTTACCTGTGTTAGCGTGTAATGTGTCTGTTACCCATAAATATAGCTGTAGCATGCCCTGGTCAATTGTGACTTTTTGACTTCAAATGTGAGAATATCTATGGCTGGCAATGTAAAGTGTATTTTTCCCCTGGGGGAGGTAAAAGGGGGGTGGAAATTCGGAACTTCCTCCAGCTGGGAACCTGAGATGATGGGAGTCTTTTCTTCACCAGCACCTGTATTCAGAACTGAGAAAAGATGGAAGGGAATGGGCAGAGGAAGATGGCTTCTATTCTGATTTGCTTTGGAATTATTGCAACCAGTTGTTTGGACCAAATCCATGTTGGTGCTTTTGTAGTTTGAGCAAGGAAACATTCCTCTCACAAGTAAACAGGGATTAAAGACAGCGGATTCTCCCACTTCCTATGATACATTTTTTAAAAAAACTAAATCTCAAACAGTTCAGGACACTGCATATAATTACATGCTTAATACTGAAGGCTCTCTACAGTGGACCAAAAATGGTGGCTGTTTGCCATAGTTGTGACAACCTCTCTTACATAGTGCCAAAAGAGTTTTGCACGAGTAAGTCAGATGTGAGCATTGTGTACTTCAGCTGTAGACGAGAGGCCAGGATTCAAATAACCACACAACTAGTTCCACGCATCTAAGGAGGCTTCAGATATGTTTCCTGAACAAATCCCCCTGCCCAGTGCTATATGGTAAAACACTTTTGAAACCGAGGGGGAACACCAAAAGCAATTTATTGGGGTAGGGTTGCTGTTCAAAGAAAAAAGGCGCAAAACTTCCTAGGCACACAGATGTCCATGCCTGCACCTAAAGTTGCTTGTCTTTAATAAACAAGGCCACCCCTTATCTAGAAATGGTCTCTTTTTTTAAAAAAAATATTTTTATTAATTTTCCAATTAAAACCAATTATATCACATTTCAATATTTCAAATTATACACATATATATATCAATCAAACCGAATGTTATGCCAAATCATCTAAATAATTTATTTTTGGGTTCCCATGCTTCAAGAAATTGGGAATTCCTCGCAACTGTCCACTGCCGTCTTATTTCTAAAGTTCAAATCGTCCTCCAAGCTCATAATATTCCAAATCTTCCCCTTACAGTCACCTAGATGTTTTCCACTTTCATCCGATTGTTCCAGCTGCTGAGATAAATGTCAAACGAAGTTTCACAGATGTTCTTTCTCCTGTGTGAGTTAATCAGTCCAGCCTCCCCATAAATCTTCTTAGTGGAGCTCCCTGTTGCGACGGAGTAGCAGCGCCATCTTAAAAGGCTCAAATCACTTTCATTTTCTCTCATAACCATGAAGATTTACGATTTATTTATCTTTATAGAATTTACAGCTTTTTCAGGCAGGAGACCCAAACATCCAACCATGAACTCTTGGTAAATTAATGGATCTCCTTGCCCTATAGCTGAACTTAGCTTCAGGTCGCTGCTCCAATTTAAAGTGCGTCACAGCTCATAAATCCTCCGAACGCGTCCAGAACTCCTTCCGTCTGACTAGGGGGGGGCTTTTCTCATCGGCAACTTCACATCTTTAAGAAATATGCTCAGTAACAACAGCTATAGAGTTCAACTCACACAGTCTTTTGCTTCTCTTTCACTCCAAACAAGCCAGGACATCGCGTCCGGGAAGATACGAGGCAACAATATGAAGAAAAAATAAAAACTTGCTTCCCTTATCGCTCCGTCCCCATCAATCCTTCTTCCAGATGCCGTACATTCTTTGACTCCTCTCGCTCAGCAGCATAAAATTCTCAGCAGTAAACAGCGCTTCTTCCCCTCCTTCTGAAGTATGTCCATAGATTTAAGCCTAATTATCTTCTTTAACCATGGAAATCCCCGCCATGCAGATTAGCGTCCGGGAGTCCTGGCCGTCGTAAGTGCTCAGCCCAAGCTCCCCCCACTCCAAAAACAGTCGGAGTGGGTCTGGGGGCATCGCGGGCCAGCGGCCCCTCTCCGTAACCCCCAGAGAGGGTAGGGGGTTGCCATTTACTCCCCTAGCAACCGCCAAATTCCTTACGAAGGTCAGAGAGATGGAAAACAGGTCCGCCATTCCTGCAGGCGGAAACCGGAACCAGTAGAAATGGTCTCTTTGCTGTGCTCAGAATATAGAGCAGCGAAAGATCTTGGCTCTTGCATAGTGTATTCAGCCAGCTGTTCACACAATAGCAGCACCAAGGAATCATCACCCTTTGGCAGGGATATTATAGCCACCATTGTTTTGCCAAAAAGATTTTGCACATCTCTGTATGAAGGTGTTAATCCACAATACACAAACTCCACTAGGAGAAAACACGACAATTTGCAAACACATATTTTCTGAATTCAGTATTTTTAAAGGTTGTGCCACCCACTGACGGAGGAAGGGGGGCAGGGGAGCACACCGCCCCTGGCAGTACGATCCTGGTGGTTGCCCCCCCCCCCGCTCGCACTGCGATGCACGCCTGCTCTCCACCCCCTGGTGCTGGAGCATGAAGCTCCACCACTGCCACCACATTCACTCCGACCCCAGCATTTGATGCTTAAAAACCCATCGCTCGCATTTCATCTGAGGATTAAGAGTTTCTTTGACTGTTTGAAGCTCCAACAAGATTCGAACAACAGGTCTTAGTTCTCCTCTACCATGGTAGCTTGAAGTAGTGGATCAGTTTCACGTATGTAGCACAAACACAGAATGCAAAAGACAAGGCAGGGATTCTGGATAGTGACCTCTGTGTGGAAAGTATTGGCACTTCCAGTGGTCCATGTTGATGAACGGCATTCAAAGGACAGGAAGCATGGGGAGGGAGGGGGGAGTGTGTGCACACGCATGTGTGCCTTTCCTAAGACAGAAAATGAACAGAATTGTCCTGGCAGCCTTGTTTTGTAAAATGCCAGGTTTGTTGTACTGGAGAAGGTTTCTGCTAACTGAACAAACCCTTTGTACTTTGCACAGTTCAGGAAAAAAAAAGGTTTTTGTTACACATGGATGTTAACATATAATTTAAAAAAAAACATCAATGGTTATTATGAGTACAAATGAACTGCAATTAATGTGTTTCTCATCCTTTAAATAAAATAACCATTAATGTAACCCAAATGAATATTTGTGGTTCTTTTTTTAATTGAATGGAGAGCAAAAGAGATGGAAAAAATAAGAGTCAACGGCCCAATGGATCAGCCTGTTGTGCATGAAACACCAAATCATTCTATGGTGATACGGGGCCAGGATTTTTGCTCACATGCTCCTCGGTTGCATTCCTGGTTTGTGGCAAACCATTGTTTGCCCTTACATCGGAACCAGCAAATTATGGTTTGCATAATCAAACCAAGGTTGTAAATCTGAATCAAACCCTGGTTTGATTTTTGTCTTCAGAGCAAACCCAAGTTGCTCTTGAAGTTTACTTGTTCAAATCATGGCATTGACCAGTCCAGCTCTTAATCTACACAAATGCAACCATCACCTCCTGCCTGATCCTTGGAACTGGAGATGCCTAGGAACTGAACCTAGAACCTTCTGCATGCAAATCATGTGGCTCTACCACCGAGCTCTCTTTCCTCCCCAATTTCTTTCCAGATTTATTTGAATGGTGCACATAAGGCATATTTATGAATGCCTACCTTTTAAATTCTATTCATTTCTCTGCACATCTGGCCTGAGCCCTGTCAGTATCATCCTGTTAAAATTGTTCCCGAGGATTAGACTGACATCCTGGGGCCACCATCAATGTTCCCTTTAGCATCCACAGGATAGCTCAGGAAGGTGTTAACACCGGGAAAATTCTCCTTGGTGCGATTTGCGGGAGCAGCCTCTGTGAAAGGATACTGTCAACGTCATAGGATTCACTACAAGACACCAGCAATTTCACATGTCTGGACCTAGGGGGGTCTATTCTAGGAAATGTCTTGGGAATGTTATGCATTGGAAAGAGAAACTAGGTCACACAGCAATATGAAAAGTAAGAGGCTCTATGGCGTAGAGACTACACACAGAGACTGCAACAAGAAAACTGAAGCTGGATGCAGTTAGTTTGCAGAGCTTTGCTTCCAGGGACTGGAGAGCCTTGACGTCTTCTTTTTCTAGAAACATTCCAGTTTGTTTTCAAAAAAAGTACACTATGCCTATTTCTAAACTTTCCTGGGGGAAAAGATCCAGCATTTGTGGTTTTTTCACAGTTCCATGAGCCCTTCCTGACCTCAGCGGCTCTTTACAACATGGCAAAACTGGCAGAGGTAATGCTGGGTTACTCTGTGCCAAGTCAAATAAATATATGATCTGTACACTAGCAAGAAAGCCAGTGCATGATAACAGTTTGAGGGGAAACCCCCATTCCTCACATTGCAGACATAGATCCTTAAATTATTTTCAGAATATTTGCAGCTCCTGCTTGGGGGAAACCAAACCATCTAAAGTGTGAGGAAGGTGATTTGAACACATACACCAGTGCATTCCATGGTATTTATTCCATGGTGTTTTTTCAAGACCTACCTTATTCTCGTGAATGCAGTATGTTTTAACTGTGTGGGTTTGTTTGTTTTTTTAATTCTGAATGTTAAATTGCAGTATCCCACCCTGAGGCCAGCTGGTGAAGGGCAGGAAATTAAATTAAAAAATAATTCCCAAGGCAGAAAATGTGGGTTCATGACACTTTCCATATTGGCCTGAATATAAGCCTCACTTTTTCTTTTTCCAAATTCTGACCGTGAAAAGTTAAAAGTATGGCTTAAATTCACGACCTTACAAAAACTGACTTTTACACTATCTCTGCTGAAACAGACATACGGTCAAATGGAACAGGTGTGAGTGCCTGCAGAATTTTAAGGGAGCGGCTTATATTTGGGTATTGTCTCTCCCCCCCCTTGAATTTTAAAGGTGTGGCTTATATTCAGGTGTGGCTTATATGTGGGCCAATACGGTATAAGGTCTTATCACCCTTGCCTCCTGCTCACTGTGTACCCAATCTTGTCTCTGAGCCTCTTCCAGCTCCTTCCCCCTCGGCCTTAGGGCCTTCACTCTCACCCTTTGACCTAGACTAACCTCTCTCGGCCTGTCTGGGTTTGCCTACCCAGTTCTCCTGCAGACTGACATCCTGCTCAGCTTTCTTTGCTGTGCATCACCGCCAGAGTTTCCTCTACATTTGATTCTCTCCAGTCCCACCAAACTCCTTTCATTCAGAGGCGCCTCATCTTTGTGACGGCCATTCCTGGGGCCGGCGGTGATAAGAGCAATCCTTTATCGACTCCCAGGCTCCATAAAAAGTGCAGACTGAAAGCTGGTTTTTATAAGATTCTTTTTCTTTTTATTTCCTCCGATAATTGTCTGGGATCTACGTTAATGGAAATGTAAATCGACTGCCACTGTGCTAAATGACAATCAGGTTTTGTTTGACAGAGCTGAAAAGTATCTTATTGAGAATGTTGGCACCAAACAATCTAAATGCAAATTTAGGTGGGGTTGGGAGGAGGGAATTTTAACTTTTGATGAGGTTATTTGATAATGTGGGAAGGTGGAATTGGCTTCCAGTTCATAAAAATCATCAATGTGCATAGCAGTTCAATGACAGAGGTCAGCCTTTCTGTATTATTTTAAATGAACTGGACTAAATTATTCTGCTTTCATTTTCTATTACACATCGTTTAAGAAGCAAAACAAGGCCCGGCGTTGAGGAATTTTACCCATCTTCCAGCAATATGCATACTTGGAAGGTAATCCTGGGAAATTACAATGTACCCACCTCTTTAATCCTGTTATTTCTAAATCCTGGTCTGTCATATCTGCTTTCTGTACACAAGGAGCACAGAAAAACCCTGTGCTTATGACATACTCGGCTTCTCAGATTAGCAGGTGTGTATTTTCATAGACACGGTCAAATCAATTTGCAGAAACACATTTTGACTTGCCTCTTCCTACAGCAGTAACAGGGTCACTTGCAGCTACCAGCTTAGTATCAGTCCTAAGGTAGGATCTCACCCCATCACACATAGAATAATAACAGAGTTATTTTCTACACTCTCCCCCCCCCCCCCGGCATTAACGCCGTCTTTAAGGTGCTATAGGACTCTCTGTTGCTTTTGCTGAAAAAGACTAACAGGGCTACCCCTCTGTTAATACATTAACTATGGCGGGGGGGGGGGAGCAATTCATTTGTAAACATTTCTTGATGGCAGAGATTTGCACACCTATTGTGAGCTATGATACATGTAAAAAACAAAAGTGTATTTCCACATCGCCGGACAGCAAAATGAAATAGAGACATGTGGCTGGAGGGAAAATACCCGATGAGAACAAATGTCAGAATGGATTTAGGCACATGTGTGCATCCCTAGTATACAAGCAAATAAATTAGCCAAGCTTTCTTCTAAATGCAAATGGCAGGTACAGTGGAGTCTTCTTCATCAGAACCACAGCAAAAAGGCTGTTCATATTCCTAATCCCTACCTGATGTGATCCCAATCTTTTGCACCGCCCCCCTTCAAAAAAACCACAAAAAGTACTGGAATTTGGCCCTAAGTAAAGCATTCCATGTGCACTCACACTACAAAGAGCTCATAGGCCACCTATCCTCAGTAACCAAGAGCACCCTAGCTACCGGTAGATGCTGGAGGGACCTACCAGCAGTGAGCATGGACCACCACCGTAGTACCAAACTGTATGGGAAACGGCCTTACTAGAAAAGCTAACCAACAAACTGAAACAGGAGCGAATAAAAGAGGATGTCTTCACCCTGGTGTGGCTCCCCTTTCTTACACACATTGCCCAACAAGACAACAACAGGAACCCACCGACAGCATACAAATCAATATGGCTAACTCCCCCCTCTCTCACATGCAAACAAAACTCACCGCAGTCAACTGAAGGCAACCAGCCAGGCCCCTGGGCCCCCCAATCTCTCTCACCGCCAATGAAAACTAATAAATGAATAGAAAGAGAACCTACCCACGTGACGCCGACGCAAAAAAACCATGCAGATACACCTTGTAAGATAATGAACGTTTAACGCCCATCCACCTCTCTTCTCCCCTAACCTTCTGCTGGCAACACTGATGTCTCGCATTGAATATAACTGATCTGTAGAAAGGACTTTATGATCTGAAAAACAGAGACGATATATGGACTTTTGTAAGCCACAAAAATCTCTTTTAAAAAAACAATTTTTAAAAAACGAAAGCATGCCATCAGCAGCCTAGGATGGAGGACTCACTAAGTCTTTAGATAAAATATCCATTGCTTTCTGTCTATCCCTCTTTTAACCATTGGTCATCTGTGTGTTTCCTTTATGTTTGGTTTGTCCTCATTGGCCTCTACTGCTTTTTGAGCATTTCCTATTTGCACATACTTCATGATCCCAGAGCTAGCGGTTGTTCTTTAAGGGCTCAACAAGACTTACCCTTTCCTCCAGGAAAAACCTGCTCTTCACCACTGAATTGGAGCAAACGGAAATCGGATTTTATCCAGACTGACGCTTGCTCCAATTTAGCGCCAAAGAGCAAGTTTTCCCTGGGGAAAGTGGCAAGGAAAGGGCAAAACTACTCAGACCCATGCCCGGGAAGCCTGGAAAACTGCTTGGACCCATGCTTTCTATGCATGAGACAAGCACAAGTCTGAATGAGCCCCAAATCAGGTGATTATTTTTTTTAAAAAAAGCTGAATTAGCAAGGTAACAACTCTGCACCCCTCTGTAAACCTACAACCCAAATTTTGCTGTGGTGCAAAAGAGAGGGTGTTCCTCCCTCTGGAAGTTAAGGACAGGTGCATGTCATGAGTGTTGGAAACAATGAGTTGCCTCGCCTCATTACTGAACCATGAACCCAGACAGAACGCAATTTGAAATCCCAGTCAGCACAGAATCTTGTTTTGCCCTGAGCGAACCCATAAGAAATCTCCAAGGAAACAATTTCATCCTTCCTTTCACCCCATTCACCTTTACAGAGTGGTGCAGAGATTGTAAATAACAAACGGACATTTCTAAAAATTATAGTGGCTACAACTGTCCCTCCCTTTTTGGGGGGGGGGGTTTCAGCGGAAATGAGTAAGTGAACGCTCAAGGTGTCATGAAATGGTAGTCAGGCAGAGAAAATGACCCACCCTTTCCAAATTTCCATACCCATTGAGTCAATCCCCCATCTCCTACTACCCTTCTGAGAAAAACCCCACCCCACCCTCCCACTATATATAAGGGTCTGGTGACTTCTGTTTCAGTTTATCTGAAGTGTACATGCACATGAAAGCTTATACCCAGAACAAACTTAGTTGGTCTCTAAGTTGCTACTGGACAACTTTTAATTTTTTTTATTTCCAAATTAACGTTGGTGTGGGGTTGTCTGTCTCTATTACAAATACTGACTCCTGAGCTATCACTCTGCCAGGTGTTTTTTTAAATAAAAAAATTAATACTGCCTTCATGGGGAAAGCCCTATAGTATTTATTACAGTATTTTTTCAAGGCAGCAGCAAGAACATTTAAAAATAACTGTGTAAACAAAGGTACCACTCTCCAACATACTTGCCCACAGATAATACGGAACAGCGCTTCTGCAAGGTGAACCCGTCAACCCGTTGTTGTTTTGCATTTACAGTTAACATG